>NW_027492803.1:0-421185 GCF_021521415.1 Bidens hawaiensis | reverse complement strand
AAATTCAGCACTTGTAATCATGAAAGAAGTATGTATGTATGTAAATGATGTATGTGATGTAATTATGCTAAGCTACAGTGAAGCTTGGACTGTTCGTGGCTGCGTGCCTCAATTTCCCACGCTCAATCAACCACTGTGGCCCCTTTCCGCCCACAACATGCCCCGGTAGCTATGTCTAACACTACATAGCCTGTTTGTATAAATATGGTCATGTGCAAACGGCGCGATGTGACACGGCAACCAGGCCGATTCCTTTTGGGTTTGTCAACCAATAGTACTATTCACAGCCACCGGCTCGAAGTTAATCACTGTGATCGTGGGGACTTTCATGTGTTAGCACTTAGATAATTCACATCAGTACATGTTTCAGGTATGTATATGTAATCAAACATGCTTTTCACCCCAAAAGTTCGTAAAACAGTTTAAAAGTGGGGTCATGAAACTCACGGTTTAGTAGATATTCAGTACTGTATCGGCTCGTGGTTTGTTCGGTCCGCTATCAGTAGTTCCTATAATCAATATTATAATAATATTAATATTTTAATATTATTATAATCTCAATACTAAACTGGGCTGTATAACTAATCTGGGTGTAGCTAGAACGCCCAGAAAGTGACAGTAGGCTTAGGTTATGATGTTGTTCAGTGTCTAATACTTAAAACTGAACTTGGCTCAGATTCCCGTTTTCCCAGCTGGGCCAAGTTGTTTGTTTACACGTTCAGAAAACAGTTATAGGAAAATAAGCTTGGGTAAAAGTATTGGTTAATAAAATGATTAAGTTATAAAGAAAGATCACATATTGGGGTCCCGGATTAGCCACGGGGCCCGTTTCCGTTTATACAGTTTGATTTGAGGAGAAACGCGCACAATCCACCCGGATTGTCCAGGTTTCTAATAGAAAAGTTCATTTTTACTTAATTAGTCCAAAAATATGATTTTTGATCACTCTTGGTGTTTTGATATTCCCGCAGATTCACTAGTCGCGAACTTGCCGGTTTTTTTATAAAAACTGAATTTGTTTAATATTCAGATTAGCATAATTAATTAACCGTTAATTATTAAATTATGAAAATTTAACCACTTGTCAATTAAAATATGTAGATTTTTATAAAAATATTTCTGGAATTTATTTACTGATTTATTAATTTATAAAAATTCATTTTATCAGCTATATTTCGACTGAAAATCGTCCGTTTACCCCAAACAATTTCCAAAAATTCCTGAATACTCAAATCATGTCCTAAAACAACCTGTATCAATTCCAGAATGTAAAAAGCTCGTGCGATATTCTTTTCGGCCCAAAATTCGGCTGTAAAAATTCACATGAACGCAAAACAAAAACACCTTTAAACTTCTCCAAATGATTCCAAAATTTATATGTGATCAAAATACATCAAATATGAGTTCCCAGAAAAATTTCATAATTTTTGAAGTATTTTAGCTATTTTTCCCAAATAAACATCCCAATTTGGTAATAAATTCGTCAAATATTCTCAGATGGTCAAAAAATTACCAAATTTGAACAAGGACTCATTGACATGGTCCCTGATGTCCCTGAAAAATTTCAAGTCCTAACAATATGCACATCACAACCTTAACCTAAATAGCCCGTAAGCGAGTGTTTCGGCATTACCTTAGCGGGTTTGGCTTGTTTCCGACCTTTTAATCAAGTTTTCAGGTTCTTTTGCTTCTAAGAACGCTAGGTATAAGTCCTATATCATAAACCAAGCAATTTTTCATCAACATAACAGCCCTTAACTTAGGGTTTCGGCTAGTGCACAAAAACGAACTTTTGAACCGTAAAAACGCCGTTTCAACCCTTTAATCCGTGTTTATGACCAAATAAAATATCAAAACAGGTTCCTTACCATGTTTATGATCAAAACATGTTTATGGACCATTTTTAGGATTTTTACACGGTTAGGAATGATTTTTAGTAACCAAGACATGTTTTTATGGTATTAAACAAGTTTAAACAAGCATAAAAGCTACTTATTTAGGCCCTTTACCTTAGGGTTTGAAGGTTTTCTGGCTGAAGCAGAGTTGTATCCAGAGTTTTCAAGAAATTGAGGCTAAAAATATCTTGGATCTAGTTTAAATATGAAAGAACCAAAGGGGGGGGGGGGGTTTGCTGTTGCGATCGGGATTTATATGGGCCCAACTTGGGCCCATTTTGGCCCAAGTTTCTGATTTCTCAAGCCCAAACACGAAAAGCCCGGTCCAAATTTAGTTCGGGTTCGGTTTTTGGCGCGAAAAACTTATCGGGTGCGTTAAACAGCGCGAAAACGAGTGTTTTTCGGCTAGTTTTGTGTAAAATTATAAAAACATGCTATATGTTTGTAAAAATCAAAAATATTTTCACGGATCACTTAAAACATTTCAAGTAAGTGTTTGGTAAGTCTTTTTCGGCTTAACGGATGATACAATGCTTGGTTTGTAACTATCTTTCGCGTTTAAATCTATAGCGGGTGGTTAAACGAGCATGTTTTCGTTTAACTTGTTTGCTATCAAACTAAGACCATATTTCTAATATTTTAGCTTGTATAGATCGTATATCACTTATAAATGGCCCCCTGAGATATCTGGGTCATAACCCGACCCGTTTGGTTAATCGTTCGTTTGTTACGTAATAGGCGTTTATTTGCTTAATCGGTAAATACGTACTGAGGTGTACCTTGTTTTGGCTCAAATGTCACAAAATGAGTTAACTTTAACTCACCAAAAAGATTTTTAAGTTTATTAAAAAAAACAAAATCAAGTCATTTGACTTATCGTAAAGATTTTTATGTTCTTTTAAGAAAATCTGAAAATATTCTAAAAGATATTGTCCCGCTTAGAGAGAGCTCCTGCTTAGAGAGTCGGATATTTAAAAAAAGACTATAGACGAAGATTGTTTGGCCATATTTTATGTATTTAAGTCTTTTGTATTGTTATGTTATGTTCGTTTGCATTGTACGTTTGCCCAAAAAAAGGAGATTGTTAGGCCTTATTTTGTGTATTTAAGTCTTTTGTATTGTTATGCTATGTATGCTTGTATGTTCTCGTCTTTTGTAATTAACTTATGTAATTGGTCCTAAGACCACTTGTAAAAAAAGCCAATTTGGGCCCAAAGTAAATAAAGATGGTGCATGAGACTTGCACTATATATAGTGCAAGTATCTCATGCCTAAGATAACCTTTTGCCAAACTAGATATCTTATCCTCACAATCACTCCCACTTTCTCTTTTCTACATTCAAATCCAAAAATAACAAACTCCAAACAAGATCCGAGATCTCGGTTCTTCTAGTGTTATTTCTGCTAGTACTAGTTGAGATTGATCCAAGAATATTTGTTGTTTGAGCCGATTTCGGGACCTGCAGCTAAGTATACTATGCTCACACTATTCCGCTCTTCAAATTTGTGCAAAGTTCACATATGAAGCCATCAAATTCACAATCTACGAATGCCTTACTATCTTGAGAATACTCGAAGTATTCGCTCCTCGAAAATATACTCACAGTGACAATACTTATAACAAAAGTATGCTAACAACAAAAGTTGTAAACTCACATTAGGAAAGCATACTCACAACGAAACTACACCCACAAATATTACACACCAGATAGCTTGAAGAAACCCTAGATCTTGTTTTTAATGGTATATGCTTGATGTGTTCTTATATCACTTAAAGGATAGAACTTTTTGCATCCAAACACCACAAAAAGACAATCCTTAAGGTTCCATGCAAAATCGTAGACAAAAACATAAGCTTTAGCCATCAAAAGCGTAACTTGAACCAAACCAAAACTCGAGGTAGAAGTTGATGATGATTAGGGTTGTTCTAGACAAATCCTGTTTTGGTCAAAATTAACAACAGTGATTTTACAACCAAATTAGTAAAACGGGACTAGGTGCTTGTAAATGTGGCTTGAACACAAATATTTGTTGCGAGGAAAAAGCTCGTTATCCTGAGGATAACAAGAAAAAACCCCGGGCGGTGAAAACTATCACCACCGGTTTATTAACAATAAAAGTGATTACAAGTGTGGAGCTAAAACTTGATCGTGATTACAGAGAATGCGAGTACTAGTAAGTCTCGAGTGCTAAAGTGTGTGTTATGATCAACGTTTTGAGATCTATTTATAATGAACCAAGTCTAACAACTCTCGCCTATAATTTAGGAAATGTCAGACCGAATCCAATTAGCCGTTAATTATCCAATCCAGCACGTTTTCCTTATCGGCCACGCTCCAATAACAGCAAGTGCGAGTCTTCGGGAGATCATAGCAACGGTCTTTGACTGGTAAACAAGGAAAGTAGCTGACAACGTGTTAGTTAAATAATGTAATTAGGATACATGTCACCTTTTGAGGATACTGTATCCTAGATTACTCTGAATAATGTTTGCTGAGGATACTGAAAATCCGAGCCCTAACAATTGTCCCCAAATTTAACAGTTGTAGATATGGTTTACAGCTGTAAAATTTTTAAATTTTGAATTTTGAATTTCTGCATGTGTGGACGATCTTGGTTACACGTGTTCATCATCCGTGACTCTTGAACATCTATATTTATCCGAGATATATATTCCTAATTCATTCCAACGTCTTCATAGGTAATATAATCCTTTCTTTTATCTCTTGATCTTCATCTTCTCAATTCATGAGTCCGAAACTTCATAGGTCTGGTGTCGAAGATTTTGTATCCCAAAACCTCTTTGCTAGTGCAGCGAGTGAGATATGTATTTTTGGTGATACCGATATCACTAATATGCAGTCTCGAGGTTGTTTTCCTCCGCTGACTGTTTTTAGACCTTTTGACGCCACCCTTTCTTCTAACCATGCTTCAAAAACCTGGATCTGTTTTCTGTTTTTGCCGTTTAAAATCGGCTGCTGTCTCTATCTTCCAGTCCTGGCTTAGGATGGCTAAGGAGGCTAAGGATGCAGGGCTGGAGACCCCTTTTTGGGATGTGGCTGCTTGGGAGAGAGTCTTGGCCAAGCTTAATGGTGAGAACGTGGAGGATGCTGGTCCTAGTGGAGCGGAGAAGGCAGTGGATGTGGCGATCAAGGACGCGGTGAAGGCGGTCGGTGGTGAGGTGCAATTGGGCGATGATAGCGGTAAAGAAAAAGCTTGAGCCCAATTTTTATGTGTTTGTTGGTTTGTGATGTTGGGTTGTAGTGGTTGTTGAATAATCTTTATTTTCCTGTCATGAAAAATATTATGCTTAGGATATTAGGATACATGGGTGGAGGGATCTTGACTTTCCAAGACGAAGCCCATGTTATCTTAACTTTTGGACATCTGGCAATATTCGGGTGGAGGGATCTTAGCTTTTCAAGACGAAACCCGGGTGTTGCCTTTTTAATTTCCTGCACTTATGGTTAGTAATAACATAATCTTTTGGCTTTAAGCATTTTGTTCAGTAACTTGTAAGTTTTAGTTGGAATATTATATGTCTTTAACTTTATGAAATAAGTTACTTCGAGGATAATGTGTCCTAAATACATGCTTCTTGAATATTTCGAGGATTGTAGTTTCAGAAAATATATTTTTAAGACTCTTTATTAAAATATCATGAGGATCATACATCCTAAACATAAAAATGTTTTAAAGATTATATATTTTTAGAAAACATAATCAAAAGGTTTATTAGGAACCGATAAAAATATCTTAAGGATCATATATCCTTGTGCCTTGTGTGAGTTATCACAATCAAACCCAAAGATTATATCTCGAAATACGAATTGAGTGATAAAACTAAGTGTAAAGAATACCTTCGTGGAGATCATTTATAAATTTAATAGGCTTACATGTGATGTCCCCAATTGTTGACCTTTTTGAGCATCATGCTTCTGGGAATTTGCTAAGTTAAACACAACTTAGTAACCTTTCTATATTTAGCGATATGTCAAAACAATGTTAGATAATTCTGGTGATAAAGCCCATTTACTGGCGATAAAGCCTTTTCACTGGCGACTAGGCCTTTACTTTAGAGACATAAAAATGTCTAAACTTGAGATAAAACTGGGGAAAGTCCCAAACGTATGGGCATGATAATGCCAAGACTTTAGATAACACGAAAATGTTATAAACCTTAGATAACATGAGAATGTTATAAACTGTTAGGGCACGGATTTTCAGTATCCTCAGCAAAGATTATATTCAGAACTAATCCAGGATGCGGTATCCTCTAAGGTAAATGGTATCCTAATTACATTATATAACTAACACGAAATTTGCTACTTTCCATGTATACCAGGTCAAAGACCGTTGCTTGATCACCCGAAGACTCGCACTTTCAGTTGATAGATCGTGGCATAAAAGGAAACGTGTTGATTGAGATATTAACGGCTAATTATGTTTAGTCTAAGAGTTTCCTAAATTATAGGCATTAGACGTTAGACTTTGTTTATTATAAATAGAGCTCTAAACAAATGATCAAACACAGACTCTAGCACTCGAGAACTTACTAGTATTCGCATTCTCTGTAATCACGATCAAGTTTGAGCTCCACAATTGTAATCACCTTTATTATTAATAAACCAGTGGTGATAGTTTTCACCGCCCGGGGTTTTTTGCTTTTTATCTTAAGGATAACGGGTTTTTTCCTCGCAAAAAATCCTCGTGTTCAAGCACTTTTACGTTCATTTCATACAAGCACCAAGTCCCGATTACTAATTTGGTTACGAAATCATTGATGTTAATTTTTTACCAAAACATAAACCATATGTGTGACACGTCTGCCACTTATCTTATGGATTCGGTATATAGCCAACAACAAACGGATTATTAGCTAGTCAGGTCTGCCTGCCTCGAACTATACCCGAATCATCGTGCGCTCCAGGAGGCGTTGGAAAGGTGAAGACCTTTAAACCTTTTGAGATATCCGGGATATCATGTTCGTGCGCTCCAGGCGTTCGTTAGAAAGGTGAAGAACTTTAAACCTTAGGAGATATCAGGGATATCATATTCGTGTGGGAGGTGATCAGCCTCTGACTGTTGTCGATATAACATATTCTTAGGATAACTGCAAAACACTAAGCTCTTGATGAAGGGTGGGTGTTAGTCTAGCTAACACCCCTCCGACGCTTAAGTCAGTAAACTTGATTTAGAGATAATAAAGTTAAAAAATGTAAAAATAGATGAGGACATACCTTTATCCTGAGGATATGAACATACCAATTAAGGATATTAACAATAATATGCCTTAAGATGGATGGCATTCCAAGCTCTTGGTATAGGAACACCTTCCATGTTGATTAACCTGTTGGCCCCTTTTCCAGCTTCGGCTTCAATCAGATAGGGGCCTTCCCACTTAGGAGCTAGCTTTCCATCTGCTGGGTTAATGGTATTCTGAAATGCTTTTCTTAACACCATATCTCCTACTTGGAATCTTCGAATTCTGATATTCTTGTTGTAGGACTTGGCTATTCTTTGTTGGTATGCTGCCATTCTGATCCTGGCGAGATCTCTGAGTTCATCAATGGTATCCAGGTCTTCAATAAGGCTTTGGTTGTTGGACTCAGTATCTTGGATGCTGGTTCTTGCTGTGGGGATCACCATCTCTGTAGGGATAACAGCTTCGGCCCCGAACACCAAGGAGAAAGGTGTTTATCCCGTTGCATTTTTTGAAGTGGTTCTATCAGCCTAAAGAACAAATGGTAGTTCTTCAGCCCATTTTCCCTTCTTGGATCCCAATTTCTTCTTCAAATTGTTGATGATGATCTTGTTACTAGATTCTAGTTGACCATTAGCTTGAGGGTGTACTGGAGTTGAAGTCACCATCTTGATTCCCCAACTTTCAAAAAAGTTGGTTGTTCTACTACCAGTGAACTGTGATCCATTGTCACAAACAATCTCTGCCGGGATACCAAATCTTGTCAGGATATTGTGTTTGATGAATGAGATCACATCCTTTTCTTTAACTTGAACAAATGCCTTTGCTTCGATCCACTTGGAGAAGTAATCTGTCATGGCCAGCATAAAGACCTTTCCACCAGGAGCCTTGGGCAGCTTTCCTACAATATCCATTCCCCATTTCATAAATGGCCATGGGGATATGATAGGATATAATGGTTCAGTTGGTTGATGCAATATGTTGCTATGTCTTTGGCAAGCATCACACTTCTTGGAGAAATCCATTGCATCTCTCTTCATTGTCGGCCAGAAGTAACCTGTCCTCAGTATCTTGGATACTAAGGCCCTGCCCCTAGTGTGGTTTCCACAATCACCTTCATGGATATCCTTGAGAACTTCTTGTGCTTCTTGATATTCCAAACATCTCAATTATGGACCTGCAACTGATTTTCTGTACAACACATTATTTAGGATAATATACTGGGTTACCTTCATTCGAAACGCTCTGGGATTTTCTCCTTCTGGGATCTCGTTATCCTGAAGATACCGTATTATGGGACGGGTTCAGAATACTGGATCGTCTTCAGTTTCTGAAGTCTCCATGATTTCATAGTTCCCCTTTGTTGCTGGATTCAAGATATGAACGTTAGGTATCTTGATATCATCTGGTATCTTTAAAGCTGATGATAAATTTGCTAAGGCATCTGCTTCAGTATTCTCTTCCCTTGGTACCTATATTTTATCAAATGTTTCGAAACACATAGCTAATTTCTTAACTATTTCTAAATACTTTGCTAGGTATTCTGCATTCACTGCATAAGAGCCATTAAAATGGTTAGATAGTAACAACGAATCAACATAAACTTGAAGATACCTGACCTTCATATCCTTAGCTAATTGTAAACCAGCTATTAAGGCTTCATATTCAGCCTCATTATTAGTAGCCTGAAATTCACAAGATATGGACAGAAGTATAATGTCCACCTGTGGCGATTTTAGCAGGATACCTAGACCTGTTCCTTTTATGTTGGAGGCACCATTAGTATGCAAGGTCCAACTCTCCTTGACCTCCAATTGTTGAACTTCTTTTTCTACTTCTTCGAGTATATCCTGTCTAAAATCAGCCACAAAGTCGGCAAGTGCCTGAGATTTTATGGCTGTCCTTGGCTCATACCAGATATCGTATGCACTAAGTTTTACAGCCCATTTTGCCATCCTACCTGACATTTCTGGTTTTCTCAAAACAGCCTTAATAGGATAGTTAGTCTTTACATGTATAGCAAGAGTTTCAAAGTAATGTCGTAGTTTAGTAGAAGCCATTATAAGTGCTAAAATTAATTATTCAAGATAAGAATACCTAGATTCAACATCTAGTAGACTTTTACTTACATAATATATTGGGTGTTGTTGACCTTCATGATCTTTGACCAAGACAACATTGATTTCATTCCCAGAAATAGCTAAGTACAAGGATAATGGCTCACTATCAACTGGCTTCATTAGGAGTGGTGCTAAGGATAAGCATTCCTTCAAGGATACCAATGCCCTTTCTTGCTTTTCTCCCCATTCGAATTTTTTATTCTTCCTCAGGATATCATAGAAGTCTTTACACTTCTCTGAAGATCTTGAGATGAATATGTTGAGAGCTGCTATTCTTCCGGTCAATCTTTCGACATCTTTAAAATTTCTTGGTGATTTGATGTCTAGGATGGCCTTGATCTGTTCAGGGCTTGCCTCTATTCCTCTCTTAGTGACCATGTATCCAAGAAACTTTCCTGCTTTGACACCAAAATGACACTTGGCTGGATTCAGCTTCATGTTATACTCATCCAGGATGTCAAATGCTGTTGCCAAGTCTTTGAGATGATCCTCAGCCCTCCTTGACTTTACCACCATTTCATCTATGTAGACTTTCATCGTGTCCCCAGTTGGTCTTTGAACATCAAGTTGACCAGCCTCTGGTATATTGCACCTGCATTTTTTAGTCCAAAAGGCATTGCAATATAACAGTATATACCTGTGGGAGTCATGAAGGTTGTGTCTTCTTGATCTGAAGACTCCATTTGAATTTGTTGAAATCCTGAGGATGCATCCATGAAGGTTAGTAGTTCATGGCCAGCAGTTTCATCCACCATTGAGTCAATATGTGGGAGTGGAAATGGGTCTTTTGGGCAGGCCTTGTTTCGGTCTGTGAAGTCCACACACACTCTCCACTTTACATTTTTTTTTGGGACCACAACTAGATTGGTTAACCATCTAGGATAGCGGACCTCCCTTATCATCTTGGTTTTGAGTAGCTTATGCACTTCTTCTTGTATGATAATGTTTCTCTTAGGAGAAAATTTCCTTCGCTTTTGATATACCGACCTGAAAGATTTATCTATACCAAGTTTATGAGTAATTACAGATTTAGAGATACCTGTCATATCTTCATTTTTCCAGGTGAAGGTAGAAGCTCTTTTCTTTAGGAAAGATATTAATTCCGTCTCAATATCTTTAGGAATACTTGATCCTAACAATACTTTGATCTCAGTATCCTGAGGATCCAAAGATACTTCTTTCACATCCTGCTCTCTGGCTTGCAGGACCTCCCTGGTTGTTTCTGTAATTGCTATACTTGAGTAGGCTTTGCAGCCGGCTTCATTGATGATGCATAGCAATCTTTGGCGTCTTGTTGGTCACTTTCTATCTTGATAACTCCCCAAGGGCTTGGAAGTTTTACAAAGTGATGATATGTTGAGGGTACTACATTCATATCATGAATCCAAGGCCTGCCTAAGATCACATTAAAACAAGACAATGAGTCAATAACACAAAATTTTTGTAAAGAGTTTACTCCCTCAATGTATACTGGAAGTTTGATATCTCTTAGGGTATTCTTGGTCTTGCCACTGAATCTTACAAGGACTGAGGATTTTGGGATAATCTCTATTTCCGGGATATCCATTTTCCTCAAAGCATCCATCTGGATAATGTTTACAGAGCTTCCTCCATCAACGAGTATCCTGCGCACAAAACAGTTAGCTATGCATAAAGTAATTACCAAACCATCATGTTTGGGATCCACTAGGTCACATCTATCCTCCTCATCGAAGGTTATGATTCTTTGAGTTGTTAATGTGGAAGTACGAAGAGGTCTTTCTCCATTGTCCATATTCGTTTCTTTGGAACGCTTCTTAGCTGCTGAATACGAGGTTCCGCAGATGTCCGATCCTCCCGAGATAAAGGATACAACCTTAGCTCCGGGTCGTGGGGAAGGTGCCCTTTCAGGTATCTTGATAGGATCCTCACTTTTGTTCTTGTTTCTTCTAAATAATTCCTTCAGATGTCCTTTTCTGAGAAGGTATTCTATCTGCTTTCGAAGTGCTATACAATCGTCAGTGCGATGGCCAAAGTCTTCATGGAATGCACACCATTTTGACTTGTCTTTGTTGGATCCGGGCTTCTCATTTTTCTTAGGCCATCTGGCCTTGTCACCTAAATCCTGCATGGCACATATCACACCACCAATATCAATATTAAAATAATATTAAGAGATTTTAGGATATTATTTGTCATCCTCATCTTCTTCCACAGCATTTATCCCGGGATTATCCTGCTTGGAATAAGGCTTGGGCCTGGAGAATTTTTGTGGAGAGTCTAACTTCCTGTTGGTGGACTCATACTCGGGATAACCAAGTTTCCATGAGCTTTCTTGTCATCCTCCAGCCGAATGTATCTTAACGCCCTGTTTCTGACTTCATCAAGATTCCAGCATGGAGTCATGACAAGATCAACATAGAAAGGAGAATCATTCTTTAATCCCATCTTAAAGGCTTCAACAGCAGCTGCCATGTCAAGGTTGGGGATTTCCAAAGCTTCCCTGCTAAATCTGGTTATGTAATCCCTTAAGGATTCATTATTATGCTGAACAATTCTATATAAGTCACCTGTCATTTTCTCAAAAGATCTACTACAAGAAAATCGGTTATTGAACAAATTAATCAAATGAGAAAACGATGTAATAGTGTTCGAAAAGATACTTAATAACCATTTGAGGGCTGGCCCTGTCAATGTTGAAACAAATCCCTTGCATAGGCAAGCTTCTTTGAGGTCAATAGAAATGGGGTTGATCTCCATCCTTTCTCTATACTAAGCTACGTGTTCCTCAGGATCCGTAGTGCCGTCGTACAGTTTCATGCTGGGAGTTTGAAACTTCTTGGGGATTTCTACGTTGCATATAGGCCAAGTAAACCTGGATAACTTATGGCTTCCTGCGGGCACTTCAGCTATGGGACGTATTATCCCTGGGATACTGGAAATCATATCCTTCATTTTTTGCAGTTCCCTGGCTATCTCGGGGGATATTCCCTTATCCTGCACAGATCCACGATTAGTGTATAAATTTGTATTAAATGAATTGTTACCAAGATCATGGCTAGGCCTCTGGTATCCTGATCCTTAACGACAAATATTTCCATTAAGGGTATCCTCAGGATAAGGTGACGCCTGCATTGGGATATCATCCCCAACATGCACTTCAGAGGACACCATGGGAGATCCTGAAGAGAATACGCCAGCTGGCATGGTTGAATGAGGCTGCACGTTGATGGATTCTGGCCTCGTTGGTCTAGGAAATTCCGAGGATACCGGAAGATAAGTTCCCCCATATCCTGATTGCTGCTGGGACGTAGTCCTTGTTGATTATGTCCCAAAGGATCCGGGATTCTGAAGGATGGATGATCTTAGAGCACCAAAATCAAGAGCCCTGGGCATGATTGGAGTAGCCTCCTGCCCTGGCATCTTTTTGATCCCTTCAATCTCCTTAAATAGCCTCGAGTTGGTCTTCTCTTGCTGCTCCATGTGTGTTTTGACCTGTTTCATCAATGCAAAAATGTCATCGTTAGAAATAACCGGGTCTAGCTGTGTAGAGGATCCTGCGAATGTTGGAAGTTCTCCTCTGGGCTGAGTGTTTTTCTTTGGCACTGGTGGAGGTCCCAGGTTGACATTTGAAGCAGCAGTGACCACCGGAGCAAAGACTGAACTGGTTTTTGGTTGTGAGGCCATTGTCAAGAGAATGAAAGTGATTGAAAATGAAATGAACGGATTTCAAGGATTGAAGCACCGTGGCCCCACGATGGGCGCCAAATTGTTTTGGTCAAAAATTAACAACAGTGATTTTACAACCAAATTAGTAAAACGGGACTAGGTGCTTGTAAATGTGGCTTGAACACAAAAATTTGTTGCGAGGAAAAAACTCGTTATCCTGAGGATAACAAGAAAAAAACCCCGGGAGGTGAAAACTATCACCACCGGTTTATTAACAATAAAAGTGATTACAAGTGTGGAGCTAAAACTTGATCGTGATTACAGAGAATGTGAGTACTAGTAAGTCTCTAGTGCTAAAGTGTGTGTTATGATCAACGTTTTGAGCTCTATTTATAATGAACCAAGTCTAACAACTATCGCCTATAATTTAAGAAATGTGAGACCGAATCCAATTAGCCGTTAATTATCCAATCCAACACGTTTTCCTTATCGGCCACGTTCCAATAACAGCAAGTGCGAGTCTTTGGGAGATCATAGCAACGGTCTTTGACCTGGTAAACAAGGAAAGTAGCTGACAACGTGTTAGTTAAATAATGTAATTAGGATACCTGTCACCTTTGGAGGATACCGTATCCTAGATTACTCTGAATAATGTTTGCTGAGGATACTGAAAATCCAAGTCCTAACAAATACCACAAGTAAATCCTCCCCAAAATACTCCAATGCTCGGGTTTCGAAGGCGGATCTCAAAACCGACCCTTGATGCTCCTTTTTTTGCTTTCTCTCTGGAGCACCTATTTTTTATGTCTTTAAGATTTTACTTGAGGATAAAGAAATGAGAAGGGTGGTCGTGGATATAATTCTAATGAGGGTTTAAACGTTAAATATTGGCCTAAATGCCCTTTAATCTACAAGCTTTCACATTTTATTTATTTTTTTTTAACAACTAATTTCTTTTTCCACCTTTCATCCCATGTCTCAAGTAAGATTAGAACGCACAACCATTTAATTATAAGATATACTCTTTTACCACTAGACCAAACTAGTGATTATGCCTTTCGCAATTGCACCCAGTAATCTCTAATCCCATTAACTTAAAAAAAATATCTTTTATTTATCTATGAAATCCACTTATATATTTGGGGATGTTTCATTCTATGCATTGAATAGCTAAAATAAGACGTCTTTATAAGACTACAACGAAAAGGACAATGATCAAAGCTAGCCGCTAATGATAGAGTTAGGCACAGCTAATTATAATAACAAAATGCTAATAACTATCCTAATATATAAACAAGAGATAAAATTATGACCTAAAAAAAATAAAAAATAAGTGTCAAATAAAATGACAATAAACCTAGCTACGACCATCCCACGTCTACAGAATCTAAAATTATATTTTATATCAGGCATTCAAAGCCACCAGGAATTTGATTCAACATAAAGAAATCTCAAAAAACATATAAATTAATGTGATAGAATCTAAGAAAAATCATCAATAACATCAATCAATCCATATGTCTTGTGTACAGATAAGTAGTGAAAAAATGGAAGATTTAGCTAGAGAACGAATTTCAATAATCATAAACTTCATTCATATGATGCATTACATGACGCTTAAATAGGTTTTTGAATCAAGCCATCTCTCTGTTAGAACCATAGCTTCTTTGGGCTTGTACTGTGCCACCGAATGACCAGCACCCTACATTGAAATTATCAGAAGAGGTTAACACATAGTGGTAAGTTGTATATAACACCGTGATACCAATAATCACACGAAACATGTATCTTACTTTAACAGTAGCAAATGTCAGTGAGAAATCCTTTTTTGCGTATGTCGTTTTATACCTAAAAGAAACACCATGAAATAAGTAAACATGCGTATCGGCAAGGTGAGCAACCGCCTAAGCCCCCAATTTTTAATATTTTATACTAGATTTTATCCCCCGTATTACGGGAGTTGTTTTACATTATTCGTTTTAAATATTTATATATGTGTATTTGGATTTTAATTTTATTTATTGTAAAAAGTTAATAATTAATATACTTGAGGTTTGATGATGAAATGGTTTCACAAATAAATTATATGTTATAATCCGGTTTAAAAGCTATCTGGGTTTGGTGATACCCATTACCCGTTTATTTTCTTTATTATAAAATTATTTCTTAATTATAAATAATATCCTTTTTTTTAATAAAATAGGATATTAATTTTTAGTATAACCCTATTTTATAAGATTTTTCGTATCAAATATTTGATGAGATTATTTTTTAATATAATGAGATGTTATAACCCGTTTAAGAGCTATCTGGGTTTGGCGAGACATTCACCCGTAAATTCGGGTCAAATGCGTGAAAAGTCTTCATTTACAAATAAAGCAATCTGATGGCTTGAGAGAATGATTGTTTTACATTTTTCGTTTTTTAATACTTATTTTTTGCATTTTAATTTTCTTTATTGTAAGAAAATTAATAATATACTTAGGGTTTGATGATGAAAGGGTTTCGTAAATAAATGATATGTTATAACCCGTTTAAAAGCTATTTGGATTTGATGAACCATGACCCTCTTATGTTTTTTACTATAAAATTGTTTATTAATTATAAATAATATCTTTCTTTTTTTTAAATTGGATATTAAATTTTAGTATATCCCTATTTTATAGGATTTTCATATCAAATAATTGGAAAGATTAATTTTTAATTTAATGAGATGTTATAACCCGTTTAAGAGTTATCTGGTTTTGGTAAGACTCATACCTATGAATTTGGGTTAAATTAACGAGAGACCTCCATTTAAAAATGAAGCAATCTGGTGGCTTCCATAAAAGGGGAAGCGACCACATTGCGACATGTAGGATTTTAAGGGTTTCGTTTATAGACAGAATTAAATACTTTATAGAATAAAAAATTATAATTTAGGGGCTCATTTTTTCTACTTTCCCCGAAGTTTCTAGGATGACCCTGCACATACAATTAAAGTCGGTTCTTACCCTCCAACTTGACCGCTAACATAAAATGGTTCCCACGAGCTATCAACTGGGAGACCAAGAGCGACAATCCATTGTTCAATTCCGACATATGGAAAGGTCATATCATGATCACCACTGCATATAGAATGTCATTATTATTATTATTGATATACACTGATCGCGAACAACAGTTGAGTTTTGAGAGGGACAGTATTATTGTCGATCAACATACCTAAAGATCAAAGCTCGACAGTTTTTGCTAACAAGTTTCTTATGGTAGGAAAAACTACTTGCGATGTCATAAGAGTAGCAGAACGTGTCATTTTTCCCTTCCGTGTAGTGCATAGTCGTGTTGAAGAACTCCCATGTTCCAATTGTTCCCTGATCACGGTTTATCACAGTTTAATAGTTAATTATAAGAAATAGGACAATTTCATATATAAACTGTGTTGTTGATGTACCTGACGAATGTTTAGAGCTTGTTGCACAGCCTCATCATTTGCCCAATCTGCTGCAAAATCGTAATAGTACTCCTAAAAGAACCAAATAAACATGACACAATGATTGGTTATCGAACACCTTTCTATATTTAATTAACAACTGCTTAGGATTAAGTGATTAACCACATAGAGAGAAGTTAATTACTCGACAATATGGCTTCAGATCTGATTTATTACAAAGGGGTTCCAAAATGTCCTCCATATTAATGTCACTTATGCACTGTAATTAAAAAATAAATAAATAATGTCACATATATACTATATGGTTTTCATAAGATGTATGGCTAGCTCTTATATATAAATCAATTTAGCGGGATCACCTCGTTGTATCTTTCAAGACTGTCTGCGCATATTGAATTGGTTGTTTCGTCGATGTTTACATAATTACCTCGACAGTTTTCGACCGCGGACTGCAAAATCATATTGTTATAGAAGGATAACTCATATTGATGTTGTGTTGCTTACTAAAAGTCTAGGATAATTTACCTTATAAATATCATCAGATATTAGTGCCATGCGATGAGCATACTCGACTCTGGAATTGAAGTCCATGAACTTATCAGTGAGAGGACTGCAGAGAATATAACCCTGAGTCACAAATCAAGAAACCAAGGTTAGTTGCATATCTATATTACTAATGATATGATTCTAACATTAAGGGAGTTCATGTGTAAATTACTTGGATATTCAATGCAGGCTGATCACCACGTTCATTAGCTACAAACAATTTTATAAAGTTCATAATCATTTCAGGCATAACAACATAATGAAAATTAATAGATCATCAGAGAGTATGAATTACCATTATACACTTCCAAAGTTACGATAGGCGTGACAATTCCCATGTACGAGATGCCCGATATGTATAGAGGGTTTTTCAAGAACTTAGGATGGTCGATAAGGAACTATTGTACGTTACATCAATCAACATATAAAATACAAGGTTAATAAACTTTATATCGATTTTGAACAAAATTTAAAAAAGAATAAAATACAGGACCTTTCTAAGAAAATCGTTGGCTTGCTTCGCCACAATGCTGTCACTGCTAATCCATGCTTCTTGTGTTGTGGCATAAGAGAACCCGGCACCAGCAGGCATGTCTACATATATTACATTAGCCATCTGCAATATATATAGAGCTAACAACTTCAGTCTTACTACGTATAAATAGCATAGATTTTATGCTATATGTGTAGTAAGTGTTGATAGAAATATAAACCTTTGTCCATGAGTTTGGATTTAATGTGAGTGTGATGTTTTCGGGAGCAGTTTCAAAGTTAAAACTAAGTGGACCTGCAACAAAGGAGTTCTTCAGAACGTGTTTTTAATTTCTGTAAGATACTAAGACGAAAGGAAAGAAACTCTAATCTTTTGTCCAGTAACTTTAAACTATCAGCATAAAATGTCTCGAAATAAAATAAATATGTTAAAGCTGGTATACATTGTGTAATATTTAGAATCTCGACACCCAATACGTTTGTTGCTAATTCTGACCGTATTCACAAGTTGGTGAATATGGAAGGACTTAAGTTGACAAGTCGATAAAGTTGGTTGGCTTCCTAATTGTAATTGATTAATATATGGTAATGGCTTAGGTAGAGGCTTTGAATGGGTAATATCATAACAAATTTTTGAGTCACTGCTCTCTTTGATACCAATATCTAACAGTCGCATGGGGTCATTCACTGTCGTGAAGAGATCTAGGGTCGATCACTTTTGCCAATGAGAGATCTACCAAATGAGATCTAGGGTCAGCCGATCAAATATGACACCAAGAAGATCTAAGGACTGCCGACCATTGGCTTAAAAAAGTCTAGTCCGGTCAAAGTTATCAATTCCGGGAACCACATAGCCAAAGAAGAATCATACTTTTTTCGCAAGTTAGCGACCAGACTAGCTACCAAAAGACTGTTGTTTGATTTTCTTGGTTAAACAATTCAATTTTCAATTTCAAGTTGGAAATCAAATCTAGCCCATGAACCAAAGGACTGAATCAAGAACCGAAGACAATCAATGGGTGATGCACACTTTTTTAATTCTGAGACGTATTCACATGTCTGTGAATATGGAATTACCTAAGTGGCCGCTCGTGAAGTTGATTTAGTTTTTTGATTATAAAGTTATTAGTATGGTAATGTTTTGTCACCAAGTTAGGGTTAGATCTAAAAATACATACGGGGTTTTGGTAGAGGTTTTTGACGGGTGATCAATACGGAGTTGTTGTAACGAGTTTTTGAATCCGTTTTCTCTTTGCAATAATAAAGTTTTTATTGATGTATATATTTAAATGATGAAATAATACTAATATATATATATATATAGGGGGTGAGATCTAGTGAAAACTTTTCTTAAAGAGAAAACTTAAAAACTCCTAAAAAATTATTTTTAACTTTAATTTTATTTTTTTTTAAGTTTCTTTTTTTTCCATTATTCTTATATGATGTTATTGGTTCCCAAAAAAAAAAAAACTTTGTCGGTAACCTCGTCGGTGTAGTGTACATGTGTAATAGTGTGCATTGCATATATGCAAAAGTGTTTGTATTGCATAAAATACAACACTATTTGCACATATTTGATGACCACTATTATATATATGCAATATAAGACTAATACGCACATTGAATACACATTAGTACGTATGTGTAATACAACATTAACGCACATGTGCACTACATCGACTTTTATTTTATTATTATTCTTTTGTCATATAATACAACACTACTACACATATACAATACACAAATATTGAATATATGTAATTAAACACTATTAAACTTAAAAATACATAGTAATACACATGTGTAATACAACAGTATCGCACAATAATACATATGTGCATTACTGCGGGTTTTTATTATAAAACATTTAGGTAGGGTATGCTAAGAGTTCTTTTATTTTAAGAGTTTTGCAATCTTTTATTCTTGTAGTACAATACTAAATACGTTTATACTTTAAATAATTACAACTTTTTAAAAGGGTAAATGGTTTTTAGTCACTAGCTTATTACATTCAATTTACTACATTCAATCCATATGTAATAACATAAGTGTTATATATTTTAATTTTATTTACTAATCCATATTTATAACAAGTCATACTAGACTATAATAAGTTATAATGAATCATACATGTATTATGAGCATATTAGATTAGAGGTTATTTTACTTCAGTCTTTTCTTATTTTCAATAAAATTTTAACTTTATTTAAATTTTATTATTTTGACGAGCCGCTGGGAAATCGCACGGGCACCTCCATATCTTAATCCGTATCCAATTACATAAATTTTATTATGCACAGGTTGGATTAGATACAACACCATATATCCTGCTACCTGTCATCAGACACATGCCAATAATATGTACCTATTTGATAGAAGAAGGTAATGACAGCAGAACATCCAGGACCACCAGTGAGATAAAATATAAGTGGATCTTCATCTGGATTTCTTTCGGATTCAACAAAGTAGTAAAAGAATTGTGCTTCTTCCTTTTCCCCAATTCCTACATACCTTCATTACAAAAATAATATTAATTAGAACACAACGAGAACATAAGATTTGTATAAAAAGATGTAGAAGCTAGCAATTAAAGCAAGTTTTATCGTGTTAAACATGTTAGACACGCGATGCAATTATCAATTACCAAAAATGAATATTACTCATTTAACTAATTTATATCCCATGTCTATAACACAATTGCATGTTTCTTGTACCTTAAAGGAAAAAATGATACATCTTAGCCTACTAGTTTTAATTTCATGAAAAAAAGTATAAGATTACATACTGTACTTTTTATTAAATCGGTTAAATCGTCAAGTACCTGTTTTACCAGACCTAAAGCGTACTCTTCTAAATGTTTGATTCGAGTTAAAACATATTAAGTTGAAGATATATATGCAAAATAATCAATAAGTCACACATGAGGATGACATGCATACCCAGTTTCGAGTTTGAAAGGAAGTGGACCAGGATATCCAGGAAGACTTGTAACAATGGCTTTTGAATTTGAAGAAGTAATGGAGAAAGAGTGAAGTGTTAGAAGAATGAGCAGAAATGAGAAACTCTTTAATGCCATTGATCCACACTCTACTCTTCAAATTTTATGTGATCCTAAATCCATGGGTTATGTTGACTATATATAGAATACTTTCACCAAGGGTGCACCAAAAACTATGCATATTTAACTAATAACATAAACTAAGTTATCATGAAAGTAAAATATATTGATTATGAATAATGGGTCTAACTTATTTTACAAAGGAAGACAAAAATGAGAAGGATTTATAGCCACATAAAAAAAACCTTACATAAAAAATTATAAATAAATAAATAATCATAACTTAAAATTTAATAAAAAAACAAAAAAAGTAAAAACACAAAAATGTTCCATCGTCTTTCTCGTTCTAAAAAAAAAAAAGACACAATGTTGAGTGAAAAAGACCATTGTGTCTTTTTGTTTATCATTGTATTTTGTGTTTATTTTCGTCGTTGATTGTGTCTTTTTTTCCTTGACATTGTGTCTTTTTTTCTTGATATTGTGTTATATTACTCAACATTGTGTTATATTTTGCGATTTGTTGTGTTTTTTTTTTCAGTTATAGTTGTGTCTTTTCTTCATTTTCGTCATTGTGACTTTTGTCTCCGCATTGTGTCTTTTCGGCGTTTTTTTTTTGGAACAAAACTGACGAGGGAAACATTTTTGGTTTTTAAACTTTTACATTTTTTATTTATATTTTGAGTTATGATTTTTTTAATTAATTTTTTAGAATTTTTTTAAAAGTTTTTCGTGTGGTCACAAATCCTTCTCACACTTCTTATTTTTGTCTCCCTTTGCATTTTGACTTTTTCCTATGAATAATATATAGGTGAATAGGCGTTTGTTTATTTATTTCGCATATTATCTATTAATATCATGAATATTTTACTTTGATTAGTTATTTTATTTTATTTTATTTTATATATAGGTTTAATAAAATTGAACTATAAACGACGATTTGTAAGCCAAAAAAAAAAAGAAAAGAAAAGAAAAAAAGAAAAAAGAAAGAGAAAAAACAAATGAGATGGAGTTAAATGAAAACTAAAATTTCAGAAACTGATGATCAAAAAAGTAAGGAAAATGTCCAAAATGTCAAATAAATTAGTGGGTTCTGAGATGTATAAGATTGACATTATGGAAAAGAATACAACATTAAACAGCCAATCAAATTCCATGGGAGAATTGTAGAAAGAAGAAAAGTATACATATACGATTTTGAGTGGAGAAATCAAAATGAAATTAAGATTTGACGAAAAAAGGAGCAGCCAAGGAGCCTTCAAACAGAGAAAAAATTGGACAAGTATCATTGATGTGACACTCCGACAAGTTAAAAAGAGGGATAATTTGATAGTAGTATGAAACGCTTTTAAATCAAATTAGTTTGGTGATTTGTCCGAAAATCCATTTAATTGCAACTCAGAAATTGACAAGAACTTACTAAGATGATCATGAGAATTTTTAGAACCAGAAGATTGACCAAAACTACGATGTCGTATTTTACCAAATAGGACTTGAAACTGCGTTTGACGGTTTTCATTTTGAATTCCTGATTACTTCCAAAATGCGTTCATATTTTATTTTGAATTTAACATTTGAAATTGCGACATAAAATTAATCAATTTTTAATCTCGATTTCAGCCAAGGGCTCTGTCCCTTGGACCCTAACAGGGGCTACTGTCACTTGAACAATGCTACCTGGGCATCAGACACGGGCGTGGCCCCCATTGGAATCCTCATTGCTTAACCCTAAGATCTTAATAATTGCAAATAAGCATGCATCCTACACCTCTGCATTTTGAAGTCCTCTTGATATATTATATGTGAGCCCTAAAATGTGCAACACAAAATATAGATGAAACACAAATTCAAATGTTCAAAAATATTCTAAAATGACATTTGCTTGAGTTTTGATAGAAACATTAGGGCATTAGCATACAATATAATCAAGCACATTAACAATGGACCGGAAACAAATCAACCAAGAACATATGTGTTTTGTAGTGAGAGTTCCATTGTGCTTTTATGAGCCATGTAAGACAAAGTTCTTGATTTGACCCACTTTTGATAATAATTAACCCACAATTAATCTTGGGGTTTTCTCTAGACACCCACTTTTTTGAAATTACTAATTAAAAAAAGGGTTATACCCTGTATAGCTCTACAGGGATTAAGGGTATGTTAGATTGTCAAATCAGTTGTTAATTCATACCCCATACGCCATGTATAGGGAAAGTACAACATAAAAAAGACAAAACCAACAAAATTAGGGGCATATTAAGTGGTGCACCCTAATTTTGGGTAGATTCCCTAGCAGGACTCTTAATCAATTTTGCTACTTTTTCTCTCAGTTTCTTATACAAATATCAATTTTTTTCAAGCAAAAACCACATTCATCAAAGTGGCTATCTTCTAAAAACCCACAACACCCAATTGTTTTCTCGCAACTGCCAATCCGCCTCATCTACCAAATGAAGCTGATGAGCAAAATAATGCACATAATACACTTATTTGTTTTCTTCTAAAAACTTTGTGTTTAACTCTCATCAAACTCATTACGTATAATATTTGCTCCATACCTCTTAGGCGGCTCAAACTCAAGTTATGTCTTGCAAAAAGAAGAAAAAATGTGTTAATAGAAGAATTCAAAACTAAAGATGTTTCCAACACATGTGCAAGTCTCGTAAACCTCTTTTTAATATGTTCATGTGTACCAACATATCTTAAAAGATGAAATTTCACTTGAAGATGAAACTTTTTTTAATAAAAATTGTTAAGAATTTTGAAGATGAAAACCAAATCAGTTTACATAATAAGACAATCAATACAATTATATAAGATGGTAAAAAATAAGCACCTTATTTTTATTTTATTTGTGAAGACATCACCAATACTAATGTAAATTATTAGCAATTATATTTGTATTAGCAATAAATTCTGTATTAAATTCAAGTTATCAAAAATTCAAGATTTCAAGAGATAAAAAAATATATAACAAAATACCAATTTAGAATACCTTAGCATGCATACGGTGGTCTGGGCAGGCAGCGGCAACTGGCGGACACTCCAGCAATGGAGGTCACCCTTCCTTTGCCTTATATCCGCCACTGGCTACAAACCCGAAGAGTTATCAATCAATTGATCAAATATAAACCACATACGCAAACCTTAAGGTCTCAATCGATCAAACCCTATCAATCAAATATTCGACAAACACAAAACACAAACACAATCGATGGAACAAAACCTTAAATCGAGCTATCAGTGGCGATTAATAATGAATTGAAATTGTTAATATTGAGTTCTATTTTTAAATAGTTATAAACTGTTTCTGACTGGAATATAAATTTTGAATTGTGTTTAAGAAGTAGCAACAGCTAAGTTTGAATTCTGTTTAATTTGGGTTGAATGATTCAATTTTATATTTTATCGATGTATTAAAACTTTTAATGTGAATTCATTCTTTGTTCATGTATTTATAATCATATGCATGTGATTTCTGGAAAAACAATAAAGTTATTATACTAAAATTAAACTAAAATAATAAAAAGAAAAAAAAATACACATCGTGTGACTGGTACATATGGATTAAGGTTTAAAACAGGAATTAACAAGGCTAAGTGACTTAATGAAAATGAGACTAATACCAAAATAAATGTACACTAACAAGAATGTTATAAATTAAAAATGAGAATCTGAGCAAATCACAAAGAGTGAAACAGCGCTAACTGTTTTTTTAATACACTTTGAAATTTTGAAGGCTTGTGTGGTTTCATATATAAAAAAAAATCAGGTTATCACAAAACATATCCACATATAGGGCTTACAAAAACATTAACTATATTTGTTTTATTATAGTTAAAAAAAATCATAATTCGTGCTTTTGAGGTTGAGATCTTCCTCACGGACCTCACCTAACTCTTTCCTCTTTTGTTTTCTTAAATTTATAAGACTAAATTACACAGAAATTGCCATTTATCTTTCATTCAAATTTCATTCTTTGTTCCTTATCTTCAAAATTGATCCTTTTTGTCTTTTACGTTTCAAAATCTTTTAGCGTTTGTCCTTTTCGCCTAACCCGGTTAAATTTTCTCGTTAAGTCATGTCAGCTGCTACTCACGTGAGGGCAATACGGTCTTTTCAGCTATCCTTTAAATTTCCCCCAATATATACCCACCCTAACCCCCTGACCGTTCAATAATTCATCTTCTTCATCCTCGCTATTCGATAATCATCAACTCCGATGGGTGATTCAGGCTGGTTCGTACACGACACAACCGAAGAATATGACCTCGATGATCTATACGGTAATGTTGCGTCTTTCGCTACAATTTGTAACCCTAGGTGCGATTAACAGTTGATTAACTTAAAAAAAATTTGCAGGCTTGTATCCTAGTTATTTCAGTTTGTGCTTGCATACTGGTGGTAGGTAAACAACACCTCCAAACCGTACCTATGTTGGAGGTAACGTTTGTGGACTTGATAGACATAGACAAGTTTTCAATTCATGAGCTTGATCTGATGTTGGATATGTTAGGGCTACAATGGGACAATGCCAATGTACTACCAGTTCTTGCATCCTGAAAAGAACTTAGACAATGGCCTTGAACACCTAAGTAATGACAAAGATTGTTTGGAGTTAGCTAGACATGAGAAAGAGCATAAGCTCATCCATATTTATACCACTTATGGTGTTAAAAACATAAAGGAATTGTTTACCTCACCAACTAAGTCTAAGTCCATCACTATTGAAGAGATTGATGAACCTGGACCATTTGCTATTGTGCCTTTAAAGTTAAATGAAGATGTTGGGCAATCTAGTGGGGCGGGGCTGGATGCTAGGTAATCTAGTGGGGCTGGACATGATGTTGGGCAATCTAGTGGGGCTGAAAATGAGGACATAGATGTTGGTCATTTTAGTGGGTTTGGAAATGACAATCAGGATATAGATATTGGTCATTCTAGTGGGTTTGGGAATTATCAAGAGGATGTAGACATTAGTGAGCAAAGTAGGCTTGGGAACGAGAAAGAGGACATACAGGAGAATAGGGTTGACAATGAGGATGATGATGATACGTATGTTGTGGATGAGGAGAATAACATGACAGACCCTGAAGTGGACATGAGTGATTATAGAATGAATGTTGATACAGATGTTGAAGATGGGGATGATTTAGAACCACTAGATTTTGGTGAGGATGTAATAGACAATGACAAGTTTCTTAGTGGGTCAGAATCAGATGAGAATGAGACCAGCAATAGGAAAAACATTCTTCACAGTATAAGAAGATCGAATGAAAACATGTAAAACTTTTATCTTGGCCAGGTATTTGGAAGAAAAGAAAAGGCTAAGAAGTTGATTAGACAACATGCAGTTGAAAGTAGAAGGTTAATTAAAATTAAACAAGATGATCACATAAGAGTAAGGGCAGCTTGAACTGGTTCTAAGCTAGACTTTGAGGTTGATGACTGTGGGGTGCATGTTGCTAGCCAACAGAAATCTAAATACAAAAAAGACAAAGGCAAATGGGCTGAAAAGGAAAAGGGAAAAAGTAAAGGGGCTAGTGGGAACAAAAGGAGAAAGGGGAAGGGGCTAGTGGGAACAAGAGCTGAACTAAATGATGGTGGTAGGGGCAAAAGGACAAATTCACATGCTTATCAATGTCTATGGGTCTTGTTTCTCTCCAAAGTAAAAGATTCTCAAAGTTGGGTTGTTAGGACATTAAATACCAACCACACATGCATTCAATCAAGGAATAAATATGCTTGCACATCTACTTTTCTATCTGAACAGATGTTAGAATAGATTGAAGAAAACCCTAACATCCCTGTTAAAGCAGTTCAAGATCAATTTAGAAGGAAGTATGGTGGTTAGTGTTCATAAGATGAAAGCATACAGGGCCAAGATGAAAGCAAAGAAAAAAGTTAAAGGGGACTACAAGCAATAGTATTCTTTGCTTAGGGATTTTGCTGCTGAGTTAGTTGATAAAAATCCAGGTAGCACTGTTAAGATTGAGGTTGAAGTACCATCAGCTCATGAAGCTACAACCAGACAGCTCAAAAGGATATATGTTTGTTTGGCTGCTTTAAAATAGGGGTTTAAAGCATTAGACAAGAATTTGATTGGTCTAGATGGTGCATTTATGAAAGGCATCTTTCCAGGTCAGATGCTTACTGCAGTGGGTCTTGATAGCAACAATGGAATCTACCCTGTCTGCTATGCAATTGTGGAGTCAGAAAGTTTTAGCTCATGGACTTGGTTCTTAGAGCTTATGGCAGAAGATCTGGAAATAGGAAGCAATTCAAGGTTTACTTTCATGAGTGACAGGCAAAAAGTAAGGAATTAAAGGTTCACTTGCTATTTGTCATTATGTTATTTGTTAACCTTTGTTTATGTTGAACAGGGGCTTCTTCAAGCCATTCAAACTTTGTTTCCTTGTGCTGAGCATAGATACTGTCTTAGGCACATCCATGAGAATATGAAGCTTGCAGGATATAGAGGTGTGTTATACAAAAACATGTTATACAAATGTGTTACGTCAACAACCAAACCTGAGTTTCTTACTACAATGAATGAGTTAAAGGAGTTCAACAAGGAAGCACACTTGTGGTTGTCAAAAATAGCACCTCAATCCTGGTTCAGGTCACACTACTCTGGTTAGTATTTAAAGGCTTTAGCAATAGTTTATATGCTTGTGATACTTATTAGATTGTCTGCTTATTATCTTGTGTAATCCTTTAACAGGATTGGCAATTTCTGATGTAATGATTAACAACATGTGTGAGGTATACAATGGCAAGATTGTGGAAGCCAGGGACAGACCCATCATATCTGCACTTGAATATGTAAGGGAGTATTTAATGAGGAGGATTGTGACTGTGCTTGGGATTATTGATAAATGTGAAGGCCTGCTTACACCTAGGGCCACACAACTATTTGAAGCAATCCAGAAACAAGCAAATCATTACAGTGTGCAGTGGAATGGAGGGGATCTATATGAGGTGAGTGGAAAACCTACTGATCCACGTGTTGTCAATTTGGCAATGAGGACTTGTAGTTGCAAGGGCTGGGAAATTACAGGTATGTTGATTATATTTGGTTTGAATTAATTGTATCAAGTTGCCTTGTTTATATGAAGAATTGTATTTGGTACAGGTATGCCCTGCAGACATGCTGTGGCTGCACTTTGGTTCATGGCTGCTAATGGAGGAAGGGTGGGGGCATTAGAAAGCTGGGTTCACCCGATACACACAATGGACAGGTGGAAGTTGGTTTATTCCTTTAAAGTAAATCCAATAAATGGGATGACTTTGTGTAAAAATTGTGAGTCTCCTACAACCATTGTAGCACCCAAGCATCACACCATGGCAGGCGGACCTAAAAAGGCAAGAAAGAGGTCAGTTGTGGAAAAGGATGATATACCAGCAAATGGCAAATTGACAAGGAAGAACACCTTTGGAGCATGTAGCAGGTGTGGGAGCACTGGCCATAATGTGAGGACTTGCACAGGCCCACTAAAAAAGAAGGGAAAAAAGGCAGCTTAATGGGATCCTGCTTCAATAGATCTTCATTTGGTTATGTTGCTTTAGTAATGTCTTTTGGTTGTGTACTTTGAACCCTCAAATGATTTTGTGTATTTTAAACTTTGTGGGAGCACTTAACTTTATTAGGTATTGTAACTGGTTATGGTTACGTATTGTGAACAACTTATGTTATGTGAATTATGAAGTTTAATTTGATTTGGTTATGTTTGAGGTTGTGTTAAACACTTTGACTTGATTAAGTTTGACATGAATAATTTTGACTTTTGAGTTTGTGTATTGCAATTGTGCACCAGAGTATGACAAATGGTTGTGTAACACAGTATGAGTGTCAGGTACAAACTTGTGCATTGTAACACTTTCATTAAACTACAAACAGTACATCATGTTGCTTGGAGATACAAAAGAGATACAAAAGACGTGCACTTTGCACCTAAAACCAACCTAAACCAACCTCAAAAGACGATAACATCAAAAAGACAACTTAAACCAATCCCACATCCAAAAGTCTACCTATCAATAGCCAAACCCACAACAGTACTTGTCTGCACCTTGAACCAAAAGAAGATACAAAATAAACCTATCCAACTAACAATTAGGAACTTTTCATCTTCTTTGCGTCAGATTCAATTGCTTTCAGTTTCCCGACAAGCCTTTCATTCACAACTTCAAGGTTTTCCTTCATCCTAAGCAAGCCCAGAATGATGTCAGCACATCTTTGACACTTACGATCGTATCAACCAACGAAACCACATCTTGAATTCTGGATTTTCACATAAAAACAAGATTTTAGACAAAGAATGTAAAAAACCCTAATTATAGTCAATTACTTGGTCAGGACACGAATAGAAACGCCGACCAGGATTCCTGTCGGTCCACGACATGAGGATGATCGCCGTTTTCCCACAATTGCAGAGAACCATGGTCGGAACGTCTCTGGATTTTCGAACCCTAGGTATTATTGAAGGTGAGTAAATGATCGGTCAAGGGTGGGTATATATTGGGGGAAATTTGAAGTATAGATGAAAAGACCGTATTGTCCTCACGTGAGTAGCAGCTGACATGACTTAACGAGAAAATCTAGCCGGGTTAGGAGAAAAGGACAAACGCTGAAGGATTTTGAAACGTAAAGGACAAAAAGGATCAGTTTTGAAGATGGGGGACAACGAGTGAAATTTGGGTGAAAGATAAAGGACAAATCTGTAATTCTGTCAATTTATAATTAAACATCAATTGGTATTCTTTTTTCTTGTAGCAAATATTAGACGTGGTCCCCTACCGAAAGTTAGAAACAACCATTGGAGTGGAGGAAACGACAAAAAGAGTGTGGGAAACGAGGTGGGGAAGGGGATGACACAATAGTTATAAGTAAGGGTGTTCAAAACCGGATATCTGAAATTTCAGATATCCGAATATCCGGACTTTTCGGGGATATCGGATTTCACTATACGAATCTGAAATTTCGAATATCCAGCCGGATAATGAATTGGATATACGAAATCTAGAAAAAAAAGTATTTTAAAAATAAATTTACATCTCAAGAATCCAAGTTTTCTAATCCAACAATTAAACACAAATTGTTCAAAATACAAACAAACAAGCAAATAACATACAATCCATTGTTCAAATAAACACATTCCATTGTTTCAAAATAAACAATCTTCTTAAACAAACATATTAAGAATTAAAAGCAATCTTCCAAACTGATGACGACTGATGAGGGTTGCGGTGACGACTAAGACGAGGGCTGATGGTGGTGCCGTGGTGACGGGCTGACGGTGGAAGGTGGAGCCATGGAGCTGTTGCCTTCTGGACGCTGGTCGTCTGGTACTCGGAACAAAGATGGGAATACATATTAAATCGAGATCTAACGGAAGTAGAAGAACAAAAGAGAACAAAGATCCTGTGGAAGTGGAAGAACAAAAAAGAGAGCATAGATGGAGGCTGGGAGAGTGGGAGCTGCATAGTCGGGTGTTTTTACGTGGCGGGTATGTAATAACAGGAAGAGGGATACACTTGTTTTTTGAACCTTTGACACCAAGGTTTTAAACCTAAGGGTAAGCATGCGTATAAATCCCAATCAGCCGCGGGACCCAGTTACTTACCTGGAGAGTTCGAAAAGGGTTCTGGAACTTATTGGGCCAAAGCATACCACACCAAGCGTCATACGAACCACTAAGTTATCAAACATGACCATTTTCCTTTGTGAATAGAAAGTGGTTACATTCCCACTCTTAAAAATGCATACAAGTCATGGTGGTTCATGCAGCGTATGATTCCAAATACTCAATTGTTTATATTATGGTTTGAATTGAAAATTCGAAAAGCCATGGTGAACATGAATAGTCGAGTTTCAATTCATTTTCTTTATTTATATATTCATTTATTATTATGGTTTGAATTGAAAATCGAAAGGCATGGTGATACATAAATAGTCAAGTTTCAATTCGTTTCTTTATTTATATATTCATTTATTATTATGGTTGTTGGGACTAAGATCATGGATGCTTAAGGATCAATTATCCTCAGTGTTCGTAAATGTCTGCTGCCAGGATCGAGGATCCAGTAAATCTCAAGGATCCTTAACAGTTGTCTCCGAAAATATTTTTTTATCTTATTTGCAGGTGTTTGAACGTGTCTACTAGATGCCCTATTTTCATAGAAGATATTATTACTAAGTCATTCCAGCTGATCTCCCACTAAGAAACGGTTATGAAGAAAGAGTGGAAGATCATGGTCGAAATTATAGGAAAGTTTGTTTATAGCCGTTTGTAATCTATTTCTTTTAGCATCGGACTAAGGCTGAAACACGCACACAACACTTAGCTTACTTTGAATTCTCTGCAACCTACTCTCGAATAGCATACACATTGTACTCATTTCAGTCAAAGTTCTTACTTTGTAATCGTTCTTTTAATGATAATACAATCGGTAGTGATAGTTTTCACTACCCGAGGTTTTTATGCCGGTGCATACTAGTTACCAAGGGCTTTTCCTCGTATAAATCTCGTTGTTCATCATTTACATGCATTACTTTGTTCATTTCATTCATACAAGAATAATACCTCACAAACAAATTTGGTTACTTGATCTTTAAACTGATTTTTAACCAAAACAATGGTTTGAATTGAAAATTCGAAAAGTCATTGTGATACATGAATAGTCGAGTTTCAATTCATTTTCTTTATTTATATATTCATTTATTATATGATTTGAATTGAAAATTCGAAAGGTCATGGTGATACATGAATAGTTAAGTTTCAATTCGTTTTCTTTATTTAAATATTCATTAATTATTATGGTTTGAACTAAAAATTTGAAAAAGTCATGGTGATACATGAATATTCGAGTTTCAATTCGTTTTCTTTATTTATATATTAAGTTATTATTATAGTTTTCATTGAAAATTCGAAAAGTCATGGTGCAACACACGATTTTCAATTCAGTTTCACTGCTTATATTTAGTTTGTATTGGGATATGAAGATCCGTGATGGTTCATGGATATTTTTATTTCAAATTTGATATAGTTCCCATATGTTTATTCAAAGAATTAAGAAGCTGTATTGAAATGCGAAAACTCATGGTGGTTCATGGAAATTTCGATTTCAAATTTTGTTTCATGCGATTTTATTTCTTCGTTTACTTTTATGGTTTATATAGATTGATTATGATTTCAGAAATGTTTAATTTAATGTTTCGTTTGGTTGTTAATACGAATTTCATATTTACGTCCCATGTCACTCGAATCATTCACGCTTCACATCATGTCTTCTCGTTTTCCTTGGCGTCGCCCTCAAAATTCAACCTATAAAATGACAGCCCAGATTATCAAGCAACTGGCTGCCGTAATCCTAACCATGATAACCCAAAATTCATCAAAACCCACACCAACCACAAAAATAAACGCAAAAACTTTGTTGTTACTCATCCCAATGGCGTACCTTATACCCGAGTATATTCAACCATGCGAGTCTGCTACCATTGTAGTGACCCGAGCACACCCGTAATACTTAGAAAGGCCTAACTTGTTTCCGTCTTGCAATACCTTACCCCGTATCCTTTGTCCACTTAAATTTTATTCGTTTTCAGGCATAAATACTTAGTCCCTTCATACCCATCAATACTTAGTCCCTTCATACCCATCAATACTTAGTCCTTTCATACTCATAAGGCCCTATTTATAGCTAACACAATAACATTTTAGAAGCTTTCTCCATGTTGACGGTGTACGCGTGCATCGAAGCTCTCGTCTTTAATCCATATTTCTCATCACCTTTAAATGATTAATTGACCAAAAATATATTTTACAGGTCTCACCATTTTGATTTCGTATGTCACATTTTGGTTCTTGCATCACCTCTCTCTACTCTTTCACACACTCAACTATGTGTAAGAACAATAAAAAGAGAGCTTCATTCCAGATCTTAAAAACCTTGTCCGAATCTTTGCTTCCCTGGTGACAATCCCTGGCAGGAACACCACTTCAATCCTTCAACACACAATAGAAACGAGCCAGATTTGGCTATTTGCAGCTTCAACACACACACGAACACCTATTGTTCTTGTTTTTCTTCATCAAAACTCATAAAAATCTTCATAATAACATTAAATAAACGTTTAACATTGGCTGTAAATCTGGATCTACGAATCCAAGACGAACCTCAAGCACTTTTATTTCCAAACTTTATTTTCCAAAATCTTCAAACTTTATTTCCAAAACTTCAACAGATCTTCAAAGACTTCGAGAATTTAACGTCTCGATTCGGGTAATCGCAGAATTAGAACCCGAATATCAAGAGCAAAGTTGAATCAATTAATTCAAACTTGCTCTAATACCACTTGTAGGTCTCCCAATACCGGATCTAAACATCAATAAAAAAATTGCTCTTGATAAACGATCGAGACAGGTGTGTGAAATCAAACGATCAAACGAATAATAAAACGATAATATGATAATCGATCTCGTAATCAGTAGCCAAAAGATTATTGATATTAGAACACCAATCCCACCCAAGATGAGCTCCCTTAAGGGGTGATTTACACCATGAAAAACACACGCTAAAATAAACTATAAGGCCCTATTTTTAGCTAACACAATAATATTCTAGAAGCTTTCTCCCCGTTGAAGATGCATGCATGCATTGAAGATCTCGTCTCGAATCCGGATTTCTCACCAACTTTAAATGATTAATTGACCAAATATATGTTTTACGCTTCTCACCATTTTGATGTCGTATGTCACATTTTGGTTCTTACACACCCAAATCATTGCACCATAGAGTAGGTGGGTATTTTGTGTCTAACCCGTGTTCTCAAAAAAGAACTTGTAGCTATGTTAAATCTTGAGTCATATCAGCAAGTGCTTTGTATTCTGGCTTAGTTTATGATCTGGAAACAGTTTTCTTTTTCGTGCTATACGGGATATAAGGTTAGAACTGAAACATACAGCAAATCCCCTATGTGAACCAATGCTCATTTGGGTACCAAGTCCAACCAACGTTTGAAAAGGTTTTAGAGGGGGGGGGGGGGGGGGGGGGATTATACCAATGAACATCAGTGAACTTGACTGAATTCAAGCTGGCTCGCTGCCCCAATTTCTGAGTTTTACTAGCAAAATAAGCGCCCTTTTAATTAAATACGTTTCTTTCATAAGTTATACGAATTTCCCTACTGCTCTAGGCGTTTACTAATTTATTTTTCGGATTTATTGATGGTAGTACTATTGTGAACAAACCCATGCTAACCAAATTTATGTTGCATGTATTGTAAGTTTTACGTGTGCCAATACTGTTTTGGACGGTTATTGATTTTTTTTCATTTAGTGTATGTGTCGTAATGACCTTAACAATACCAATTGAAATCACGTCAAAGCGCCTTTACAACATGTTGAGTTTTGTTACCTTGTTTTTTTCCCCTTAAAATTTCATAAATGACATGATAAATGACACTTTTGTTATGTGGGAAAAGTTAAAACGCAAAGAGAGACAAAAATGATAAGTGTGATAATGATTTATAGCCACAAAGAAACCCCCTCAAAGAAAAAAATTCAAAAAAAAATCATTACTCAAAATATAAATAAAAAAAATAAAAAATAAAAAAAAAACCTAAAATGTTTCCTCTGTCATTCTCATTCCAAATAAAGAAAGCGAAAAGACACAACGCCAAAAAAAAGGACGCAAAGACGAAAATAAACAAAAAACACAATGATAAATAAAAAAAGACACAGTAGATCATAAAATATAACGCAATGTGGAACAAAATATGACACAACGTTGAGTAACTTAAAACAATATCAAGAAAAAAAGACACAATTTCAAGGAAAAAAAGGCACAATTAATGACAAAAATAAACAAAAAAAAAATACAATGATAAATAAAAAAAAACACAATGATCTTTTTTCTTTAACGTTGTTGGTTTTTTTTTGGACGAGGAAGAAGGCGGAAACATTTTTGTGTTTTTACTTTTTGCATTTTTTTTATTAAAATTTAAGCTATGATTTTTTTTTCATTAACTTTTCATTATTTTTTTAAGGGATTTTTTTTCTACAAGTTCTTCTCATTGTTGTTATTCTATGTAAAATATCTTGACCCTTTGTTATGTTATCATACTTTATCGATAAATAAGTTTTTACGTGTATTGGAAAAGGTGATTTTCTAACATGTGCCCTGGAATCATTTATTATATGAATATTTTTGTTGAAACTACAATTGCATATTAATTACATTAATCTTATAATAATTACCATATTTAACCTTTTATTCTTCCCTCCTAAATTTTCCTTTCATTCTTAACTACTAAATAGAATTTTTCTAATTCCCTCTAAAATTACTTTTGCATCATTTTTAATGTCATGTCATTTTTCTATTCATTTATATGTAAAAATATTCAAATATGAAAGTGATTTTTTTTATACATTCAAACTAATAGTGACTTTTTAATATTAAAATATAAATATTTAAAAATTAAAATAAGAAGTAATTTCATTATTATATGATAACAAAAGAATAAGTATTTTTAACATTTATAATGAAAGATGATGTTGTAATCTACTTCATTGTGCATATCAATTTTTCCTTTTTTATTCAATTGTTGAGCATTATTAGCATCATCTGAAGCATGCCGCTTTGGACATGTGCTGAAGTTGATTAATATGAATACTTATAGAAAAATTATGGGATATTGAAGTGATGAAAAAGTAATTTTAGAAGAAATTAGAAAAAATTTATTTAGTAGTCATGAATAGAAAGAAGATTTAGATGGGAACAATAAAAGTTTAAATATAGTAGTTATTATAAGATTAATGTAATTAATATGCAATTGTAGTTTCAACAATAATATTCACATAATAAATGCTCTTTACATGTGCCCTTAGAGCACATGTTAAAAATCCCTTAGAAAAATACAACAATTTCAAAACTTGACACCAATAGCAACTACTTTTACTATATAAATTCTTTATTATGATTATTCTTTATAACTTATGTTAATATATAATATATTGTATTATTCACCGGTATCTTTTTACATTAATATTTGATTTTCGCCTGAATCTTTTTACCTTAATATTTGATTTTCACTAGTAGATAAGTTAAACTAAGATTATTCACGTCTCATTTTCAATCTTTAAACTTAAAGTTACAGTATTATTCTAAAAAATAACTATCTTCTCTTTCTCATTTCAAATCAATGATACTTTTTATACTTTTGTCATTAGTTTTTCTTTTTCCTTCACTCACAATCACTTTCAAAAAAATATTAAAAAGTTAATGATGAAAAAATAAATTTTCTAATATACAGAAAAATCACCATATTTTGTTATCCTACACTCATAACATCCTAAACTACTTCTTTCATTATAAAACCCCAGCTCACGTATTATGAAGGATAAGATACGAATGCTTTAATGTCGTTAACAAATTTTGATGGCACGTTTATCAACCCTGCTGCAGCCTCCAAATTTGACTAAAATGGAACTTGTGTCAGGATCGGATTTCGTGATAGCAATAACAATATCGGAAAAGAACACACGAAACACAAATTATGAAGACTCCTAGAATGTGGCTGGCGGAATCAACCACAAATAGTGAGTTACTAAATATAGTAGGTGACTAATGAACAAAAACAAAATAAACTCAAAATATTTCCATTATCATTAATATTCAGAAAGATACACGGAAACTTTAGGGTTTATAGAAGATGTAAATGTCAGGTGCGGCTGTCAATGATATTCAGTAAGGTTGTCTAAACAGGTGTCCCATCAATGTGACCTAAACATTCTATTTATAGACAGCCAGACATTCCTTCTAGAAACCCTAATTATTACAAAACATTCTAAAATTATTACAAGTGTAAATCAGGTCTTTGAGCAGATATTTTCCTTATCGAGTAGGGCTCCTAAAACCTTGTAATCCTTGAGAGTTCTCGGAGCATTATTACGAGAAAACTTTTACTTGGAATATTTTCCATTGAAAATATTCCTCTCAAGCAAGCTTCAATCTCCATGACTATTCCAAACTTTGCTCGGAAAGATCCCACGAGCAAACAGGTTCTTGCTCGAATCTCTTCAGCCTATACTTAGTTTTATTTGAACATTCTAAGTATACTTAGATAGTGTAGACATGCTCAAGGCCAAATCATGTTGGGAGTAACACTTAGATAAATTTCCACATACTCCCTACCAGCTTACTTGAGATTCATCGATTCATCTTTATTCTATCCTTGCTCGACCCACTAAGTTTCTCGGGAACTTAGTTTAAGCAAAGATGCATCAAGGGTTGGCTAGGTAGAAACCATGCTTGATAGAAGAACTAACCTTGCTCGACGAAGTGTATCTTGCTCGAAACTAACACTTAGAAGATTTCTTGAAGATTATCCTGCTCGGATAGGATATCTTGCTCGAGAAAGTAAAAACAAGGCTTTGAGTGCTTGAGCTTGCTTGAGTTCCATACTTAGACAATTCTGGGGAGGTTGAGAAGATTCCAATCTTTTCTTTAGACCCAATAACTTGTGTTTGTTAAATGCTTAAATCAAAGAAAAATAAATTAACAAAATTTTAAAATACCTTAGTAACTATAAGTACTTATTAAATATGGTGATAAGATGCATCTCCTCTATTAAAGAGTATATATATAATTAGGGGTTGGATCAAATACAAACTAAAGTATTGTATAAAGTGTGCGAATTGAAGGTTTTACAAATTTTTGGCGGTGACATTTTTGTAATTAAATGGTTTCTCTCTTTCATCCTCCTGTTTCAAACATATCGATCACTTACAGTTTTCAAAGCACTGGATCAAATATAAATTACCTAATCGATCAGTTGTAAATACCAAATCAATCGAATCAACTGCAAATACATAATCAATCGATCAATTAAAGAAATCAATTTCATGAACAAAAGTTCACCATAGAGACAAATTGATGCTTTAAAACTATACTAATTCATCAATTGAAACTTGTGAATTGAACTTATTGAGCAACTAAAGCTTTTTGCAAATGAAATTGATTGATGATTTGAAGCTTGCAACTGAGATTTTTTAAAACAACGAAAAATTCAAAAAACAGAGTATAATATGTTGTTGGTTTTTACACTCCAAAGGTTTTCAAACGATAACTAGAGTAATTATTTTCTTAAGTAGAGTAATTATATAATTGGATATTATGATTGTTTTCGTCAAAATTTAACAACAGTGATTTTGTAACCAATTTAGTAAATCGGGACTAGGTGCTTGTAAAGATAGTACGAACACAGAGATTTGTTGCGAGGAAAAAACCTGTTATCCTTAGGACTACAAGAAAAAAAACCCCGGGTGGTGAAAACTATCACCACCGGTTTATTAATAATAAAGGTGATTACAAGTGTGGAGCTCAAACTTGATCGTGATTACAAAGAAAGCGAGTACTAGTAAGTTCTCGAGTGCTAGAGTGTGTGTTATGATCAATGTTTAGAGCTCTATTTATAATAAACAAACTCTAACAACTATTGCCTATAATTTAGGAAACTTTTGGACTAAATCTAATTAGCCATTAATCTCTCAATCAACACATTTCCTTTTCTGCCACGATCTATCAACTGAAAGCGCGATTCTTCGGGAGATCAAGCAACGGTCTTTGACCTGGTAAACATGGAAAGTAGCTAATATTGCGTTAGCTATATAACGTAATTATGATACCTGTTACCTTGGAGGATACCGCATCCTAGATTCGTTCTGAATATAATCTTTGCTGAGGATACTGAAAATTCGTGCCCTAACAATTGTCCCCAAATTTTATCTGCTTTAGAAATGCGTTACAGCTGTAAAATTTTTGAAATTTGAATTTTAAATCTTGCGTGGTGGATCTTTAGTGCACGTTTCAGCTGTTTTGATAACTCGCCAAACCCTAGGCCGTCCTTATAATTACTCGGATAAATAACATTTCCATCCATCTTCTCTTCTATCCAGGTAACTTCTCTTTTTTATTTCTTCTTTATCTTCGCGAAATCATGAGTCCAAAGCTTTTACCTTCTGGTATTGAGGATTTTGTGCCTCAGAATCTCCTCGCAAGCCCTGCGAACGAGATATGTACTTTTGGCAACACCGATATCGCGAATCTTCGATCTCGGGGTTGTTTTCTTGCTAGAATTGTTTTCAGACCATTTGATGCTTCTTTTTCTTCTGATCTTGTTTCAAAAACCTGGATTTGCTTTCCGTTTTTGCCGTTCAAAATCGGTTTTTCCTATCCATTTCCTGTCTTTACCACCGAGTTCTTTTCCAGAACTGGTCTTAGTTATGCCCAAACCATGCCCTGGTTTGGATGACCTTGTTCGTTTTTTTGACAGATTAATTGCCGACCACGCTCTTGACTTTACCCTTTCTGAGCTTGCTTCAGTATATGATCTTCGCAGCCACGGATCTTCAAGATATCTTCTTAAAACCAAATCCGGCCGAACTCCGCTTATCTTGAAAAATACCCAGAATAACGATCAGTGGAAGAGACAATTTTTCTTTGTTAGGAGAGATTCTCTCCCACAGCCTAATATTCTTCCTTATTTCTGGGTTTCCAAAATAGGATACTTTATTCTGAATATATATGCTATTATCTTTGTAACTGATACTTGTGTTTTTTGCAGCTTTGAAGTTCTTCGAGATTGCCCCTCCCACCAGAGAAACCGAGGATAAGCTTGCCTCTTTCTTTCTCATTGACGAGGAAGAGAGAACATTTTATTTTCAATCAAGCTTTCAAGAACCATCTCCGTCCGCGAGTTCCATTATGTCTGGTAAGATATATTCGAGACATTAGTAGGATTTTTAAGGACCAGAGATACTAACCTATGTACCTGTAGGCAAGTCTGCTCCTGCTTTTGCTCTTGAAGATATTGACAGCATGGTATCCACCCGAAGCACTATCAAGAAGGAACCCGTTTCCAGCTCTATCCCTCGTCCAGAAGGCAGCCGAGCGAAAGGTTCTAAGAAACGGAAGAGTCAAGAGACCAGCGAATCCATTCCTATGCATGACGTTGATTTCCACAATGCCGTGAATAAGACTCAGCAGGTATCTTTTCAGTTTGTCATGATCTCCTATATCTTAAGGATAATTTATATTGAGGATTCTTTATCCTTGTAGGGCCTTGAGTATCTTTCCTCCCGTTTTGCTGCCATGAGCCTTGAACTCCATGAAGCCCATACGCGTATCTCTGAACTGATGAAGATAGGGGTCACAAAAACCAGTCTTCTTGATAAGAAGACTAAAGAGCTGGACGACATGAAACTGGAGCTGTCACTGGCCAAGAAGGAATTGGTCCATCAAGAGGCTGAATGCTTGGTAAAGGTTTATGAGGCTATGGAGGGGGGCGAAAAAGTCTGCTGCTGTTTCCGTATTCCAATCCTGGCTTAGGATGGCTAAAGAAACGAAGGAAGCTGGTCTGGACACCCCTTTTTGGGATGTAGCTGGTTGGGAAAGGGTCTTGGCTGAGCAGATGGGGAAGCGGTGGAGGAGGCTAGTCCGAGCGGAGCGGAGAAGGTTGCGGAGGAGGCAGTGGATGTGGCGATCAAGGGAGCGGTGAAGGCGGTTGGTGATGAGGTGCAATTGGGCAGTGATGGCGGTAAAGAAAAGGCTTGAGCCCAATTTTTATGTATTTGTGGTTTGTTATGGGTTGTAATGGTTGTTGAACAATTTTTATTTTCCTGTCTTGAACAAGTAATCTTAGGATAATAGGATACATGGGTGGAGGGATCTTGACTTTCCAAGATGAAGCCCATGTTATCTTGACTTTTGAACATATGGCAATATTCGGGTGGAGGGATCTTGGCTTTTCAAGACGAAATCCGGGTGTTGCCTTTTAATTTCCTGCACTTATGATTAGTAATAATATAATCTTTTGGCTTTAAGCATTGTGTTTAGTAACTTATAAGTTTTGGTTGGAATATTACATGTTTTTAATTTTCTGAAATAAGTTACTTCGAGGATAGTGTATCTTGAAAACATGTTTCTTGAATATTTATAGTTTCAGAAAAAGTATATTTTAAGACTTTAAAATATCCTGAGGATCATATATCCTGAACATAAAATACTTTTACGTTTTTAGAAAACATAATCAAAAGACTTATTAGGGATTGATATAAAATATCTTAAGGATAATATATCCTTGTGCCTTGTGTGAGTTATCACAATCAAACCAAAAGATCATACCTTCAAATATAAATTGAGTGATAGAACTAAGTGTAAGTAATACCTTCATGGAGATCATTTATAAATCTAGTTAGCTTACATATGATGTCCCCAATTGTTGAGCTTCATGAAGTATCATGTTTTTGGAATTTTGCTAAGTCAAAAACAACCTTGTAACATCTCTCCATTTAGTGATTGTCCGATCTTCGAACTGTCAAAACAAAGTTAGATAATCCTGGCGATAAAGCCTTAGCACTGGCGACTAGGCCTTTACTTGAGAGACATGAAAATGTCTAAGCTTGAGATAATACTGGGAAAGTCCCAAATGTACGGGCATGTAAATGCCAAAACTTGAGATAACATGAAAATGTTATAAACCTTAGATAACATGAAAATGTTATAAACCGTAAGTGTGACACGTCTGCCACTTATCTTAAGGGTTCGGTATATAGCCAACAACAAACGGATTATCAGCTGGTCTGGTCCGCCTGCCTCGAACTATATCCGAATCATCGTACGCTCCAGGAGTTCGTTGGAAAGGTGAAAACCTTTAAACCTTAGAAGATATCCAAGATATCTTATTCGTGCGCTCCAGGCGTTCGTTGGAAAGGTGAAGACCTTTAAACCTTAGGAGATATCAGGGATATCTTATTCGTGTGTGAGGTGATCAGCCGCTAACTGTTGTGAAGATAACGTATCCTTGGGATAACTGCAAAACACTAAACTCTTGATGAGGGGTGGGTGTTAACCTGGCTAACACCCCTCCGATGCTTAAGTCAGTAAACTTGATTTAAAGGTAATAAAGTTCAAAAGTATAAAAGTAGATGAGGGAACATACCTTTATCCTGAGGATACGAACATACCAGTCAAGGATACTAGCAAAAATATGCCTTAAGATGGATAACATTCCAAGCTCTTGGTATAGGAACACCTTCCATAGTGATTAACCTGTAGGCCCCTTTTCCTGCTTCTAAATCAATCAAGTAAGGACCTTCCCATTTGGGAGCTAACTTTCCATCTGCTGGGTTAGTGGTATTCTAAAATGCCTTTCTTAACACCATATCTCCTACTTGGAATCTTCGAATTCTGATATTCTTGTTGTAGGACTTGGCTATTCTTTGTTGGTATGCTGCCATTCTGATCCTGGCAAGATCTCTGAGTTCATCAATGGTATCCAGGTCTTCAATAAGGCTTTAGTTGTTGGACTCAGTATCTTGGATGTTGGTTCTTGCTGTGGGGATCACCATCTCTGTAGGGATAACAGCTTCGGCCCCGAACACCAAGGAGAAAGGAGTTTATCCCGTTGCATTTTTTGAAGTGGTTCTATCAGCCTAAAGAACAAATGGTAGTTCTTCAGCCCATTTTCCCTTCTTGGATCCAAATTTCTTCTTTAAATTGTTGATGATGATCTTGTTACTTGACTCTGCTTGACCATTGGCTTGAGGATGTACTGGAGTTGAAGTTACCATCTTGATTCCCCAACTTTCACAAAAGTTGGTTGTTCTACTACCGACGAATTGTGATCCATTTTCACAGACAATCTCTGCCGGGATACCAAATCTTGTCAGGATATTGCGTTTGATGAATGAAATTACATCCTTTTCTTGATGCAGGGTAATTTGTCTGCTTGGCTAGTTAAGCATGCGCTAACTTGAACAAATGCCTCTGCTTCGATCCACTTGGAGAAGTAATCTGTCATTACCAGCATAAAGACCTTTCCACTAGGAGCTTTGGGCAGCTTCCCCACAATATCCATTCCCCATTTCATAAATGGGCACGAGGATATGATAGGATATAATGGTTCAGCTGGTTGATGCAAGATGTTGCTGTGTCTTTGACAAGCATCACATTTTCTGGAGAAGTTCATTGCGTCCTTCTTCATTGTTGGCCAGAAGTAACCTGTCCTCAGTATCTTGGATGCTAAGGCTCTGCCCCCAGTGTGGTTTCCACAATCACATTCATGTATATCCTTGAGAACTTCTTGTGCTTCTTGGTATTCCAAGCATCTCAAGTATGGACCTGCAAGTGATTTTCTATACAAAGTAATATTTAGGACAATATACTAGGTTACTTTCATTCGGAAAGCTCTTGGATTTTCTCCTTCTAGAATCTCGTTATCCTGAAGATACCGCATTATGGGATGGGTCCTGGATATTGGATTATCTTCAGGATTCAAAGTCTCCAGGACTTCTTGGTTCTCCTTCGTTGCTGGAGTCAAGATATGCATGATGGGTATCTTAACATCATCTGGTATCTTGATAGCTGATGCCAAGTTTGCTAAGGCATCTGCTTCGGTGTTCTCTTCCCTTGGTACCTGTACTATATCAAATGTTTCGAAACACATAGCTAATTTCTTAACTATTTCTAAATATTTTACTAAGTTTTCTGCATTCACTGCATAAGAGCCATTAAAATGGTTAGCTAATAACAAAGAATCAACATAAACTTGAAGATACCTGACCTTCATATCCTTAGCTAACTGCAAACCAGCTATTTTAAGGCTTCATATTCAGCCTCATTATTAGTTGTCTGAAATTCACAAGATATAGATAGAGGTATTATGTCCCCCTGTGGCGATTTTAGCAGGATACCTAGATCTGTTCCTCTTATGTTGGAGGCACCATCGATATGCAAAGTCCAACTTTCCTTGATCTCCAGTTGTTGAACTTCCTTTTCTACTTCCTCAAGTATATCCTGGCTAAAATCAGCCACAAAGTCGGCAAGTGCTTGAGATTTTATGGCTGTCCTTGGTTCATACAAGATATCGTATGCACTAAGCTTCACAGCCCACTTTGCCATCCTACCTGACATTTCTGGTTTTCTCAAAACAGCTTTAATAGGATAGTTAGTTTTTACATGAATAACATGACTTTCAAAATAATGTCTTAATTTAGTAGAAGCCATTATAAGTGCTAAAATCAACTTTTCAAGATAAGAATACCTGGATTCAGCATCTAGTAGACTTTTACTTACATAATATATTGGATGTTGTTGACCTTCATGATTTTTGACTAAGACAACACTTATTGTACTTCCAGAAACAGCTAAGTACAAGGATAACATTTCACCATCAACCGGATTCATCAGGAGTGGCGCTGAGGATAAGTATTCCTTCAAGGATACCAATGCCCTTTCTTGCTTCTCTCCCCATTCGAATTTTTTATTCTTCCTCAAGATACCATAGAAGTCTTTACACTTCTCAGAAGATCTTGAGATCAATCTGTTGAGATCTGCTATTCTACCCGTTAACCTTTGGACGTCTTTGACATTTTTTGGTGATTTGATATCCAGGATAGCTTTGATTTGCTCAGGGCTTGCTTCTATTCCTCTCTTGGTAACCATATATCCAAGAAACTTTTCTGCTTTGACACCAAAATGGCACTTGGCTGGGTTCAGCTTCATGTTATACTCATCCAGGATGTCAAATGCTATTGCCAAGTCTTTGAGATGATCCTCAGCCTTTTTTGACTTTACCACCATGTCGTCTATGTAGACTTCTATCGTGTCCCCCAGTTGGTCTTTAAACATCATGTTGACTAGCCTCTGGTATGTTGCACCTGCATTTTTTAGTCCAAAAGGCATTGCAGTATAACAGTATATACCTGTGGGAGTCATGATGGCTCTATCTTCCTGATCTGAAGGCTCCATTTGAATTTGTTGAAATCCTGAGGTTGCATCCATGAAGGTTAGCAGCTCGTGGCCAACAGTTGCATCCACCATTGAGTCAATGTGTGGGAGTGGGAATGGGTCTTTTGGACAGTCCTTATTCAGGTCTGTGATGTCCACACACACTCTCCATTTTCCATTTTTCTTCTAGACAACAACTAGATTGGCCAACCATCTAGGATATTGGATCTCTCTTATCATCTTGGTTTTAAGCAGCTTCTGCACCTCTTCTTGTATGATGGCGTTTCTCTCAGGAGCAAACTTCCTTCGCTTTTGATGTACCGGCCTGAAAGATTTATCCATACCAAGTTTATGAGTAATTATAGATTTAGAGATACCTGTCATATCTTCATGTTTCCATGCGAAGGTAGAAGCTCTTTTCTTTAGGAAGGATATCAATTCCATCTCAATATCTTCAGGAATACTTGATCCTAATAATACTTTGATTTCAGTATCCTGAGGATCCAAAGATACTCCCTTTACATCCTGCTCTCTTGCTTGCAGGACCTTCCCCGGTTGTTTCTGTAACTGCTATGCCCGAGTAGGCTTTGTAGTCCACTTCATTGATGAAGCATAACATTCCTTGGCATCTTGCTGATCGCTTTCAATCTTGATGACCCCCCAAGGACTTGGTAGTTTCACACATTGATGATAAGTTGAGGGCACTTCCTTCATGCTGTGGATCCAGGGCCTGCCTAATATCACATTATAACAAGATAATGAGTCAATAACACAAAATTTTTGTAGAGAGTTAGTTCCTTCAATATATATTGGAAGTTTGATTTCTCCCAAAGTGTTCTTGGTCTTGCCACTGAATCCTACTAGAACTGAGGATTTTGGGATAATCTCCGTTTCCGGAATATCCATCTTCTTTAAGGCATCCATTTGGATAATGTTCACAGAGCTTCCTCCATCAACGAGTATCCTGCGCACCAAACAGTTAGCTATACATAAAGTGATTAACAAACCATCATGGTTGGGATCTACAAGATCACATCGGTCCTCCTCGTCGAAGGATATGATCCTTTGAGTTGTTAGAATGGAAGTGCGGAGAGGTCTTTCTCCGTTGTCCATCTTTGTTTCTTTTGAACGTTTCTTGGCTGCTGAATATGAGGTTCCACAGATGTCGGATCCTTCCGAGATAAAGGATACAACCTTAGCTCCAGGTGGCGGAGAAGGTGCCCTTTCAGGTATCTTGACAGGATCCTGACTCTTGTTGGAATGGATAGCAAAGGCAACCGAATGTGTAAAAGTTTTATTAGGTTAAATAACAAAATTTCATAAGGAGAAGAACGATTCAGACTCGAAGAAGGTAAACAATTTATGAGAAAGCGTATTTGCACGTTAATAAGTAAAATTCGAGCAACCTCGAACAGACGGTTGTTTTTCCACTATGCTACCACATTGTGTTGGGGTGTGAGTGGATATATAGGTAAGTAATTCTCAAGTCCTAAAAAAAAAAAGAATGGTAAGTAATTCTCAAGTCCTAAAAAAAAAAAGAAAACCGTTGGACCTCGAGGGAGCTCAGGAGCCATAACACATTGTTTGATGGTGCAAGAAAACCAGTGTTATCGAGGTGAACCACTTAAAATGTTAATAAATGTGACGAGATATTGATTCCCAGAACGTAATACGGTGGAAGCCAGGGATGAATGAAATGATAAGTCTAGTAGACTTTGAACTTTGTAGTATTAAAGGTGTTGCCGTTCGTTTTTATAGATTTAGGAGGAGCGGAAAGGGATGAAATATGAGAAAAGGCAAAATCAGATGCAAAACAAAGACATGCCCTCGCGTTGAGACATATGAACATACTAGCAACAAAAGAACAAATCTCACATTGTCCAGACGACAGACAATGGAGAATCTAGCACGTTAAAAGTTTGAGCAGACGACCGAGTACAATGGCAGGGCATGGCTAACTAAGCGATGGATAAAAGTTTTTGTCAAGCCGAAAACAGTGAGTACATATTTTTTTGGATGACAGCAATGTAAAAGAAATACATTCAGTCACCATTTCCGAACCCATATATATTGTGGTCATGAACCATGCGAAGATTCGACTTCCGAGGCCATATGGGTTGCCGATCGTCGGAACAAGTAAAGAATAAATGGGCCTCCCACATCCACCACTAGTCCATCTTGAATACAGGCTAAACAAGAATGTGAATATGTTTCTTGTTTGGCATGCCAAACATGGAAGTTATACGAGCACGTAATCTTTGCAAACGAATAAGTTGTGACGTTGACTTGATTTCTCCCAATCGATGGCAAATTCCATACTAAACTCGATATAAACAAAAACTAAACTCTCAAAACTTGTAACAATAAGAAAAACAAAACACCATAAATCATTCAACATCCTCGAGATACCTGACTGCTTTATAAAAATCAAATAAAACAAGAAATAATTAATGAAAGGTTGAAACGAAAACAAGTAAAATCTGCTAGAAAGTTATACGCTCACATCCTTGTGTACAAGAAGGCAACAGATTCAAACCATATTCAACCATGAGTATGATGAAAGAACGTTTATCTCGCATTCTGCCTAATCTTGATCATTCGTTTCAGAGTCGCTAACCAGAAGCTGCACTCGTCCCAGTCACTTGTCGTAAGATCCACCTTTTACGAAAAACAAAAATTACAATGTTATAATTATAATCTGAATAATTGAATGTTTATTTTACACAAATATATGATACCTGGATTTTGAGAGCAGTAGTAAAATCACCACGATCCAACGACTGACAAAGCTGCCCAAGCTTTTCAGCGGCATTCTTTGATATGTCACCACTATTTAACTTGGCAAACAAGGCACCAAGTTTCTTGGAGTTGTCATCAATTTCCCGCCGCTTAGCCGGCGCAGCATTTGACCCTCCCAAGGCTTCTGATGTCTCTTGAAAAAGTCTTGTCAAAGTTCCAATAACCAGCCTTTGCTGGGCTGAAAACATAACGGTCAGCGTTCATTACCAACATACAAAAACATGAAAAGTTATTGGTTAATAATAATAGAATATTACCTGGAACATTTGACACATCAGCAGTCTGCACAGTTGGAGGTGCGGCAGGAGGGGCGGCAGGCGGTGGAGTAGACGGTTGCATTTGAGCTGAGGAAGTTCTTTGTAACCCTGTATTATTATTATTAACAGGCATAAACCCTCTGACCGGTGGTGTCACACCGTGTGGTATCTTCGGGCCGGTGGTTGCGACCATCGGAGACGGAACAGGCCCAAGTGTAACAGGGCCCGGTGGGCCAGGTTGGTAAATAGGGTTAGCATTCCCCTGAGACTAAAGGATTAGCAGATATTATACAATCTAGTAAAAAACAATCAAGAAGGCAAAGAAAGTTATATATAGTATATACATACAGGGTATAACTGTGAACCCAGAGTCGGTGGCTGCTGGTATTGGTCAGCATTTCTCATAACCGGAGGTGTTGTAGGAACAAAGACTTTCGGTGCAGGCTGAGTTGTAACTGGTGGTGGATTAAATCCCACCTAAAACGCATAACTCATAAATAATATCAGTATATCACAAATAATGCATATAGCCATATATATAAAAATATATGTTTATTTATTAACGTACAGGTGGCATGTGAGCTGCAGGAGTTGGAACAAACAGAGAAGGTTGTTGTGGCTGTTGATATTGAGGATTGTATAACGGTTCGGGTGGTTGTTGATAAGAGTTTCCATCCTGAATGGTTTTTTGTACTAAATAGTAAATATACTGTTTTGTAATTGTATAATATTTAAAACGAAATTACCTGATAATAGTTTCTAGAAGGTTCCACAATAGTGTTTGTTTGCTGATTTGAACCATACACAGCTCCCATTTGTGGTTGAGTGTGAACAAAATCTCTAGACTGTGTTGTCTCTTTCTCTGAATAAAGTCAATAAACAAGCATATAAAGTATTTAAAGAAACATGAAGAATATTTTAAATGAACTGAACGTTCATTTATGTCCGTTTATATCATTTATGTTCATATATATTCGTTCATTTATGTCCATTCATTTACGTCCGTTTAGATCACTTATGTTTGTTTAAATGTTCATGCAAATTATTTGTTGCTGTTAATAATTTCATATCAAACAGACTTTCATATTTTAAAACGTTGAGCCAAATTTTAGGAACAATCATTTAAATGTAATAATAATGGTACTTTCAAGTTTAATTTGGATATTGACTTTTACTTTTAATTGGTGTCGGTTTGCGTTCATCATTTAAGCTCGTTCATTTATATTTATGAACCGTTTTTTATAACGTTAACAACAAAACATAAACGAACACGTTCATTTTCTTAACAAAAGAACATGAACACGAAAATCCCTTCACTTAAATGTTCATGTCTGTTCGTTTGTTCAGTTAAAGTTAGGCAAACGAACACGTACCTGGTTCAGACGAGAGCGCAATACGATCTCTCAAAATAACAAGTTCAGGCGACAAATCTTCAGTGCCCATTAGTTTCAAATACTCCATAGCCGTTGTCAGCAGGCCTTGACTTGCTAATATTTCAGCATATTTTTCAACAAGTTTGCATAAAGAAGCACTGAATCTCTTCTGTCCGGTTGCTAAAGCAAGAACCACAGTCTTCTCCATTAAATCCTAATATCAAAAGGACATAATTAGCCTTCTGTTATTACTTCTCAAATGAATAAATAAAAACAAAAACTTTGATAACCTGAAGTTGTTCAACATAGGATTCACCCTTGTGGTCACCAGTAACATTCTTTGACCAAATTTCAACGGTTTTATCAATGTTGCCGGCACATATGTAACAAAGAGTTGCGGCTAGTGTGTTACCAGCAGCTACAAGCCTAGATGCAAGGGTGTCACAAAGTATCCATTCCTCCCTTTGCGCAAACTGTAATGAATCAACAGTAATTATAATATAGCAGAGTAATTAAAATGTTCATTTATAATAATAACTCCACGAAACTTACAGTGCACAGAAGAGCAAGCGTTTCCTTCCAGGATTTCAGAGGCCTGGTATTAACCAGACTAACTAGGTCATTATTCACCATTGCGGCAACAACCTGTGTTCAAGAAAAATATACAGATACTTAGTATTACTTTACTGTTACCAATATATGCAATTAGCAGCCTGTTATGAATAGTAAATTTGATATTTTTTAATTCAAGTTACAATATAGCCCCCTAAGCTTTACTACACTTACCATTTACACCCGATTCCCTTTTTTTCTTTTTTTTTCTTGCCCTACCAGGTTACGACACATGGAACACTCACTTTTTTTTCATTTTTCTATTATAGCCTTTAAAATACAATGTTTTATAAAATTCCGAATGTACCATTGCGACGTGCTTAATTTTGCCTGCGTTTTGGTGTAAATTTAATTTGATTCTACGATTCAATGTAAATTTCATTCAAAAGTTTTCGTGATAATGTGCAAGTCATCGAAGCACGACCGTACAAACCATCAAAGCTGCTTCAAGGTTTCATCTTTTCCTAGTTTTTTTTTATTATTTTCCTCTTATAACCTTTATAATATGATTCTTTTATAGAATTCCGGAGTTCTCGTTTTAATGTGCTTATTTTTATCAGCATTTCGCTATGAACTTTGTTCACAGGATGAATACCAACGTGCAAGTCGTCAAAACCAATACATACAAATTTTAACACCCCCAACGCAGCACGCGGGTTTCGCCCACTTGTATGAATAATTAAGAACAAATTACATAAAATAGAAATATATTTTTTTTCACTTGTCCTACTTTAATCATTTTTCTTAAGAAATACCACATGGGTAACAGATGGCACTTCATGTAATTTATCATAGCATTAACGGCAGAGATATAAAAATAAAAAGGAGAAATAACCTTTAAGTAAGGAGAACGGTTCTTCTTCAGGTATTGATCCCGTGTGGTCTCCCACAACAAAGCACCACCAACCTGTGCAATAACTAAAGCGTCAGCCATCTTATCAGCGGCTATGCACAGTGCAACAGCTCCCTTATAATCTCCAACAACCAAAGCCCGTTGTACAGCATCATTAAACGAAGGGTCAGCGGACCCCACATGTAAATCACCTTCCTTTGATGCTTCTTCAAAATTAGGGACATATTCTTCAGTGTTCTTTCCAGGAATCGAGACAGGCGTATCGCATTTAGGACTTGGAAGATTGTTAAAGAAGTCTTCCCCGTTATCGACTGGCGTTTGGTTGCCAGCTGCAAATGGTTCTTTGCTTGTTTCTTGTTCTTCAAAATTTAGGGAATTTAATTCTTGAGATAACTCTTGTACTTCGTCGTGTACTTCAGGTAAAGTGAAACCAAGATGGTTCAAAAGCTTAGTTCTTGCTGTTCCGTCATCTTCAAACATCACCTTCAAGAATCCCCATGTTTCTTTTTCCTCCTCAGATCTGCTCACGAAACAAAATGCATTAAAGGGTTTAAACAAATGAACAATCGAAATTAAACGATTGAAGACAAACAACTAAACGAACGATGTTTTCTTGACTGCGTTCTTTCGTTAAAAGAATGAATGTGTCCATGCGTTAAAAGTATATACGAATAGTCCACGAACACAGATGAATGAACATAACAATTAAAAGTAAATATGATTCACAATGAATATATTAACAAACGTAAACAAAGATTATATGAACAAAAATGTGTTGGACATAAAAAGTTATTAAAACTAGACAAAATTGTAATTTGCCTACAAATATATAAAGAATATATTGATGAACTTAGACAAACGTAAACTAACGAACATAAATGAATGTAAACAAACGAACGTTCACAAACATAAATGAGCTAACAAGGCATGTGTTCATGTTCATTCATTTAACTAAAAAAACAAACTTCCCGCCAGACAGTTCACTAAATGTCCGGTTCTTTTACAAGCCTAATACGTATGAGATTAGAGAAATAAAGAAGTGCAACCTAAACAATCCATTTAAATAAATGGGTTAAGATTTATGAAAACTTACTCAGACTCTTGAGTTTTTTTGTCACAAAGAAGCCTTAAAGTAGATCTATCTCCACTTCGCATTGCAGCTTCAAATTCAGATGAAGTAGTCACTAAATTGTGCTCAGTAACCAAGTCATGCACATTAACCTGAAGACCAAGAAAGTTACATAACTAGAAGACAGTTATCTAAGATAATTAAGTGGAGAAATATGAATACCTCAGACGGTCCAGAAGAGCCAGTTGAGTGAAAAGAAACAAGCTTTCCGCCAAATCCAAAAGAAACACCAGCTTTACGTTGATACCATTTTGGAGCTTTTAATGGCGCTGCTTAAACATGAGCCGTTCATAAGTAATGGCTTAGAGTTACTTAAATGGCTATCGTTGATTTTTATTACGAAAAGGAGTTGTATAAATACATAAATTGTATGAATATTATTGCATTATATACAGCCACATTACCTGAACCATAGAAATTCTCACCCGCACCATATCGAGCACAAGCCTATAAAAAAACAAAAGAAAATGTAACTTTTAAAACAATTACTAGATAAAACTCATGATTTCAAGTTTTCAACATTGTCAGAAGCAGATACATGTGTTTGAATTATCAATGGAAGTACCTCGATATTATAAATGCCAATTTTCCCATCAAAAGAAGATGCCGATATGATCCCTGGTATCTTTGGGTACCAGTGAACATCGAAATTCCAGTTGGTGCCAGCTGGAAGTTCAGAGATGATCTACATCAAGCCGTTAAAGTAGGTTAGGCGTTAAAAGAACCAAAAAATACAATAAGCTAATTACAAAATAAAGCCATTAAAGATTTAAACCAACAAAAAGATTTACAGACCTCAGTGGTATTAGTGTCCCAACAAATAGTACGGTTATCTTTGGCGCATGTAAGCAAATAGGTGCTGTCACTGGGACACCATGACATGGCAACCACACCTGTTACATCATAACGTTTAGAAGAATAGTTGTAAAAGATTAAAAAAAATGTTGAGCAAAGAAAATAAGTTTTATAATCATTTAGCGAAAAGTAACTAAGTATGCTAAAAACAATCACAGTTAATTGAGAAACAGCATACCTTTACTGTGACCTGATAACTCTCGCAGTGGTGACATTGTGTTACGCATATCCCAAATCTGCATACCAAAACAAAGGTTATATTACAAGAATAAAATACTACCTTGAAGAATCACTTGAAAGATAATTTTATAAAATAAAAGCCTAACTCATTACCCTCAAAGATGGTGAATTATCATCATCTGAAGCAACAATCAGCTGAGTGGCAAAATCAGGATGCCACTGTAAAACCGAGCATCGTCTTCTAACTGAATCTGAAAAACTGTATATTGGAAGTTCATATGTTAAACCTTAATGGTTCAGACACCTAACACATGCATTATAATTGGTTTTGGCATCCAAGTTGTTTACCTTATAATCGGTTTTTGCTTCCTAAGGTCCCAAACAACTGAAACAAAAATAACATAACATCACATACATATCTCCAAACACATATTAGATTAATACATATTGTTGTTTATGTACATACCAGTTGTCCCATTAATAGAAGTGGATGCCAATATAGGCTGAACTTTCATGTTCCACGATAAGAATGAGATCTCACCCTGTTTAGCTGATGCACTTCCCTGCAAGTGGAGGTTTATTAGATGTCAAAGATACACTCGGCTTTTGAAGTTTGTATTATTTTAATTTATAATGTAGATTGATGATGTTAAAAATTTAGAATATTAGTATACTTACCTTGAGAGGAGGAAAATGTGTCGGTTCCGTTGGTTTTGCAATATCCCATATACAGATTTCTCCTTCTTCAGCACCAGAAGCAAGATGGTTTGGTGACAAACTACTAAACTCTAGACCACGAACCTATAAGAAGAAAAGAAAATCAAAAAAGAAAAAGTAAGAAATAAAATTCAGTGCACACCCATGACGGCTTATTTTATATGCCAAGAGGATTAGAAGGGCAATAGTATAACATTATAGAAATTTAAAATTAAAACTTACAGGCCCTTTGTGCCTTGATAGTTGTTGAATAAGAGTGCCTTCATTATCTTCAGAACTGTAGTCAGTTAACATAATAGCAATGAGACTTTCAAGTTCAAGATGATAAAAACAATACTGGAGCAATTACTGTTTGTGTCATAAAAAATTAAAAAGAAGCAAAGCAGTACAAAGCACAAGCAAAGCAAATCTCAAATCGAGTGAAATAGAACTATTTCACATTAACAACTAGAATATAGGCTATATATTGAACAAGATTATTTTTTTTATATTCTCATTTCCTATAATGTAACTGAAATGATTGTATCATCAGGCAAAAAAATCACGTCTCTTAAAATTGCAGTATCTTCCCACTAAAAAAATACACTATAAAATGCTATTCAAGCAGACTGTCTCAAATTGAAAACGGGATAAGGATGCAAGAACAATTTTTAAGAACAAAAGGTGTCTCTTACTTTCTCATACAAGCAACATTTTCATTTTTGTATTTTTACTCTTTCGCAGTTAAAACTAGATCAATGCTAATATCATTCGCAACCCAATATACATATATTGGTCATAAACTCATCCCTACAAAACTTAAAAGAAACACCACATTGATTGTAAGGCAGCTAAATACCACTACTAGTAAACAAATCACTATCAAACCTCCCACTGCCACTCTTAACAAAACCAGATCTAATCTGAAACTAAAATCCCTCCGTCGGTACCCGAACAACTACAAAAAATCGTATCCGAAAGATCAATCTTCCGATCAAGTATTATTATTATCCTAAATTATATCTAATCAACACTGCATTGCCAATCACACCACAATTAAACATCCTATCACAATTCACAACCCGATAAATCAAATTACAACCCAATAATTCGAACAAATTACTATCTTGGGGTTCCAAATACCAATATTCCTATCCACCAACCCACCGGCAACAAGGCCATTGATTGTAAGGCAGCTAAATTACCAATACTAGCTAACAAAACACTATCAAACCACATTCTAAAACTTGTAACAAAATCAGATCTAATATGAACCGAACAAGTCCGAGAAATCCCACTGAAAAGATCAATCTTGTATTAAGAGATCCAATTAGTAGTACCAAATACTTCTGATCAAGCTATATCATCCTAAATTATTATTATTGATCACACTCTACATTGCCAATCACACCACAATTATGCATCCTAATCAATATCGAATTCACACTCACACGTCCCGAATCGACAATTCGATCAATTCAATTACCTGATAAGTATCTTGGGGTTCCAGATACCGATATTCCCATCGACCAGGCCACCGGCAAGGAGGCCGAGAGCGAAATCCTCGGAACCGGGGACGGGGGATTTGCCCCAGGACAGGCGATTAAAGGGTTCGGAGCTGGGTACAGCCCCAGCTAAGGGGAGGTTGCGAAGGTCGGATTGGAAATCAAGTCTGAAGATTTCAAGATTGGCGGAGGAGCTGAAGGACATGTCGACGGCTCCGGCCATGGTGCCGGCGGCGATGAAGGGTGCATCGGGAGCGAAGGCAACAGATGCGGATCTGTTAACCTCTTTAATGCACGCGGATGATGATGAGTCCATGGATTTGTTTTGAGAGATCTGGGGTTATGGGTTGTGATCTGAAGATCAAGAAGAATTTGGTGTTGGTGTTGGTGTTGGTGTTGGTGTTGGTGTTGGTGTTGGTGTTGGTGATGAGAGAGAAGGAGAAAGAGATGGTGTGTTGTGTTGTTCTCTCTCTTCTTTTGTGTTGTGTTCTGTTACTTCAGTTCGTGTTGGTTGATGGATGTTCAAAGTATGCATGTATGGTCTTGAAGCCAAAGACTATGTTTATTTGTTGTGTGTACTTATGTTATGTAACTTAAGTTTTATCACTTTATTATGTTATGTTTCTAAATGGGGATTTGGAAACCTTTGGGAAAAACAAATATTATTATTAATAATAATAATAAGTTATTAATGTAGAAGTTTTAGTTTATGAAGGTTGTAATTGAAATTTTTATCATAAAGTTATTTAAGCTGGTTGTAATGGATATTATACAAGAACATTGAAGATACGATGTTTCAATCTTGAGTTTAAATTTTTTTTTTTTTTTTTGTTAAGAAATAAGGTGAAGTCTTATGTTGCAAGATCAACAAGTATTTACGTCTTATTTAGGGTGCAATATGGAGCTCGAGGAGCATTCAGAGAGCTCGGGGATGAAGGGGAAACTGCTCCCTTTCCTTTGGGGCATGTTAGCAATCTCAAGATTCGGAGATTATCCCTCAATCTCCTCATTGATTTTCAACTCATGTGGGCAGTTTAGAAGGTGTTTCTCGTGCATTTGGAGAATTTGGAAAATTATAAAAGAAATTAACGTAAAAATTTTGTTTATGAAAGTTGTAATTGATACTTTTTTCATAATGACTTATAGGTTGGTTGTAATAGATTAGATCATAAATTCAGCCTTGAGTTCCATCTTTGTAAGATAAGAAGGTGATCGAAGTTTTATGTTGTGATATCAGGAAGTAATCACTTCTTAATTAGGGTGCATGGTGTGGAGTTGGAGGAGCATTCGGGGAGCTCTGGGGTGAATGGAAAAACGGCTCCCTCTTCTTTGGGATGCATGGATAACTTCAAGATTTGGGGACTATCCCTCAACCTCCTCATCAATTTCATCTCATTTGGGTGGTTTGGCTGATGTGGCATTTGAAAAGTTCGAGGAGGATATCCTCCGCTCTTATAATTCAATATGGTGTCTAAGGTAAGGATGAGCTCGGGACGGTACCGATACTGATACCAAAAATTCAAAATATTTGGTACCAGTATCGAACCATTGGTACGGTACCGATATTTTGTGTAAAATTCAGGAAATACCGGTACCGTACAGGTATTGATACCGAAAACTAAAAACTTGGTACCGATTCGGTACCAAATCGGTACAATTCGGTACCGATACCGGGACAATACCGGTATTAATCGGTACCGGACACCGATACCGAAAATGCTCATCAAGCACAAGTTGATCTCCTATGCATATCACTCAAAGAGTTGATTGCTTTGCATTTTGTTCAAACTATAGATTTAAAAGATGCATTGCCCGTGTATAGTGAATAACAACTTTTGTTGGGTTGTTGACGAGACAAGAACTTTGTTACACTCCAATGTAGACTTGCTAATGTTTGATATATATGAATTACTTAATTAATTTTGCGTGTGGTGCTCTCTACAACCTAACAATTAGGTAGCATTTGGTACGCATGAATGACAATAGGAATGGAATGATTCATTACGTAGGAATAAAAAAAATTGTGTTTGGTTGCTCAATGGAATGGAATCATCCATTACACATGGAATTCTATTCCATCAAATCCATTCCTTCTCACCCCCCTTCTTTTTTTTCATTACATTCCTTCTTCACCCTACTTTCTCAACAACACCATCACCTAATAACCACCACCACCACTACTATCGGCACCACCACCAACTCCGCCGACACCACCACCGTTGCCACCACCATCGCCACCGCCACCACCATTTTCGTCGCCGGAGCTACCACCGTCGCCATTGTTGGCTTCTTTTTTTTTTTGGTTTAAAAAGTATTCACTTTTTTGAGATAGAAGTGTTTTTATTATTTCTATTTCGTTTCTACAATTTTTTTAGATACCAAACAACAAAAATTAATAAATGATTTCATTCCTATAGGTTAACCAAACAAAGAAAATGAATGGTAATGATCCATTTCATTCCCTTGTCCATTTCATTCCATTCATCATTTCATTCCCTTGTCCATTTCATTCCATTCATCCTTCATTCCATTACCTCCAACTAAACATACCCTTAAAGTCTTTTCAAACTAAAGTTGTGATCTCTTCAAGAAATCTTCTGTGTCATGATGCACACAAAAAACTGTGAAAATACTTCGGATTGCAACATTCAAGTTTTTGGTATGTTAGCTTGAGAATATTTTAATTCATGAAATCATGATAATTTTCACTTTGATTTTGTAGAGCTCTGGTTTTACTTTGATTATTTTAAACATTAGGCTTTTAAATCAATCAAAGTCAAAATCAATGTTACAAATGAAAATACCCATCTTTGGCAAAGTCCAGAACGGTAACCATAAAGTTTTGACAAGTAGTTTAGATTTTAAAAGCATCTCAAATGATTATCAAAATATCGCCTTTCTGTTTGGTAGCCTCTTATCTAATCTAACTATATATTAAAGCAACATGATTTTTCCACATGAAACTTCCATGCCGTAGATTGACCGTTCACGAATCTATCTTGAAGAGCGTGATCATTATTGCATAGATAAGGTGCCTATCTTGACGCGGTACTTCCAGAATGAGATAAGAAAAGCAAAGAAGGGGCTGTTGTTGATACTTATTTGATTCGAAACTGGTGAGTAATGGTTTTCTTTTTTTTTTTCCCCTTGGTTAACAACCAAGCAACACTCTCTATATTTATTCACTACTCCTACTCCTACTCCTACAAGCTTGACGGACTTAAGGAGGGATTTTCTTTATCTCAATCAAAAATGCAAATCATGATCAGCATCATTCTAGGGCTTCTACATAGGATGCCACATAGATGCCATGTGAGCAGTTTCCTATTTTATCATCTCTTCTTGCAAAAACAATATGGAGCATGAACCCGTTTAGTTATGTTATAACCCATGACCCGGTTTCTCATCAAATACAACCATATTCATATGAAGATAACATTTTGTAAAAGTTTGAAAAATAAATTATTGTGTGATACAAGTTGCAAACACAATATGGAGCATGAACCCGTTTAGTTATGTTATAACCCATGACCCGGTTTCTCATCAAATACAACCATCTTCATATGAAGATAACATTTTGTAAAATTTTAAAAAATAAATTATTGTGTGATACAAGTCTCAAACCCAAGACCTCATGTTTCAAACTAAAGATTCTTACCAACTTCACTTAAGTAGTTATTGTGTTGAATTTCTTGGCTTATAAATGATATATTGTTAATTCAATTATAATTAATACTAGAAAATCATTAAACAATTAAGTTAACATCCAATAGTGTATTCAAAGAGACTTTTAGAGATTTATGAATTGTAAAATTTTGTTTTTATCATTATTAATATCTTATGAATCTATAACGTATGTTATCATGTGCATTACTAAATTTAACTTTTTTGTTGTTTTTTAACCATCCGTGTATCACACGGGTTATATCCTAGTTGGTCATTAAGAGGCTACCCCTTAATGGTTTATAACCTCTTAATGGTTAAGAGATAGCGTTAAGTCTGATGGTTAAGAGGTTACTTCTTAAAGGCCACCTATTAATCATTTAGAGAGGCTACCAAACAGCCCTCCCAACCATGGATGTGAGAATGTGACTACTAATAGAGTGAGTTTTTATGTCATAAACCTTAATCATCAGTTAGAATCACTATTAATGTAATTGATTTGGATAGAAGTTGAGACTTCAAATATGAAATATGATTAAAATAGGAACCACAAATAGCAACTATCACAAACTGCTAAGACGAGATTACAATGGTAGGCGACAATGATAGCATCCATTGCCTCGAACAGTGGTAATCTGCTAGCAATGGGAACCACCAGCACTCGCAACTGCTAACTTGGGTAAAGGTAACCCACCAACAATGGAAACCAGCAGACTGGTCGCAACCAGTTGATAGATAGCTCACCATCATGGGAACACACACCAATCACAATTGAGCCTACAAGCCGTCACCGATAACTAACTCGAGTAGACTGAGCTGCCCAGTTGAGCCAATCTCGACGCATCTTCAAAAATGCAAAGGCAACTCTCATTGAAATGTGTGCAAGTGTCAAGTGTGCCAATAAAACGTCACACTGGTGTCAAGTGGTCCAATAAAACGGTCACACCACGCTCATCGCTACATCATGTGCGTGAGTTAAGGGCTTAAGGTGGTTCGCACTTTTAGAGCCTCGCTTCTTTCTATGTCTAGGGAAACAATATTCAACGTCACTTTAGGTTTCTTCGAACCTTCATTGACTAATGAAACAATATTCAAGGAATGCTTCTACAAAACTTCATTCGACCACTTTGAGGCAATTAATTTGAGATTTGTTTAGTTGGACCGTGATGACCTCCATTGGGTATTTAATAATCACGAGACATGTGATGTTAAGTGTTAACATATGAATTCATATAAGCATATCAGTTAACACGTAGCTTTAGCTTATAAACAATGTCTATTAGTTCACAAAATCAACAATCAATTAAAACGATGAACAAACCTAACCAAGACCAACATCAACCCTTATGGCGATATTTAGGAAATAAAAAAACAATAAAATCTTCAATGAACCCAATCAAGCGCCTAGAGAGGTTTCCCAGTCAAGAAATGTCTAATAAGTGCAAGTGAATTCTTCGGTTTAAAGCTTGGCACCTGGTGACCCGCTCCGCGAACTGTTGCGAATGTTAAATCTCCTTTATACACTTGTGCAAATCCACCCACCTAGTTAAGTTTTCATGCATTAAGTTAATTAAATTCAGTTTATAGTAAAGTAATAAAATAAGATACAGTTATATACCTCCCCATGATGTACCCACTGATGCCATTCAGTCTTTACAGGCAGCTTCATCAAATTAATGGAGTATTGAGTCGACGTGACAGGCACTCGTCCATCGATATCACCACTGCCGAACAAGAAACCACAATTCACATGCGTATGTAATTATTCATCTCCATTATGATCCATATATCCAAGTTCAAAAATCTATGAAATTAATTACCTAAATATCCAGACACGTAAGTTATTCGCCATAAATTCCTTGAGGAGAGGAATTATAGTCGAAGGACTATCGATCCAATCCATGATGACATCGCTGCATATTATTGTTATTATAGGTTAATACCAACTGATTTAATAAGATGGACAGAGAACTTTTTTGAATAGTATGTGGTTTAATTAGGAATCACATTGGAAGATCTTATGATATCAGCTCGTTAAAAGCTCAAATCAAATCAAACTTAAACAAGTTGGAGCCTAAGATAAGTCTGTTTAATAGATGAGCCCAAGCCCGAGTTTTACTTATCGAGCTCGAGACAATTCGAAAGCCCTAAACGAGCCTATTATTCACATAATTTTTGTTTAATATATTTGATATACTTATGTTAAAACAAACTAAAATAATATACATAACAGAGATGATAATATGCATCATGTTGTATATAAAAAAACATAATTAACATATACATAAGAGTTATGATAATGCAAATAATTAACTAAAGATTTATAAAAATTAATTAATAAATAATAAACGAGCCAAACTCGAGCCTTTTATAAGTCAAACAAACTCAGGCTCGAGAGCAGCCGAACAAAATACATAGTTGAATATTGAACCACTTAATATTCCAAAATATTTAATGCGTAGCTGAAAATACATAAACTTGAAATTTACCTGCATGGTTCCCAATCATGATCAAGTTTTGTGACATTGGCATGAATTGCCTCCTGCACATCTTCACGATTCATATAAGCATATGTGTATAAATCACTGCATGGGTCGATAACATGTGACTGTTTGCACCAAAACAAAAACAAATTGTGTTAGCTTTTCACTCTTGGTTATATGTATATAGCATTACATATATTCGTGGCTAACGATATACCATTCGTTTGGGCTTCGAAGTGAGATCTGGGTTCAAGCATTGGGGGGCATAGATGTTGTAAATATAAATGTTTTTAAGAACATGGTCCACGTGATCCGTCACCTTCTTGCACTCGGCTGATACTGTTGCGTATGGAGAGAAGTCGCAATGTTTACGAATCTGTTCTCTTGTTTCATCCGATATTAAAGCATGCGTATGAAAATAATCGTACATCCCTATATTATCAGTCTCATCATTGATCACTGCGTTCCCTATCTGTGTATATCAAATGCATGCCATATAATATCAAGTTAATACAAGAAAACTTAACTGAAAATAAAAAAAAATGGACTAGGGAATGTAAATGAGCCAAGCCAAGCCCGGGCTCATTAAGGCTTGAGCTTGACTCGTTAGCTCGGCTCGTTTTAAGTTAAAAGGGCCCGAGCTCGACTTGTTTAGAGCTCTATCGCTCAATACTAATTCTTTAATTTATATATTTTTTATTTTATATAATTATTAAGATTTGTATGCTAATAATTAATTTTAAATATAGTACTTATTTAATATTTACAACTATTTAATTATTTAATTTATTATATATTTCGTATCATTATTTAATTATTTTTTTAACTTAAAAAATACATAAAAGTAGTTACTAAATAAATATAATTAAAAGAAAATAAATAAAAAGCTTGTTTAGGCTCGTGAGCCTCAATAAAAGCATTAACTCATTTAAGCTCAACTTGATTTGAGTTTTTAACGAGCGAATCTTGATTCGGCTCACTTAACCCCTAGACTCCAAAAAAAAAAGGAAGGGATACTTACAAGGATCCCTTTAAGATTGATTAGGGTTTTATTAGCCATCTTGTTGTGGTGTAGAATGGTGTGTGCAAGCTGAGGCACATAATGTCCTGCATAACTTTCTCCTGAGATATAAAAATCTCTTTCTTTGTACTCCGGAAATCTTTCCAACCAATTCATCAAGAACACATAGTTGTCTTCCGCGGTTGATTTGTCTCCACAATTGTCATAATAGGATGATACGTTGGAATATGAAAATCCTACGCCAGCAGGTGACTCCACAAACAAAACGTTTGCCGCTGATCAACGTTCAAAAATTAATAATAATGCATGCATGTAAACAGAATACAAAGCTTTGATATGTTGAATGTGATCATACCACGATTCCATGCGAATTTATTTCTGTAAAGAGTTTTGCCATCACTGTTGACTCGGAATGGTCCAAGCTCTTGCATGGCTCCATAAGAAAGTGAAGAACAGCCAGGCCCTATAAAACAATTAGTTCATTCTGTGGTAGACATAGAAACTTTTTGGTATGGTAGGGTATCGCATTTACCTAATGTGTTTATAAAAAATAAGAAAAAACTATAGTTGTTTAAAAAAATTATTGCAAAGCTTAATATTTTTTAGAGCTAAATAAATATGAGGAAAATGTATAGGTAAATCGTACAAAGTCCTTATGTGGCATATATAATTAAGCATAGGCCTGTAAACAAACCGAACGTTCGGTGAACTGTTCGGCGGGATGTTCATTTATATTCGTTTATTTAATAAACGAACAAAAACGAACAAAAAAAATTGTGTTCGTTTAATTAAAGGAACGAAAATGAACACATGTTCCGTTCGTTCATTTATGTTCATGAATGTTCGCTTATGTTTATTTATTTATGTTCGTTTATGTGTTAATAGAAAATAATTAAATATTTTTTTGGGTAAGTTATCTACTAAAAAGTTTTGGATTTGTTAATTTGTATTCATTTATGTTTGTTTGTGTTCATTTACATTTGTTCATTTATGTTCGTTTATCTTTGTTCAATTATGTACATTAAACGAACATAAATGAACACAAGTGTTCATTTTTTAAATAAGCGAACAAAACTTAAGTATTCGTTCGATTAAGCATTCGTGTTCGTTTAAAGTTAAATGCATGAACACTAACATACCCTTATTCATGCTTGTTCGATTTATTTACATGCTTTTATTATTCACGTTGATGAATATATCACTCTCAATTTCTATGCTTTGCTGATTCTGTTTATGTTCGTTTGTGTTCGTGACCGCTCGTGAATACATTCATTTCCTTAATAAACGAATACGAACATAAAATCTCGTTCGGTAAGTGTTCATGAACAAATTATTTTCTTAACGAATGAACATGAGCAAGGTATTATTCGTGTTCGTTCGGTTCAGTTACATCCCTAAATTTAAGCATACACTAAATGAATTATGCATAAAAGTAATTAGTTATGCACAAGAAATTATGTAACATGTAAAATAATTACCCACCAAATAAATAATCTCACAACCAATGTTTAGAACTTCATAAGTTTTGGACATTAAACGTCCTTTGTAATATATCATGCCACATACACAAACACACACATTTATAACTTAGGGTAGATGATTAGATTTAGTAAAACAAAAAACAAGTACAATATAAACGTAAATAATGATGCATTGCATGTTATACACACGTCATCCTCAAACGGCTCATTCAAAGGATAATATGTCAAACAAGGTCCCTACTTTCAAATAGCCATTTGAACTTTGAAGGCTAATACGTCAAATCATATAGATTGGATAAAAAAGAGTTAATTTTACAGGCTTAGGCCATCCTCGTCTTAAAGGGTAATTGGATCCGCACTTGGTCTATATACAAAGAATTCTAGTCAAACATGCAATTAAGTTAAAACAAAGTTCCAATGGTTTAATAATAATATATTAATAATTATAGGTATTAGGGTTATGTTACCTCCATTAAGCCAAAGAAGGAGAGGCAAAGACTCTTTCGATTTCTCAGCTTCAACAAAGTAATAATAGAAAGCCCGGCCACCGGATTCGCTCACTGTAACATACCCGCCGTACTGATCAAACTTCACACGCGGTTGACCGGGCATGCTGGAAATTTTATCCTTCTCTTTGAGACCTTCTTGAGGTACAGCAAAACCTGTCTTCACATCTAGAGGTGCCTTGAAAAGGCTAGTGTCAATGGTGGAATCACCCGACCGTTTTGCCCAATAAAGATTGTCAAGAGCTTGTATTTGTTTGTTGTGAGCATGGCTAATTTGGCATAAAAAGGTTGAAAAGAAAAGGAGAGATATCACAAGACCACAAATAGTTGTGTTCTTCATTGTGGCCTATACAACTATGAAACTGGAAGGTTTATGGGAATATATATAGAAGTGTTTTTGTATTTTCAACGAATATTTTGAGATATAAATGAATGTTAATTGATAAATCATTATCAATATACGTAACCGTCTTTTTGGTGTTCGGCATATTGAGAAATCAAAGCAAATTTGACAATATGAAATTAATGTAGGAGTGATTATTGGAATAAATAATGAAATCAGGCCTTTATGGAAACTAATAATAAAGATTTTATTTGCCAGTAATTGTGACACCTAATATCCTCAATATAACTTTTAATTTACTATAAAGGTCCTTTCAATTTTATTTTTTTTTACATTTATATATCCAGTGGTGTGAAAATCGGCTTAGGCGCCGATGAACTTGGTTTTAGCTAATCGAAGGAGGCTCTAGGGGCATAGGTCCGGATTTACAGGAACTCACTGAATTTTGGAAAATTATAAGAACGGCTATATATAAAATTAAAAGTGTACCCTCAACCCAATGGTATAATTTGTAGTGAACCCATACCCAAATACAAAAATAGTAATGCTTAGGAGATTTGGTTTCATAGTACAGGTTACGGCCGGGTTCAAGGCTGTTTCTTGTCAAAAGCTTTTGAAACTTTTTTTTAATGCAAAGCTTTCCATAATGTTGCATCTGGGTTACATTTGATAGAAATAAATTAATAATCAAATATACCCTCCTTCATTAAGTAACCAAAATGAGTACAGCCAGAAAGGAAAGCTGTGAATGTTTACCCATTCTATTAATTTCTCCAAAAATGTTATACGTTAAAAAATTAATTACTTTTGATTCATGTTTGAATTAGAGAATAGCTTTAATGATGCTGATTTGCTGACATTTGAATTGTTGAATTAGTAATCTTAACTTGTTAGAAACTTGAATTAGTGATGTTAACTTGTTGAAACTTGAATTTGATTTTTTAGGTATTATGAACGTTACTCGCCTTATTTTTTAACTAGTATAGATCACCGTATACATGTTTTTTTTAAGTTCCAATGCTGATTTTTTTTTTTAAATTATTGTACTGTATTTTTATTTTGTGATGAACCTCACATAACCCGAATAGTCAATCTGACCCAAAAAATTTTATGTCCGGTCTTATGATATTGGAGCATTTAAAAGCAATGAACCTACTGAAAAAATTCCTAGATCCACTATTGGGAGGCTCTAGGCGATAGTCGACCAAAATTGGTCATAGTCTAATAAAATCATTCCAAATCTCCCAGCTTAGGGTTGGTCAAAATCGGTTCTAGTTGGATAAAATCGGTCCTAGTCTAATAAACTCGGGCCAATATATCTATAAGCTTTCTAGTGAACTCCGGTCCAACAAAATCAGCCCAAGTACACTTTCTAACATAAATGACTAGACCATAAGTTTTTAAGTACTTGATTTGCTATGTTAAAGGTTAAATGTTGTTTGAATACTAAACTATTTTCAAGTATTATATTCATGTTGATGTGCACATAGCCATTTACATATAAAAATTCTAATTCCATTAATTCCAATTATTTCCGATTAATCCTACACGGTACCCGAGCACCCGACTAGCGTCTAATAACTTCTGCAACAACTGAGTATATCCTAATTTTTTCGATGAGTTCTACTTCTTTTAATCTTTTAGTTACTATTTATTTGAATAGTAAAAAAAATGCAACTTCGAGATTTTTCTAACCAGATTGCTAGTTTTTTTGAAATGGTGAATATATTTTAAAACAAAAGATTATATCTTTTTACATATACGTTATAAGAAATATGGGGAAGATTATCGTACAATAATCGTTTATCATATATTAGGTACGCTAATGACGCTCGGGGTAAATACAAATTACGCTCAAGATTAAAACCTAATTACACTCAAATCCATATATGTTTTTCATAACTACGCTCAAAAACCATAATTATGCTAAAAAGGTATTTCGTTAGGAACAAGTCAAAAACTGATCGATTGACAATTCAAATATGTTTGTTTGGATCAACCGGTGATTAACTGAATATAAATTGATGATTTTGAGATCACGTAAAGTAATTTTATAAATATAAGTTGTCTTGTATTTACTGGTACCCAAAGTTGACCTAAGAAATATAAATAAAAAAAAGATGAAAACCAATACGCCATGTGATATGTTAGGTGATGCTGTATTGAATTTTCTTTGTTGTGTATTTTTTAAGTAGAGAGGGTAAAGGAAAAATCATTAGAATGAACTAAATAATAAAAAAACAACGAATTGAACATATGTTAATACCCATTTAACATATTAGAAATTTACTTTTTTTTTATCTTTCGGTTGTTACAATGAGTGCATCAATATCAACTAAATTAACATTACATTCATGTGGCAACACACATGTTGAGTCCTAGTAGCTATTAAATACCTAATACAAGTATACAACGAATTAGGTCTTACTATTTTCATCCCGGTTCCACGACAACCACACTCTGAGCACCATCTCACATCCACTGCCGGCCCTACTGCTTTGTTAACTTAAGCAAGGGCTTGAGGCCACAAAATTATTAAGGCCCCAATATTTTCAGAAAAAACTAATATATACATGGTTAATTAACTTCAGTATGTCACTTGCTCTTGTAATTAGCGAACTATATTATGTAACGTACTTTGGTCCTTTTGAAATTGCCAATTTCGATTGATTTGGAGTTTTGCATTTTTTTTTATTTCAGTTTGCCGGTTGTAAAGTGTTTATACTTTATATCGGTCACCGAGTGACCGAGGTCTGCAGGTGTTCTCTTGAATTTTGGATTTGCACTTCGATTTAGATTTGTCCAATTCAGATATCATTGGATTTGAACTTAGTAATTACTTATTAGTTTATTACTTTATAATATGTAATCTACCAATTTTTATCTTACAAACTTTGCCTTATTTTGGCCTAATATAGAATCTGTTAGAATCAATAAAGCTAGAAAGTAAAACATGTTTTTTTTTATAAACACAAGATATATAGCTTCGAACAAAATTTTTTAACTTCATCAACGTCGGTCCCTAGCACGGGTAAAGAAGTAGGGTTTATATGGACTTTTTTCGAAAGCCCCCAACTTGATAGTTAGCTTGAGGCCTTCGAAAACCTTAGGCCGCTGCTCACATCCTTTTGAGTTGTGAACCCCTTTGATGATATAGTCTATTAGTCTAATCAATAATCACCGATTAAACTACCTCACACCACCAACCCCAACCTTTAACGCCATCTTCTTCGCCACCACCTTAATTCCTTAAACTGAACCCAAAATCAAAACCATCAATAAACCTGCCATAAACCATTATTGATTTATTGGTGAACACATGAAAGTGAAACACCCTAACCACATAATATCTGCTTGACAAATCATAAAAGTTGTTATTTGATCTTTCACTTTTAGATGAGATTACATAAATTACAAGTTGGCATCGGTGCACACCCACATACAAAGATTGGGAGGCTGCTGCCCTCCATTAAAATCTTCTTTAGTGTTATCTATACATAAAAATCATGATCACTTTCATAAAAACATGTAATTACATATGAAAGAGCAATAAGTGGGTGGATCGAAACTTCGAAAGAGATGATGGAGATTGATAGCGGTTTTGCATATTATTTGAGGAATGAGTGAGTGTCATCTTTTCATTTAAAATCTCATGCTAAAATTAGATATTCTATTTCACATGTTTGGATAAAAGTTGCAACAATTTATATAATGAGAACATGTATGTTTCAAAACAACTTAATTGTACCATCTTCACATGTAATGTACAAGTTCCCAAATAAATACAACGTGATTAGTTTCCGAATCAAATTTGTAATTTTCTAATCAACTCAACGAGAATATTCAAATTTGAATTACATACACAAATTTTATGGTTTATGTAAGTTACTTTTTGTTTACTATACATACACATATAATTTATTTTATTTACTTTACTTATTTATTTATTTATTTTTGCATGATTTGGTTTATTAAAATCAAATTGAATTTGAGCATAATTCTAGTTTTCAGTTGTCTAGCTAAAGCTAAGTTTTAAAAAGTTTAAATTTTAAATAATGAATTATTTTAGAGATATATGAATATATCCCTTTCAAGATCTCGAAGAGGTTAATTTTACAAACTGCTACTGAATCTATGAGTAGACAAAAGACTACCTGACTAGAAAACCCACTCGATAAACGTCTTTATTGATCCATAATACAAAGATCGAAGTATGTTATTTTATGCTTCCTTTTCCATATTCTTACTTTCCCATTTTTATTGAAAAGACTGCACTAGTCCTCAAAAGGTTACATAAGAAGAAAAAAAAACATCTGACTTTGACTTTCAAGGAAAAAGAGTTTTTTGACTACAAACATGAGTAACCTTATGCAAAAAAATAAAATAAAATAATAATAATAAAAAAAATTACCCTAACTCTTTAGTACATTTACATTACACGTATATTATTATACATATGAATTATGAAGCGATACATGTTAAATCGGGTCAAGTACCCAGTGTTGACCATCCGCCTTAACCCGAAACCCATTAACCCGGGCAAACATATTTACTGCTCGTCTAACACCTCTATTATCCACAACCGTAAAATAGTCATGCCCAATAAGAATCCCACCGGGCCTAAGTAACTTATAAGCCCGATTAATATCGGACCAAGCTGAGTGAAAATCATGGCCCGCATCAACTTCGATCAGGTCCCCAAACACGCCCCATTCGCACAACTTCTCAAGCGTCGACCCAGTCGAGAACGGTAAAAACATAACCGTTTCCGTTGCATTCATAGCAACCACATTTTGAATAAATTTGTACAACAACATTGTGTCACCATTTATCATTTTAATATCTTTAAACCGGTCGACCAAGCCAGGCCACCCTCGGAAATCGTCTATGCATAGTATTTGAGTTTGGAGGCCGAGTTGCCTAGTAAACTCGGCCATGTGGATAGCCGAGGCGCCAAAGAAGGTGCCGATTTCGATTATGATTTTGGGTCGGGTTTTATGGATTAGGTTCTTGAACACGGGGCCGGTTGAGCCCCAGCCTTTTATTCGTGTGTGGCGTAAGAGTGGTTTAATATGGGCGTGTGGGAAATCTTGATACGGGGATGACCCGTTGAAGACCCGGTTTATTATTATTTGGCGAATGAGTTCGGGATGAACCGGGTTAGCACAGTGGAGTTTGGAACTTGTAGTGGTCGGTGTCCGCGGTTTGAGGTGGGGGGTGGGGTGGATCATATGATGGGTTCTTTGATTGAGCGGATAAATAGCCTAGGTAATATGATATGGGGATGAGAATGAAGTAAGCCGTCGGCTTGGTGAAGCCGTGACGGTTGAAGGTGGATATAATTCTCGCGGCGGCGGCGGCTGAGTCAGTGATCATGTTAATTTTTCATGTTTTAGAATCTCTGGTGGTTGTGAATACGTGATTCGGAAAAATAAAGTTGTGGGATAAGATGATGAAAGGAACAAATGATTGGGGGATGATTAAACATCAGTCGCTATCTATACACATATGATTAACTTTACTAGATTGTACTAGACTACTAGTTATGCCTTTTCACTCAATTTTATTTTAAAGTTATTCTATATATAATTTAATGATTAATGATTGATTTATATGAATTGGTGGTCGCTATATGATGGCGGGGTGAGCAGGAAACCGAATTAATTGAACCGAAAGCGAATAAAACGAACCGAAAAAACCGAACCGAAGCATTAACCGACGATTAATTTTTTGTTTTTTTGAAAAACCGGATTTTCGTTCGGTTGGGTTTTTCATTTTTAAAAAACCGAAAAAAAACTGATATGTGTTTTCACTTAAATATTAATACAATTATATATGTTATTTTAGATGTTACAACCGGAAACAAAACATCAAAACGATCTACTGTTGATGGTGATGAAGATTATGAAGATGATGAAGATTAGGAGTAAACTTTGAAGATAAATATGATGAAGAATGAAGATTGGAACTAAACTCTTAGTGTTTTTTGATTAAAAACTTTGTTGAATTTTAAGCTCTAGTCCTCTTGCAATTTTGTATTCGTTTGGTTGTTTGGTTCCATATAACAAATGCCTATTTTTGTTTTTGGAATATAATATGCATTTTCATTTTTTGAAATTTTTTTGCAATGCCTACACACACCAAAAAAACCGATTATAACCGAACCGAAACTTGAAAAAACCGAGAAACTGAAAACCCAACGGTTTGTGTATTTGAAAAACTGACTTTTCGGTTTCGGTTTCACCTAATAACCGAACCGAACTGTGCTCAGCCCTGTATGATGCTATGAAAACAAAAATGAAACCGAAAACGGTCTGGTATGGCCGAATAGGTTGTGGTCTGGTATGGCCGAATAGGTTGTTATATTCGGGCTTGTCCGATCGAGAACACAAATTATTATTTTTTATATTGAGGATCTTTAATTTATTATAGTTGGCACTTGGCACTTAATTTTAGAATTTTATTTCTTAAGCTCAAGCTCTACTTATTAATAGTTTTTCAAACTAAAGCTAGCTTAGTTTATTTATTACTAGGTTATTGATCCGTGCACGACACGGACGGAAATATAGAAATCGTCAACTAAACACATATATAATTTCAAACGTCAAGTTATTTTTTAATATATTTTTTAAGACAAAAACATGATTTCTAATTGCAATTCATATTCATACGTAGGGGTGTTCTTCGGGTTTGTTTTTCGGGTCTGGTTCTTCGGGCTTCAATGTTTTAAATCTTAAATTCGAAACCCAACCCAAATCTCTCACGGGTTTTTCGGGTTTGGGTTTTTTCGGATTGGGTTAATCAGGTTTCGAGTATCCTAGAAAATGAAACAAAAAACAAAAACATTTAAAAAACTTCAATGCTAAAGTTAAAACAACATATTCTTCTTTGCTCGTAACGCAATAATCAAATAATAAACCAGCATAACTTGACAAAGTCGGAAAAAATTCAAAAGAAGAGTAAAACTAAGTAACTAACTCGAACCATAATCTTCTTCAATCAAACGTGATTTGGTTCTTCGATTTCGATTGCTATTAGTAATAAACAGAAAACATAAATTAACAATAAACAATCGATCCTTAATAGTTGGAATAACAACAGTCGATTAGGCTCAGATTCTGATAACTTTAGTGACTAAGACTAAACCTATTATACCTAAAATTATATTTAATTTCAAAACTAAAAGTTTATTCGGGTTGACCCGAAACTTATAAATCAAAACCGAATTATTTCGGTTCGGGTTCGGGTTAGTCTTTTCTTGGGTTCGGGTTAGTTCGGGTTTAGGTACGAGTTTTTTCGGGTTGGCTTTCAAGTTTTGGGTAAAAGTGACAGCCCTATTCATACGCAAACACAGTATATATTGAAATACATAAACTTACAAAGAATAACTTTACATAGTAGAATGTTTACAAAGAAAATTTAAAACTTTAAAAAATAATATTAACAGAAAAAAATAAACTTCACAACTAATCTAGAAAGCTAGCAAATCAGAAAATAAGCATCCAGGAAAGATTCCCGATATACATCCAAGAATGATTCAGGCTGTTTTCTTTCTAGACTGGGAACACAGTTGATGATATAAATATTCATACACCAATCTAACAAACATAGTGACTAACTGACTATGAAAATTGTTTTTACATTTCATATGAAAAGTATTGCCTCCCAATAAACCGAAGCACGTCCAAAACACATTTAAGAACATAACCAAATCAAAATCTTTTTAAAATGACATGTTTTGACCAAATCAAATCGTTATGTTTTGAGAATGACCCATTTTAACCCAAACCAACTCGATATCTTCTAAAATTGACCCGCTATGACCCAAACAAAACCGATACGATTTTAAAAAGACTCGTTGAAACCCGGACGAAATCAATACATTGTTATATTGACTCATTGCCAGAACTAAATTGATGCCCTTTTAAAATGACCATTTTGAACCAAGCCAAAACAAATCGAAAAAATGACTCATTTTCATAAATGAAAATTGAAATAACGAAGACAAAGAAGAAAAATGAATGGTAACACATACAACATATTAAATCCGTCTTGCTCAATTGTGTCACCATTCAATATGACCTTCAATACCACATCTTCGACGCAAGACACATCTCCGTCACCAAAGGTAACCAATATGAAGAGATGTCATATAGCGTCGAATTCCAAATTGAAACCAAACACAACGGTTTACTTTACTATTTGAACCGTTTATGGGTTCCCGATCGTGACGGTTTTCGCATGTTCATCCTCGATGAAGCTCATAAGTCACGATAATATATTCATCCTGGTGCAGATAAGATGTATGCCGATCTTCGTCCAATGTTTTCGTGGCCGGGAATGAAGAAGGACATCGCAATATATGTATCTAAATGCCTCACTTTTTCTAAGGTTAAAGTTGAGCATCAAAAGCCATTTGTCTTGCTTGAGAAACCTCTTATCCCCGTTTGGAAATGGGAAGACATAGCCATAGATTTCATTACCAAACTTCCCACTACTCAAAGCCGCAATGATAGCATTTGGGTGATTATTGATCGGTTGACCAAGTCGGCTCACTTCATACCAATTCGAGAAAAGTTCTCCATAAGTCAACTAGCTCAACTCTATGTCAAGAACATCATTTGTCGCCATAGAACACCTTTGACCATTATCTCCGATCATGATGGTCGGTTTACCTCTCAATTTTGGAATTCGTTGCAAATCGCCTTGGTTAGTCGTATTGATCTACGCACCGCTTATCACCCGCAAACTGATGGTTAATTCGAGCGAACGATTCAAACGCTCGAAGATAAGCTCCGCTCTTGTGTGCTAGATTTTGGTGGAAATTGGGATACTCACTTACAACTTGTAGAGTTTTCCTACAACAATAGTTTCCACACTAGCATTGGCATGGCACCCTTTGAAGCTCTCTATGGTTGAAAATGCCATTCCCCGATTTGTTGGAACGAGATTGGTGAATCGCAAATCACCGGTCCCGAGCTTGTTCAAGAAACTTCCGATCGGATTTCTCTTATTCGTCAAAACCTTTTTGTCGCTCGTAGCCGTCAAAAGAGCTACGCGATAAGTTCCGTAAGCCCCTCGAGTTCAATGTTGGTGATCGAGTCCTCCTTAAAGTATCTCTTTGGAAGAGAGTAGTTCGTTTTGGTAAAAGGAGTAATCTATCTCCTCGTTTCGTTAGCCTGTTTGAGATCGTTGGTTGGTCGAGTTACTTATCGTCTCGATCTCCCCGAGGAACTATCCAATGTTCATTCGACCTTCCACGTTAACAATCTCAAGAAGTGCTTAGCCGAGGGGAATCTTCTCAAACCCCTCGACGAAGTACAAGTGGATGAATCTATGTGTAGCATCGAGAAACCCGTTGAAATCATGGATCGTATGGAAAAAGAAACCAAGCGTAGCCGTATTTCACTTGTCAAAGTTTGTTAGGAATCTAAGCGTGATCCCGAGTTCACTTGGGAGTGAGAAGACCAAATGGAGGCCAAGTACCCGCATCTTTTCGTTACGGCTTAATCTCTAACTTTGGGACGAAATTTCCAAAAGTAGGGAATGTCGTAACATTTCTGATTTTCATTTTCTTGTTTTTGTAACCTTTACCCTACCCGGGTTTGTATTAAAAAAATTAATCAATGAAATTTTATAATTATTTGCTTTGTTTATTTAATTAATAATAACTTTGGATTATATACAAAAACCACTTTTTCACTCTCAACTAAAGACCAGGGACCAAATTACAAAATTACCCAAAATATTTTCCATTCTCTTCCTTCTCACCATCGGCCGACACACACACACACACACACACACACACAAACCCTCATTTTTCTTGCTTGTTCCTCAACTCTCGGTCATATTAAACGAAATTGATCACATAAAATCATTTAGTTACCAAAAAACGCATCACACCGACGTTTTAATTATAGAAAATATTAACTATTCACAGCTATTTCATTAATGAATAAACCGCGGCTAATTGGACCTCAAACCACTATAAACACATCACCAAAATACAATTAAACTCGCACACACATTCATCTTAATCCCTTGACCATAAACCCTAACTTAATTGCAGTATTTAAAGCCGTTAAGACCAAGTTTGATATCAAGCCTTAGCCGGAACCCTAACTCACCATTCACCCATAATTCATCAATGTTTCAGGTGATTACTATATGCATACAGCTCGTTTGTAACCAATTAACGAAACCCCCAAATCAATTCTAACCAATATTGATAAATTAAACCAAATCGAATTCTAGGGTTGATTTGGGAAGAACAAGAACTGGATTAAGTGTATTTAATTATCAAATTCATCTATTAAACAAGTTTAAGCATTGGCCTGATGGCCAACGCATGGTTGTTAAAACGCGAACCGGCCTGGGGGCGCGGGTTCGAACCCCCAGGCCCGGTTTTGCTTCATTTTTTTAATTCTTTAGTTTTTAATCATTTTAATCATAATATAAGGCAAAATAAACATGATTTTAACGAAACCGAACCCCAGAATTATTATTTTCCCTCATTTTGACCCTAGTTTCATAGCTTATTTTTTTTATATAAGTGTGTGTGTGTGTGTGTGTGTGTGTGTGTGTGTGTATGTGTGTATATATATAATGAGTGTGATGCTTATTTTCACAAGTTTAATAAAACAAACTAGCTTAAAGGTTCGAATAATTTTCCCGTAATATATATACATATGTATAACTTTTTATAAATAATTAACATTTGATGTTTCATCAAACTTATATATGGTTAGATATTACATGTAATTTTTATGATTAATATTGGTTATTTATTATTAATATTCTTTTGCTTATAAATATGAATATAGATAAATACATATTAATGATAATAATAACCCTAATAATAATAATAATAAATAATAAATAATTGATAATTTAAACTCTAAAAGACTCCAAACTATTCAAACCGACTAGTAACCTTAACAATAAAACTAGTAACACGTTAATGTAAATTTTGCTTAAACGTCATCAAATCTCAAATACGTTTTATGTCTTGTTAATATTCTTCGTTTATTAATACTATCGTTAATAAATAGGACCTTTTGTTGATGTATCCCGAGGAGCGTGACAAAGTCTATATTAACTCTTTATCACTGTTTCATCTTCGTTAATCCATTCGATAATGTAAGTAATTCACATCCTTCTTTTTACTGTTTTTATATTTTGGGGGCATTATGCGTTCACAAGTCTTTAATCTCATTTTAATTATACAATTCCACTATATGCGTTAATGTGCAATTATTCAATTAGTTGATACTTGCAAATGTAATTATGTGTTTATTTTGAGTTATGGCTGTTGGGATCTAATCCTCATTAGTATGATTATACACCATCAGAGTAACTCGTTATCCATGTGATTCGGGTGAAAAGACTACTTTGATTATTATTGCTATGCTAGTTGTAATGATTCATATTTAATTCAAGGAATTGTCATTTTAATATTATATGTATGTAAAACCCTTGTTTTCAAAGGAAACTGATAAACATCAAGCTAGCGTGGAAACAACTTGGAATATTAAACAAAAAGTTCAACACACGTAAACAACTTTAAACATTTCACTGTAAATGAACCAAACCCACTCTAGCAACTTAGTAATTAGTTCTTTTCAACAGCATCCTTGATGCTTACCTCTAATGGGGTAAACTTCACACCTAGACTTTCCACTTTTGTCCTCGATACATTGTAAGTAAGTTCAATGCACTCCCCATCTTTATATCTATCAACATTCAAAGAAATAAATTTTCACAAAATTTGATTTCCATATTGCCACGTGGAATAATAAAATCTTATGATCAAGTAATCATGCTGTTTGTGTTACCTTTTAGAATGACCAAGGCTAGGGTACAGTTTATCTACAATCCTCATGATCTCAAAGTGCGGAGCCACTTCGCCAACCATGCAGTGTCTATCATTAGCTTCCGGATTCTCGAAAGCTAATATATGTGCAGCAGCAATATCTCTCACATTAACAAGTATATACATCCTATCCGGAAACAAGTCTTTTCCTAGATATATAAACGTAAAAATCTTATACAACATTACTCGATTCATGCATATGAACATTAGTCGTAATCAACAGTTAGATTTTTTTTCAAAATAGGATATTTTTGAAGGTTGAAATGATTTCTAGAAGAGAGGAGTGGTAATGGCTACTGGGAGATCCGCCAAGTGGCGGATCTCTAATTATATATAGGGTCTGCCAGTTTCTGTCGGTGAGTTGGACAACTAGCTGGTGTTCTGCCATTTGAAATAACGGATTTGATATATTTTTGGTGTTATCCGTCATTTGAAATGACGGATGTCACTTCTCCTAATCTGTCACTTTGACTGGCGGTTCACAATACCAAAGTAGTCTACCCTATAATTCAAATTGTCTTTTTAACATACTTTTCCTAATCTGTCACTTTGACTGGCGGTTCACAATACCAAAGTAGCCTACCCTATAATTCAAACTGTCTTTTTAACATACATCTGCCATTTGAAATGACAAGTGTTGTCTGGACATACGTCATTTTAAATGGCAAGTGTGAATAGTTCTGTTAGATTTGACAACTTCTAAAATTTCATCTTTCTTTTAATAATACTTTTATTTTATTTTTTGAAAAGAATAATAATTAGTATTTTTTTGTAAAATAATATAATAATTAGTAAAAAATAATATATATTATTAAAATGACTAATATGTCTTTATATATATATATATAGGGGAGATTTCAAATGAGAACCCTTTTGAGTTTTAAAAACTCGAAAGAACTCAGTGTAACAATTTTTTTTGTCAAAGTTTTTTACACATACGTAATATATGTAGTTTACATACACGTAAAAAAATTATATAATTTTTTACGCACCCGGTCGACTTTTTACACATGTGTAACGGACGTAAAAGTTAGTGTAACCACTTATGTACATCTTTATTCTCTCTCCTACGTTGACTTTTTTGCCAGATTTAATCTCAACCACATATTCGAATCCATTTAATTAAATGTGTGGCCTGGAGTTTTTAAGTTCTTACAACTCAACATGGTTCTCAAAAAATCCCTCCCATATATATATATACACATATATATATACACACACACTAGGTTAGAACCCGTGTGATACATGGGTTGATAAATAAAGAATAAAGCAAACATATTAATTCACAAAATTTATATATAATTACAAACATTTTCGATTCATAGACAAATTAAGAAATACATATAATAAATGGGAAAAAAACATATAACATTATGAATTTAGAAACATTATCATTCAAGTACATATTCAAATTCTCCTTGTTCATGTTAAATACTAAATCGTTTGATGCAAGCTCTACTGAACCAATAACAAAGAAAATTTATTATTTATAACATTAGGGGTAACAACAATACGAAAACGACAAAACAAAAGAATGAAAATGCATACCACTTTGGGATAGTACAGAGCCCGATGGTGTTGTCCCCGAACTGAAGAAACAGCAAGCAGGTTAAAGCTGAGATCATATATACCAATTGAGCTCACTGAAAAGCTAGTCAATAACTTTGTTTAGATTTAAGAATTGGGTAAAACACTAAATTTGTCATTTGAAAGAAAGAGAAAGAAATTTAAAAGTTGTTTGGGGTAAAAAAAAAGTTTCTCGCCATAATTGCCATGATATGCAAATTGAAACTAATAAAACTTCCGTCATTGTCTCTAATACCCATCTTTGTGAGATTGAAAAATGTAGTGTAAATTACATGACACAAATTACAATCTTAAAAAAAAGGTCAACTTTTGACTTCTAAAAAGTCAAGTTTTAAGATTGAAAAGTTAACATAATATGCCTTTTTCAATCCAAAATGGGTTTATTATGTATTATTTTGCTCAACTTTTAGAATCTACTATAAATTACATGACACAGAAGTCACATGGTGAGTTTTGTTTTGTTTTTACACCTACTTGAAAATAGAAGCATTTACATGGCTAGGTTCAAGTCAAATGAATCTCCCCCATATCTTGATTGAAAACAAATTGTTAATAGTAATAATATAATATAAATAATTAAAACATTCTCGATTCATACCATAGAATTACATATAACTATTGATACAACAAATCTAGAGTAAAAAAAGTAGAATCATATTTGTATTGTACTCTCAGCCAAAAGAGCTTAAAAACTCCTTTCCTATGTAACTTAACGGTATCTACACCAAATTTCAAAACCACATTACACTATTATTCAACCTCATAAATCTCTTTTTTCCTAAATACCACCTTATTGTTGTAACATAGTTTTGTAAATTTTAGTCACATTTTAACAAATATTTATAAATATATTAGAAAATAAGGGTCAATAGAGATATAGTAAAGAAGGGAGCAATACAACTGCCTAAGTTGCCAATGACAAAGATAAATGAACAAATTTCAAATTTTATGCCTATTGTTCATTTCATTCTTTATACTTACAATATTCTAGCCGTTTAGCTTGTTCCCTTTTTTATGATCTTTTATTGACCTGTTTGAGGCAAAACATAATCCAACTCGACCTGTATACACCTAATTCATATATGATGTTTGGATTTGATAAACATATTAGAAATAAGTTCATGTGGAAAAACAACCTTAAGGTTTCATTGGTTACCTCGAGTAGTGCCACCTTCCGATTAAGTAGTGCCACCTTTCAATACTGATGCCTTGTATTTTTCTCTAGTCATGTTTGACCAGGCCAAAAGATTCCAAGATAGTTGGGTGCTTAGTTGCATAGAGCCCAAAAGTAACTTTGAGTTAACGAGTAAAAACAAATGAAGGATAGTTAATGTGAAAAGAAAGACATATAAATAAAATAACTCACTTACGGATCAACATGATGTAGCTTATACACTTAACTCTTTCAACTATTTGGTTCCATATTTATAAGCTTCATCGGTAGATGGATACTGATCAAGCCTCACCATGTGAACCAAATATATGCTGATCGAAGCTAGTTACCAAAAAGAATCACAATCATGATAAAAGTTTTAATGGAGATATGAAAAAGGGTTTACAATTATGCTATTGAGTACCTAATCCAAGATGAATGTCTCGTAATCAAACCTAATTACATCTTATAATTCAAGATGAATGTCTCGTAGAGTCCTGCTATCTTGTGGTGCATCTATAAATAATAATTTTTTCTTCTCTACATAACAAACCGTGTCACATGGTTGATTACCTTTCCTCAAGCATTCAAGAATTAGGGATTCCATAGATCAAAGGATGGTTTATCTTCCATAAATTTAAGTATTAGGGCTTCCATCAAATAAGCCTCATTGAATCTGAAAACACTCGGCCCTTTTTCATACCATTGCACTTGAAAAGGTGTGCATTTATATGATAAACAAATACATGAACAAAAGAAATTCATAATTCATAGTAAAAAGAAAGTAGATGCATTTGAATTTTAGAAATGGATCATATACTAATTCTCAAGTTCACAGCAAAAAACCTTCACAAGTGCCATAAACAGACTCCTAATAATGTTCAATTCACATCAAACTTTTTTGATTAAAAAATTTCTCACTAAATATATAGATAATAAAAATGGATGATAAATATTTGCAAGCCACCCCAACTCACCCCATCCCACAAAAATGAGATGTTTAGACCCATTTCACTAACCAACAGCGTGAGAATAGCATCTACCAAAAATGATCCTCGGCCAACAAAGTCCCCATTAAATATATACGAATTTATTAAGAGAGGAGACCGTTGGGCTCAAAGATAACTAAAAGACCAAATACTGCATCCACACAAAGATGGATTAATAACAAAATAATTATGCTTTGAATTACCTGATTGCACATCACCACAAATGGTGAAGAGATTTCCATCTGGAGGTTCATGACAACCATAGACGGAAATGCCATTAATATTTCTCTCGTCTGTACACTGTAGAACAATCTAAAAGGTGTATCTACAACACAATCAACAATATTAAAAACTCAATTAAAGTAACCGAATACTTAAAAGCAATAAAAGAAAGGTCAAAAGATGATAAAACAAATTGTGAGGTATTAAACAATATTCGAATAGAGTAAAAGTTAAGCTAATTGAATTTCATTGAAGATATGATCATCATAAAAAGCAAAATACACAAATATAAATAAAGTAACACTAATTGAGAATCAATGTAAGGTCCAAAAAGCATATGAAGCACTGAATAGAAAGACCACAGATTTACATATAATGATCATAGAATTAGGGTTTCGATTGAAAGACCAAAGTTTACATATAAATCAAATACATGAAGCAGATTACATAATTCGAATTACATGAATCGTATTACGAAGATTGATCGATTGAACAATCGATTGAAGCTGTGAATCCGATTGAACATGTGTTGAATTTGTTCAGGTGAGACGATTGAATATGTGAATCGAATTACAAAGGTTTGATAGTTACCTAGAATTTTGATGGATTTAAAGGCAATAGACAGATGGAGATTGCTAGGGTTTGAACTTGTCAATTGGATGCTGATAAAAATGTAATATGAACATGGTAGCCCGATACTGATTTTAGATTGGAATTAAAATAATTAAAAAAAAATAGATAATGCTATATGGCATTTTGAAGATATTTGGTTAAATTTAAAAAGAGAAATTTTAAGAAAATCCATTGTTTTATTATATAGAGAGGATATATATATATATATATATATATATATTAAAAAGCATCTTGCAGGTTATCTCACTAAAATTATTGTTCATTGCAAGGGCCACTTAATTTGGCACGAACTTCAAAGTTGATAGTTACGAAAGTGTTTTCTAGGTAAAACTCCGGCCATCGGCTTTGCCGGAAACCTCCACTCCTTCACCCCGCATAACTCACAACCCTTCGCTTCTTCCTCCCATCTCGGCCTCACCTTCGATTCTAAGCAGAGGCCCTTGATAGTAACAACACCATGATGGCAGTTCTGACGACTTGGTTTGGTTCCGATGGTACTTCTGTCGATTGCCATGGTGTTTGGACGGGGTGATTGCAAGTTTCACCTTTAATTAGGTCCTTTGATATATTACATCTTCCACCTTTAATTTCACCCCTAACTAAAAACTAGGGTTAATGATATACATTTGCATCCGATGGACGATTGCAAATTTCCTTACCGTCTCTCCACAAATAACAAAGCAGCTGCATGTACCTGTTTATCTTTGATTATTATATGTTATTTTAAAGACATAATTACAAATTTTGTCATTTAAAATAAGACGAATTACGGTTTGTGACCTTTTCTAAGTTTCCTTGCAGGCGGTGTACTTTAAACTTTTTTTTCCTACAAGTTTTGTCCTTTACGCTAACTGGGTTAGAAAAAGTCAGTTAAATCCCCTCACGTGAGGCGCATGTGAGGGCATTTTGGTCTTTTTGCCTACCCTGCAACAACTTCTTCTTCTTCATTTACTAGTCAATCAATACAATAGATCTGCAACAACTTCTTCTTCTTCTTCGTTTACTAGTCAATCAATACAATAGAATTACTTCAATGGCGCAAGAGCTAGCTGACGGAGAGTTTTGGCTGCCGCCGGAGTTCCTTAACGACGAAGATATCCTCATGGGTTTCACCCAAAAACCCAAACCCGAAGTTCCCGCTGTCGGTTTCAACAAGGGTTGTTCTGGTTTTTACGGGTCCGGGTTTTACCCAAACTCCGATCTGAACTCTCCGGTGGAGTCAGAGAGTGACGAAGAAGATTACCTTAACGGGTTCACTCAGAAATTTGCTAATAATTTGAAGTTCGAAAACACTCACTCTAAGGTACAGTTTTCTGGGTTTCATGTTTTGTAAATATATTGTTCTTAATTTTTATAATTTTTTACTAATTTAAGTTTTATGTTTTGTTTACAGGCGACCAGGGTTATGGCTGGTTCGCCTCAGTCGACGTTATGTGGGTGTAAAAACGGTTCAAGCAGAGGAAGCCCTAATTGTGTGTCGCCGCCGTCTCCGGCGGCCGGAGCTAAGCTAAACCAACCGTCGTTGGATGTTCTTTACGCTGCTGCCGGAGAAGTTGATCGGATGAGGTTGATCGAAGAAGCTGCTTCACGTTACTACAACCTTAACAAGAACCCTTTAGCTCAAAAGCAACATAAAGCAGTCAACGCTAACCACCATTATCAACAGCTTCAAGTTGCCCAAGTGAGTTTTGTTTTTAAATAATAATAATTAGTATTATTATTATTAACTGTTTAATTTTATCAGTTTCAGAAGTTAAGACGACAACAAATTGTGAAACAGCAGTATTTGCAAATGATGTTACTGAAAGCCCGACATGACGGCGGGAATGTCCGGTCGGTAGCTCCGCCGTCGTTGGCTTGGCCTACACCTCAGCAAGCTCAGCAACGAAAACCCGGGTCGGGCATGCGTGCTGTGTTTCTAGGAAACCCGGTAGAAAGCTAGATCTATTGTATTGATTGACTAGTAAATGAAGAAGAAGAAGTTGTTGCAGGGTAGGCAAAAAGACCAAAATGCCCTCACATGCGCCTCACGTGAGGGGATTTAACTGACTTTTTCTAACCCAGTTAGCGTAAAGGACAAAACTTGTAGGAAAAAAAAGTTTAAAGTACACCGCCTGCAAGGAAACTTAGAAAAAGACACGAACCGTAATTCGTCTTATTTTAAAGGACAAAATTTGTAATTCTGTCTATTTTAAATGTAATTCGAATTTGTAACATCCCAATCATGGTTGCAAAAGTCGCTAGAAGAACTCTATGCGGTCAACTAGGAAGTTGGGTGTACTCGGAGTACTCGGGATTAGTAAATATAAAGAGAATTAATTTTTGAGTATTATATAAATGTCAAATATCATAAGTATACTAATATTTATAACAAAATAAGTGAATATCAATATAAATAAAAGAAACACATTTTTAAATACTAAATTATTCTAAAATTTGCTAATCATCAACTAAAAAAAGTGATATGCTTTTTTTTATTTTTTAATATTATAGAATTATGAATTATTTTTATTCTTAAAGTCAAAATCAGCCCAAGTTGACCGACTATATGCGATTTTGGCTGAGGTTGACCACATTTAATCAATTCTTAGTAACTAGGTGGAGTTGGAGAAACTCTTCTGGCACCATACCTTGTAGCGAGTATTCAGAAAAGTACTCGGCCTTGGAAACCTATATTTACAACATTAATCCCAATACTTAAGCTTAAATTATTTGCCATCTTGCTTTGGTGTTATGAAAGATATGTGCTTGCAATTTTTAAAATAGTTGTAAGTCCACTAATTATTCTTTTTAACCCGTTTGGTCTAACAATTTGATTGTATGTTTCAAATCATGACCGCAAGTAATTGAGTACTAGCAACTAGCCATCGGCTAATCAGCAGCAGCAAGTCCATCTAATATATATGCTCCTTTTTTTACCATCTTTATGTCTTAGGACCTTATATTAACAACAACTGCTATTGAACTTACTATTATTTATTATACCTCAAATGTTGTAATGAGTGCAATATCAACTACTTATACTATTAATATATTGAAATGAACAAGAATAACCATTCTCTTATAGCAGATTGTTGCACAATGAATAGTACTATATTTGACTTTTTACATTGAACCATATGTGGTAAAAAAAGGTCAACTTAATAACCCAAAATTGCAGTTTGACTTTATACAGTCAAACAATCAAAAATAATTAAATTGTATTAACCCGTAACACAAAATTGATCAAACCGAGAATGCAGTAACGGATCCGAACACAATTAAATAACAAAAATACTGCAGTAAAGTACTTTCAAAATCGCAATTTGACTTTCAAGTAATCAAAAAATGGATTTAACTTCTTGACCAAACTTTCTAAAGAGGATGGTAATTCTGTTGGTAGTCTAATGGATGAATATGAGCCAAAAGGGTCGGTCAACTAACTGGTAAAAAAAAAGACGACTTATACGGGTAAAAGCTATCTAAAACACACTTAATGGATGAATCCGAGTCAAAATCATTTTATACTTAACCCCTTGTGTAGTTCTGCAAACAACTTCTAAGACCTGGAAGAAAAGGTAGTTTTGCAAGCCCAATAGTTACTTAGTGGGTTTGCTTCTTTTAGCAAATCGCTGCAAACATATAACCCGCCGCAAAGCGCGGGCTAGTTTACTAGTTACTTTTATTTATTAATTAATAATAATAATAATTAATCAGTATTATTAGAAAGAATAATAATAATTATTATTAATTAATATTAATTAATACATATATAATTAATATTAATTATATATTACTTTAACTAATAAATATAAAAATTTAGTTCAATCATAGTTTTTTAAGTTTGGTTTTTTCTTGATAAAATTGAATTCTGTCATTAGATATGACAAGTATCGTTGATCAGACGACACTTGCCGACATTCGACACTTGCCATTTTAAATGGTAGAACTCAATTTTATAAAAAAAAAAATTACCGAAAACTATGGCTGAACTAAATTTTTATATTTATTAATGAAAGTAATATATAATTAATATCAGTTATATATGTACTAATTAATAAATTAATAATACTAATTATTAGTCTTTTTAATAATACCAATTAATTATTTATAATTAATAAATAAAAGTAAAAATAAATTAGTCTTTTTAATAATACAAATTATTTTTTAATAATTAATTATAATTCTTTTTAAAAAATAGAAGTACTATAAAAAGAAAAATGAAAAATTAAGAGTTGCTAAATCAAAGGTCAAATCTGCTAGATACCGTTCACACTTGCCATTTGAAATGACGGATGTCCAGACGACACTTGACATTTGAAATGACAGATGTATGTCCAAAAGACATTTTGACTTATAGGGGTAGACTACTTTGGGTAATGCGAACCGCCAGTCAAAGTGGCGGATTAGGAGAACTCGAGAAGTGACATCCGCCATTTCAAATGGCGAATCACACCAAAAATGTACCACATCTGTCATTTCAAATGGCGGAACACCAGCTAGTTGTCCAACTCACCTGACAGAAACTAATAGGCCCTGATATATAATTAGAGATCCGTCATTTCAAACGACGAATCTTCTAGAAACCATTACCACTCTTTCTCTTTCCTAGAAACCATTTCAACCTTCAAAAATATCCTATTTTGAAAAAAAAATTTCAACAATTACCGTCTTTTAACAAGCTCAGCATGCCCTCAGAAGTAAGGTTGAGAGTTGGTTGTAAGATGGGACCGATCACATATCCAGGATTTATAACCGCCAACTCCAAACCGTTCTCTTTTGCAAAGTTAACAGCAGCGTCCTCAGCCAGGATCTTTGAAAGATGATACCACAACTGAAAAAAGAGCAAGTAGATGTTCTGTCTTGTTTGGATCATCTGCAATATATTTCAAACGAAAAACAAAAAGAAATGGGAAATCAGAAGTTAGGCTGATCATTAAACTCAGATGGAGAGTATGAATAAACGTAACACCACTAGTTCCTAAATTGGACGGACGATAACTTTGGTTGTTATAATATAAAAAATTAGCACTAGTCACCACCATCACCGGACCATCCATGTAATTAACTCTAGAACTTACAAGGTAGCAATTAACTACACATATCAACTAACGTTCTATTTATTTTTGCTTAAAAGGTCTGCAGGGGGCTTGCGTCTGCGGGCACACAGAGATAAGCTTTTGAAGACTGTTTGTTTATTTAGAAGAAAAAGATCTGAAAAATGCTTTTATGGTTTTAAAAATAAGCTATTGTTTAACTTCTTCACACTTCTTCACATCCTATCAATACCCAATGTCCAACACCACCACCACCCACGTGCGCCACCACTATCACCGTCCACCACCACCACCCACCGTCCGTCACCACCACCACCACCCACCGTTTAACACCACCACCCATCATCCGTCACCAACACTGTCCACCACCAACCACCACCCGCCGTCACCAACCACCACCACCACCAACACCGTCTACCACCCACCACCACCACCTCCATCACCACCACCACCCATCGTCGGCCACAACCAACGTCCACTACCACCACCCACCGTCCGCTACCACCACCGTCCACCACCCACCACCATCGTCCATCACCACCACCACCCAACGTTGGCCACCACCATTGTCCACTACCACCACCACCCACCACAACTTTCCATCACCATCACCACCACCCACTCTCGACCACCATCACTATCCACCACCACCACCGTCCACCACCCACCACAACTGTCCATCACCACCACCCATCGTCCACCACCAACGTTTACCGCCTACCACAATCCTCTGCCACCAATCGTCCACCACCACCCACTTCCACAGTTTGTACACCACCACCAATTATTTTAGGAGTCTACAGATGTTAAGTAAATTCTATCTACTGTGATATGTATGATAGGCAACTAATTTTCAGCTTATGCAGACGATATCCAGTTTATAACACAAATAGAATTATATTTTCAGATTGCAGACCTTCAGACCACATCTTCACTTGCAGACATAAAATCAGATGAAATCAAATTGCAGACAGTTTTTGTCTTAAAAAACAAACAGCACCTAGACTCATTTATCAAGAAATGAGCCATTTTTATCAAGAAATGAGTTGATACTTTTTTAATGAGCTCGTTTTAATCAGAATCCGTTTTGACACGTTACCTGACCTGCTTTGCATGCATGAGTTTATTCAAGGACATTAGAAAATGGAAGAAAATAAAACTTGACTAAGAAGTCAAAGTCATTAAGTCGTTACTTTTTAAGTCAACAACGTTATTGAATATGTCTGAAAATTTAGCAACATATCCTTCATCTTTAACAACTTTTAAACAATGTTCACTGCTGCGATCATAAATTGCACAACAAATAAAAGAGGTATAGACTAACCGGGTGACCGAACGGTAGCATGAACAGTGTAGCCTCGATCGAGCAAGAGCTTAACGAGTCACGAAGCTATGAACCCAGAAGCTCCGGTAACGCAAACCACCTTCCCTTCTCCACTCATCTGTCTCAAACAATTAAGAGTTGCTAGATAATTAAGTTGTTTTGGTGATATCATATGCAATAACAATTGAATGATATATTTTCTGTTCTAAGTTTGACTAGAATGCATGCAAACACTCGTGACTTTGATTGTTCTGTTCTGATTTTGGGTGGTGCATGTCTGCCATACCTTCATTTTACTGCTTCCACATGTTCATTTTATTATGGCATATATGTCTTCTTTTTGGTGTCTGGATAGGCTAGGAGTTTTTAAAATAAATTTTATTGTTCTTATTAATAACATGTTAGGCCATCTTTTAGATTTGTTTTATTATACTAACCACCCATAAATATGTTGTTTTTTTCTAATGAAAGTGACAACAATACATACTTATACATTCATGCTTGAAAAAACCAGAATAAGAGGGACTAAAAATGAGATCTCATATCCTTATTTCTAGACGTTTAATAATTTTTGTTAAATTAAAAATAAATAATCTCACATTTTGCGTATTAGCCGATAATAATTCCACCTTTAAAAATCCTTGCCAACGATCCAACCTTTTGACTATTTTTCTCTCAATAGACATCCGTTAAAAAAGTCGTTAAGTGTTTTTCCGAATTTCAAACCGATGTTTTAGGGCTTTTGATCGGAAGAAAGATACGAGTCGACTTATGTAAAAGTTATCTCGAAACGGTGATTCAAATGACTTGATTTTTGTTAATTAATTGGAAATTCAAACACCCAAATGGAAACACTGTTACGTCATTTGGATCACCGTTTCGAGATAAGTTTTATATCGGTCAACTCGTATCATTCTTCCGATCAAAAGCCATAAAACATCGGTTAAAAATTTGGAAAAAAACTTAACGACGTTAAGTATTTTTTTAATGGAGGTCCATTGTGAGAAAAATAGCCGAAAGGTTGGACCGTTGGCAGGGACTTTTAAAGGTTGGATTACTATTGACCAATACACAAAATGTGAGATTATTTATTTCCAATTTACTATTATTTTTTGGTGGTTTAGGAATTTATATATTTAGCGTTGTTGTTGTTGTTGTTGTTATTATTATTATTATTAATTTTACGGAGGGGGGGGGGGGTTGTTATTATGCATAAATTTTTAGATGCTCGCTTGTTAGAGAAGCAAAATTTGAGTTCGCTTGTGGAAGTAGCAAATTCAAGAAACTTATTTTCCTTTCTAATAATTTATTTAATATATAATTTTTAACTTCCAAAGTTACGTGCTAATCTATTGGTAAAAACCATTGCAAACATATCATAATAATTCGTAATGTATATATAGGTTGATCTAGCGTCAAGAACATTTGAACGATACAATAGAGGTTGGGTAGGTGTTTAGGAAAGGTGAATTTGATAGAGATATTATTGGTTTTGAAGACTTAGATTTTGCAAAAGATTTGGATAATGGTAAGTCAATGACAAGGTATAGTTCTAATGTTTGGGTGTCATTAGTAAGTTGGAAAGCTTCTTTGCAGAATATTGTAACATTATCTACAACAGAAGGTGAGTACGCAGCCTTAACTGAAGCTATAAAAGAGGCCTTATGGCTCAAGGAGTTTATTTCTGAACCGAGGGGTAAAATGGTCCAAACTGTGGTGTCTTCTAACAATCAGGGACTTGTGTTTTTGACTAAAAATCCAACACATCATGAAAGAACAAAGCATATTAATGTGGACTTTCATTTTATAAGAGATGTGGTAAAGTCAAAGTTGTAAGAAATTGAAAGTGTGGATACCGCAGACAACACAAAGGTTCTTCCTGGTTCCAAGTTTCAATACTGTTTAGATCTTCTAAACATGGGCTAACAAATCCAAAGGTGGATATTGTTAAATAAGGGTTGGAGTATGTTAGCCAGGTCATTCTATAAGGTTTGAATATGTAACTTTACTAGTTGCTTGTTAGCTGGTGTACTTTGTGTAAATTAATCGATAAGTCAGAGACTGGATGTGTAAATAATTAGTTAGTGATCATTTCATCTAATTTACTTTCTTTTTGTAAATCATTCATCAATACAGATTGATTTCTTTTTCATCTTGTTCATAATTTCATCTATCTTGATTCAATTAGTAACGATTTTTTCTCCAATTTGTTAAGGCTTTTGCTTGGAATGTCCAGATGGCGAAAGTTGCATCGGGTGGTCGAGATAGAGTTCTAAAGCTATGGATGGGAAAGGTGGTGATAGAATGATGAAATTAAGCTTTGTGTATGTATTTATGTATATGTATGAAGGTGTGCATGAATCATTTGTTTTCGATATTATGTATCAAACCCTCTCAATATTGCATATTTCCACTGTCATAATATTATTATATGTAACATTTGAGAAGCTTAGTGCCACAAGACCGTAAATGGTTCACATGACGGCACCAGCTTCTAATACATCATTCAATTTTATTTATTTTTTCGTTATTTCAGTTCAGATATCGTAACAAACATAGTCGACACTACCCAATTCAGATCGACTCTCTGCCATAATGGCCGGGTTGTACTCACTGTTGTTTATTTTTGTTCTACAACCTTAACAAACATCATTGGTTCACGTGGCGGCATCAGTTTCGTATTGTAACGAACGTAACCGAAACTGATCCAATTCGCGTCTACTCACCATCATAACGCCCTAGTACCGACTAATGCTTTGTTTTGATTTTAGTTTCTCGTGCCGTAACGAATGTAACCGGCATCGACCCAATTTGCGTCTACTTGTCGGTGTAATGCCCGAGTTTTAACGACCCAATAAACATCATTTTAAATGAGTTATTTTTTGGTATAATAAGTTATACGAGTATTCTAGACACTTGTTAATTTAATCTGTAGGTTTAGTGTCAATTTAATAACGAAGTTTACCGATAGCAACCAAATTGGTGTTGCATTGATCATAAATTGTATTTGTTTTTTTAATATGTTAATTTTTTATATTATAAGTTATATCATTGACACTACTGTCTTCTTTCTACGTTGACATATTAATGTTTTCAACCTAGTGTCAGTATTATAGCGAACTTCTACGAATCGAATGCACGTTAATGTACCGTCGCATCGCGGCGGGTACAAAGAACTTCGTATTTTATACGAATAGTACAACATTTAGAGATTAAACAACGTTTTGAAATACACTCATGAACATCATTTAGAAACTCATTAAGTTCTTGAAGCTGACAAAGAACTTGGTATTTTATACGAATAGTACAACAAACTTTACTCATTTGACCATAATCTAATCGAACCCATTATTGTCTAAAAAAACCTATGCATGCCTTTCATCAGGTGTTCTAGAAGCTTAGTAAGTTCTTCTCCTTGAGGTTTTCAACAGTATCCTTGATGCTTACTTCCAACGGAGTGAACTTAACGCCTAGACTTTCCGCTTTTGCCCTTGATACATCGTAAGGTAGTTCAACACACTCGCCATCTTGACACCTATTAATTAACAAATAATTAGTCTGGATTTTGAGTTGTATGTCACATAGATAATCAAATGTTGCCTGTGTTACCTTTCAGAATGACCTAGACTTGGGTATAGTTTATCCACAATCTTCATTATCTCCAAATATCGAGCCACTTTGCCAACCATGCATGAAGAGGTAGGTCCCAGCAGAGCCCAGTTGGACCCGCAGGACTCACCTTGAAGAGAGACGTCTGCGCAGAAACCAACTGGATCCGCAGGACCCACCATGCTCAGAGACGTGACGTCCTTACGCGCAGTACGCAAGCTGTTCCCGCAGGAAATGCCTCCCAATGGTGAAGTACTCCGCCTGTTCCCACAGCTGCGGATACAAGCCATCAGGGAAGGCCACCCGCACAGCAAGGCTACACGCACAAGGCACTTAGCTCTCAATAATTCAGTAGTCACCTGAAGGAATGAGCAAAGCCGGGAACAATCCCGCACAAAGGCGGGAGGGGGAATACTCCTGCCCAAATAAGCCAGTCCGTACGATACTGGAGGATCTTTTGTACTGTACCTGACGAGGTATGGGCAAAAGATCTGACCAGAGATACGACAGCTCATTGACAACAGTATGGCGAGCAGCATGCTCTTGTACTGTATGTCACTATTAGCCGCTGCCTACTCACCAACTCCTGTCATACCACGTGCATAGCCGGCAGTTGGTGGAAAAGGAATAGTACACAGCAGGCCTGGTCACTGTCAGCCGCTGCCTACCCACCAACTACCAGCATGGCACGTGCGTAGGCCACAGTTGGTAGAACAGGAATACTATTCAGCCAGCTATACCTTCTTGGAAACCTACCTTCGGCTATAAATACCCCAAATGGTATGATCATCTAATCCAATCTTGTATCTTACATCTTATACCTGATATCTGCTCTAGCAATCTCTTAATATATACTTATATTCAAAAGCAATCTAGTCTGATTCTCACGCCGGAGGGTGGTCACAAGGAGGAACCCCCCCCCCTTCTCAGTGACGAGCTCACGGTGTCTGTTTTGCAGGTTATCAGAAGAACCATCTTTGCCGGATCTAACCCCTCGTGGGAAACATCTATTTAACCCCCAGATTATCCATAATCTGCCCGGGGCTGATTAGTGTTTCTTCATTGGCGCCATCCGTGCATAAAAGCTAGAACTTCATTTCTTTTCAGTTTTTTCAAACTTCTGGAAAGATGGTTAAAGAAACTCCGGTAACCACAACCCCAGCTACTGGGGGGGATACCGGCGGCTACACAGTTTTTACGAACACTACCCCGGTTACCCAAGCCGGGGCAAGTGCAGTAAATTTTACGAACACTACCCCAGTTACCCAAGCTGGGGCAAGTGCAGTAAACAATCGCTCACTGGGATTCACCGATACCCAGTTAGAGAGACAACGAACGAGACTCCCCCGCCAAACACTCGATGAAGTTAAAGCGTGGGCGGAAGCACGTCAAAAAGAATTCCAAGCTGAGTTGGATGAACGCTTACGTTCACTCCAACAGCCTGAGGAATTCGGAGAGTACTGGGACAATGATTCGGAGGAATCCGATAGTGACGCAAACCCTCGTCATAGGGCGAAAGGGAAGCGTAAGGAAACGGACTCCCAACCGAGAAGGCATTTTGGAGAAACCTTCAAACCAAAAAACGTAGGTGGAAACCCACGTGACTTCTCCAAAACATTTACACCAACTGCTGCAAAGGCGGGAACGTCCAAATTTGCAAGGGACATTGCGGAAGCAATCGTCCCGAAAAGTGCCAAACAGATGTCCAACATCGGCACTTACGATGGTATATCTGATCCAGACGATCATTTGAACAGGTTCATAGCGGGGGCAACCGTCAGTAGTTGGACGGAACCTACGTGGTGTTACATGTTCCAAATGACGCTTGTTGGACCAGCTAGAGCGTGGTTCGATCGTCTACCGGTCAACCACATCTACGATTGGGAAGACTTCCAGCAGAAGTTTAGCCAACACTTCAGCCAACAAAGAAAGTATACCGATGAGCAATGGACAATCCTCAATTGCATTCGAGAAAAAGATGAATCTTTGCCAGACTTCATCACTCGCTTCAACTCAAAGAAGCTAAGTCTGGGTAATATCAGCGAAGATCTTGTTCGCGCTGCTTTCATCCAGGGCGCGAACGACCTAGAGCTCATCCGCACCTTAACGGGTAAAGATGGCATGCCATCCACATGGGATGCCATCATGACAGCAGCAAAACGCTTTGCGGAAACGGAGAAGCAACTGGGTAAAGATCTCCCCCAGAGCACAAACCTCTACACCCAGAAAACAAGAGAAGACAACGTCCTTACCGCCCGACTAAACAAAAAGCGGAAGCTAGGCATTTGGCAGTCAAGGGTAAACTTTGACACCTCATCTGGCTTGCAACATCGGTTAGGCGGAAGGGATAACGTACAGTCGAACCAGAACTCCAGATGGACGCCACTCACCAAAAGCGTCACCGAGATATTCGCCACTGAGGAGCTCCCATGGCCAAAGGCTCCAATAATCCGACATCGTCACAATGCTGATCGGAGCAAATACTGTGACTTTCATAGGACAAAAGGCCACAACACTGAAGAATGCACAGACGTAAAGGACATGGTCGAAGCATTTGTCAGAGATGGGACGCTCGCGCACCTCGTGGCGCAATGAACGCTGAGCAGGCTGATGCGTGTAGAACCCCAGTTGGGGAAAACACGAATAAAATTGCAGCTTCAATGTTGGAGACTACATACTGCGTAAACAACGAGATCCCGAACCAGGTGCATATCGGCTCGATGGCACTCCCATCCCAACAACATGGAAGGGAGCTCAATTACACAGTTTGCATGTAGATCAATTCCAAATTTGTAAAGAAAAGGCTCAGAGCCACTTCTAATGGAAATGATTCTCCTTAGAACATCGACGCTGATGATTTTACATTTATACTTATGAACTTTCCACACGGATATGCCGGTCTTCACCGTATACATAAGTGTGAAAGTCGTTGCGTGGGGAAGGCGGCAAAACCCGCATAAACCCAAAAAACGGCAAACCTTCACGCAGGTCAGTTAAAGGTAAAGTTCAGTCATCCCACTAAATGAAAGTGCCGGTCTATCCGCACGAATCATGAAACTGAACAATAACCTATTAACAACCGCGCGTCGAACGGTTAATTTATTCAACACTGATGCCGGTTTTCACCGCATAATTAAGTGGAAAGTCGTTGCGTGGGGAAGGCGGCAAAACCCGCATAAACCCAAAAAACGGCAAACCTTCACGCAGGTCAGTTGAAGGTAAAGTTCAGTCATCCCACTAAATGAAAGTGCCGGTCCTAACCGCACGAATCATGATAGAGGAAACTGAACACTAACCTATTAACAACCGCGCGTCGAACGGTTAATTTACTCAACACTGATGCCGGTTTTCACCGCATAATTACGTGGAAAGTCGTTGCGTGGGGAAGGCGGCAAAACCCGCATAAACCCAAAAAACGGCAAACCTTCACGCAGGTCAGTCATAGGTAAACTTTGGTCATCCAACTAAATGAAAGTGCCGGTCCTAACCGCACAAATCATGAGAGGAAACCGAACCTATTGACAACCGCACGTCGAACGGTTAACTTATTCAAAATACTTTAGAAAATTTCTAACAGAAGGATGAGGAAAACCTCCACGCAGGTCAGATATAGGTAAAGTTTAGCCATCCTACTAAGTGCAAGTGACGGTCCTACCCGCACAATCACGAAAGAGGAAGCAAAACTTCAACCTATTATCTACCACGTTCAAAGGTTAACTTATTCTAAACACTTAGAAAATTTCTAAAAAGATGAGGAAAACCTCCACGCAGGTCAGATATAGGTAAAGTTTAGCCATCCTACTAAGTGCAAGTGACGGTCCTACCCGCACAATCACGAAGGAGGAAGCAAAACTTCAACCTATTATCTACCACGTTCAAAGGTTAACTTATTCTAAACACTTGGAAAATTGCTAATTTAAACTAAAGTATGCATGAGCAAGTCATATAACGTTTATAAAGCAAGTCATCCAGTGAAAGTAGCGGTCTTACCCGCACAAAGATTTATATTTCATAATATTCATTACAAGAATGGCCGGGTAACTACCCGCCTACAAGAATATAAATCTATACAAGCTAAACCTATCCTAACAGTGGGAAGGGATCTTCAGGATCAAGCTTCAGGACCACTTCCACTTGGACCAGCACCGTCAGTAGAGCGTGGCGGTTCAAGGAAAGCTTTAAGGATAGCTAGCCCATCATCAGCAGCAGCAACTTCGTTCACCTTCTCCACCACCGGATGCGGGAAGGCGGCATACTGATTCACTGCTTGGTCATAAACAGCTTCAGTATCCACATCATACAAAGGGAAGTTGGAAGGCGGGATGCCTTTCTCAACGAACCCTAGACCAAGCAGGAAGCCGGCCTTTTCCCCATCCTCATGAGAAGCGTTGAGGGCTGCGCTCATGGCATCGTCGTATGATGTGTCCGTGAAGACTCGATGCACAACCTACAAAAAAAATATACAAGTATCAAAACCTTTTCTATTTACAAAGAAAAGCGTGAAGACATTATGAAGCTAAGCTTACCTGAGACAACGCTTCTCGAAAAGCCATTCCTTGGCAACCAGAGCCTCCTGGAGGGCAGCTTGAGCTTGGTTACGGGCGCTTTCGGCTTCACTTTTGTTGAGGTTGGCAAGCAACACTTCTTTAGCCGCAGCCTCTTCAACGCCCTTTAGCTTCCGCTCAGTATGGTCAAGCACCCCCCTCTGGTCCAAGATCTCTTGGAGCTTCTTGGCGTCTTCCATCGCCAAGGCATCATGAGCCTGTTGGAGCGCCTCTAGTTTGGCTTTAAGTTCCTCATTCTCGAGGCGTAGAGGCTCAGCAACAGCTTCAGCCTTGGTGGCCCTCTCAGTTGCGTTCCGTGCAGTTTCCTTAGCAAGCCGAAGCTGTTCGTTAACAGCTTGGGCAGCCTTGGAACGGGCCTCGAGACGGGCCTGAACTTCAACCTCGAGGGCCTTGAAGGCCTTCTCCCTTTCCGCAGCCACTGCGGTAAGCCTCTTGTTCTCCTCCCGGACAGCCCGCGCCTGAGCTACTTCTTGGATGCGAGCTGCTTTTAACTTGTCGTTTTCACGACAAAGCAGCTCGACGCGCGGCTGCATCCGGGCCAGGAGAATCCGCAGCTCATTGGTTAGCCTACCCTCCTGGTAGCTAGCCATTGCTTCCCCCAACGCACCACTGGGAGCTGCGTGACGAGCCCACTCCACGCACTCCACAGGCTTGCGAAGGGTTGTTCCTCGGCGGATGTTCCAGCGTGGAACATACACTTCATTGGAATCCGACACTGCAAGAAACAAAAAGCAGTTAGGAAAAGATGATATATAAAAAAAAAAAAAAAGGAGGCCAAAAGAACCCTACGCGCCTGTAGGGTCGACAACAGGCCGATAGCCGCCAAACCCATCACCTGAACCCAAGGGAAATCCATCCAAGAGGTCAGGCAGATGGGAAGGAGGCAGAGGTTGGCGAGGAGCCCCAAGCATACCTGAAGGGTCGGCCGTAGCTGCCGACGTCGGAGGAGGCATGGTGAAGGCCGCCGCGGTAGTAGAAACCAACGGAGGTGAACTCACCGTAGGTGAACTCACAACCGTGGTCGCCGCTGCGGAGTCCGCAGAAAAAGTAACCGCCTGCTCAGTGAAAGATTCAGTAAATATGGCACTGACAGCCGGCGGTGATGTCATCACAGTTGGAACAGTTGGCTCAACTGGCTGAGCAACTGAACCAACTGAAGCAGGCGCAGCCGCCTGGGTCGTCGCCTCAGGTAGGCTGACCAAGCCTACCGTCATGGGTCCGGAGGTGCTCCTCCCCGCTTCACCCTGGAATGCGGTAGCATCCACGCCTGCACAAGGAAGATAAGTATTAATGATGGAAAGCTATGAAGTCAAATAAAGGAAGTTTGTACTTACGGGTTTTCTTGAGCCTAAAAGTACGGACAGGCGGGGACGAACCCGATGGAGCCGGCCTCTTTACGCCGCTCACCGTCGTCATCCTGGGCTCTCCGGAGGTGACAGTCGTCGCAGCCTCCGGAGCAGTGGTCTTATCACCACCAGGGTTCTTCGCCACCTCCTCGCTCTCAGTCTCTGAATCAGACCGAGGCACCGGATCGGCAGTGGAGGCCACCTTCGCCTTCCCCTTCCCACCGGCAGCCTTCTTTTTCCGCACCAACGGAGGACCATCTGCGGATTCCTCATCAGAACACAAGATTAGAGGAATTCCAGCAGAGGTTTCAGCATTGAGGGGTCGAGGGTTGAATAACGCCTTACCTGGCCGCCTGGCGCTCAGGATCTCGTGGCCTGGCGGGTAGACCTCCACGAACCGATCCGCCGTCTGTTCAAGGATGGGCAACTCGTTCTCATCTAGAGCACGAGTACCCATCCGAGCGGGACTATCAGCATCCCGCGGATGCAGGAGCGACTGCAAGTCGTTCCCCTCTGAAATAAAAGAAAAACAGTTAGAAGACAAAACTATATAAACAAAGAAGACAAAGCATACCGTAAGGAACAGAGTTCAAACCGTATTCAAGGACGATCGGGATCTTTTGCGCCTCCGCATCCTTCCACACCCGGCTCATCCCGAGCATCACCATCCCGGACTCCGCAAAGCGGTAAACCGGAGATTGGACTCGGGAAATCTTTGAGAACCATTCCGCCTCCTGGTAGTTGGAGGCGTGAAGGCTGGGGAGTGCTTGCCCATTCTTAAACTTCATGGCAAGGGGGATGGCGCGAGCGGAGATATAAAAGAACTCCCGCTTCCATGAACGAAGACTGCGCTCGGTTGCGCAAATCTTCAAACCCTTGATCCGGGTTATCAGAGTATACCACCCCTGGATGCACCTCCAAGAGTAGAAGGTCATCAGGCGGTCGACGAAGGGCTCAACGCCCAGAATCCGGCACACCCACTCGAAGTGGCGAATCTTTGCGATCGCCATCGGGTGTACCTCGCTCAGGTGTACACCCTGCCTCTCCAGAACACGGTACACAAACTTCGTCAAGGGGAACCTATGATTCCCATAGACAAAGAATGCTGCATATACCCCGATCTTGCCTCTGGGGGCATCATACACCGTCTGATGAGGTTCAGGAAACTCAGGCTCGAAAGACTCGAGCATGAACTTCCTGACGATGTACTGATATAGATCGACAGGCAGAGCACACTGGCACTCGCCAGCAGTACTCTTGTCATCCTTGTTGGACGTGGATGACGGGTTCTCGACGTACACCCCAGCCTCCTGGGCTGTAGCCTCAAGATCGTGAGCAGAAGACATCTTGCAGGTATGAAAGAAGAGAACGATTTCAAGAGAATGCTCGACTGAAAAGGTGAGTATTCGCCGGAAATCGTTTTGAAGATGAAAAGTGAAAGTGTGGATTACAAAGGACCCTCTCCCCCTTTATATACTAATCGCAATCAATGCGATGAATTTAATGCGCAAGAGAGAGAAATCGCAGGTGCAATGAAACTATGACACGTGGCAAAAAGCAAGCTGGCAACAGCTGTTGAAAGGACGCGTGCCATTAATTTCGCGGCCACGCGCCCGAAAAATCGCGCCCACGCGCCTGAAAAAGCGTCTGGAATGACCATGTACTGTCACGTCACCATAACTTCCTGCACGTCCTGACACAGTCAGAAGAAACCGTCGGACGACGTTTCAACAGTTTGGACTGTTCTTATCCTTTCACCAACTCTTCGAATTTCAAAAATTCAAAAAGATTCAAAAGTAAGCGGGAAAATACCCCTTACCTTGGCAACCAAGTAACTGTAAGACAGGTGCGAGTACAGTGTCAAGGCAAAACCCTTCACATACTTAGCACCTGCAGGGAATTGAAGCCAAGAATACCTCGGCGACCAAGTAACTATAAGACGGGTGCGGGTACAGTGTCAAGGCAAAACCCTTCACATACTTAGCACCCGCAGGGAATTGACGCCAGGAATACCTCGGAGACCAAGTAACTATAAGACGGGTGCGGGTACAGTGTCAAGGCAAAACCCTTCACATACTTAGCACCCGCAGGGAATTGACGCCAGGAATACCTTGGAAGTAAAGTAACCGTAAGACGAGTGCGGGTATAGTGTCAAGGCAAAACCCTTCACATACCTAGCGCTCCGCAGGGAATTGAAACCAAGAAGGATCTTCTGGGCAATGCTTGCGGAAACGGGAATAACATCCCCGCATAGCGGGAACGTCGAGAACTACATTGTTTGAAGCTCCAAGATGGAATTGGTGGTTTTAACATAATTGATCACTATGTTCAAAACTACCAAAACCTCATGGAGAATCCACACAAGTGGGACTCAACGCTCCTGACTTGCGAGGAGGTTACAGACCTACCCGCATCATACCCAAAGATCAAGCAGGAAAGTCGGGAATTTCTGCAAGTGACATTAGGACTTCCGCGGGAAGAATCCCCATGGAAAACCTGAAAACTAAACCCTTTTCAAAACCCTTTGCTTAAGTCCAAAAGTTCACCTCACTTTATTAAACATTCATGAGAAGAACATTGGACTGGGGGGACTTGAAGAGGTAGGTCCCAGCAGAGCCCAGTTGGACCCGCAGGACTCACCTTGAAGAGAGACGTCTGCGCAGAAACCAACTGGATCCGCAGGACCCACCATGCTCAGAGACGTGACGTCCTTACGCGCAGTACGCAAGCTGTTCCCGCAGGAAATGCCTCCCAATGGTGAAGTACTCCGCCTGTTCCCGCAGCTGCGGATACAAGCCATCAGGGAAGGCCACCCGCGCAACAAGGCTACACGCACAAGGCACTTAGCTCTCAATAATTCAGTAGTCACCTGAAGGAATGAGCAAAGCCGGGAACAATCCCGCACAAAGGCGGGAGGGGGAATACTCCCGCCCAAATAAGCCAGTCCGTACGATACTGGAGGATCTTTTGTACTGTACCTGACGAGGTATGGGCAAAAGATCTGACCAGAGATACGACAGCTCATTGACAACAGTATGGCGAGCAGCATGCTCTTGTACTGTATGTCACTATTAGCCGCTGCCTACTCACCAACTCCTGTCATACCACGTGCATAGCCGGCAGTTGGTGGAAAAGGAATAGTACACAGCAGGCCTGGTCACTGTCAGCCGCTGCCTACCCACCAACTACCAGCATGGCACGTGCGTAGGCCACAGTTGGTAGAACAGGAATACTATTCAGCCAGCTATACCTTCTTGGAAACCCACCTTCGGCTATAAATACCCCAAATGGTATGATCATCTAATCCAATCTTGTATCTTACATCTTATACCTGATATCTGCTCTAGCAATCTCTTAATATATACTTATATTCAAGAGCAATCTAGTCTGATTCTCACGCCGGAGGGTGGTCACAAGGAGGAACCCCCCCCTTCTCAGTGACGAGCTCACGGTGTCTGTTTTGCAGGTTATCAGAAGAACCATATTTGCCGGATCTAACCCCTCGTGGGAAACATCCATTTAACCCCCAGATTATCCGTAATCTGCCCGGGGCTGATTAGTGTTTCTTCAATGCAATATCTACCATTAGCTTCCGGGTTTTCAAAAGCTAAAATATGTGCAGCAGCAACATCTCTCACATCAACAAGTATATACATTCCATCCGGAAACAATTAGTTTCCTGGATGTGTAAAAAATAGCATCATAAACAACATAAACTTGATTCATGCATATGAACATTAATTAATTCTAATCAACAATTACCGTCCTTTAGCAAGCTCAAAATCCCCTCAGAAGTAAGGTTGAGAGTTGGTTGTAGGACGGGACCGACTACGTATCCAGGATTTATAACAACCAAATCCAAACCATTATCTTTCGCAAACTTAACAGCAACATCCTCCGCCAGAGTCTTTGAAAGACAATACCATAACTGGAAAAGATACAATCTTTGATTAGTGACAACAATTTGTAGATGATTGAAATGAATCATGAAGGCCAGAAGTAATTCTTGAGTGAGCCCAGTGAGGGGCGGCCCGAGAATCTAAGAAGCGATGGAGTCCCATTATTTGATAATTAGGATTAATTAGTTTTCTTGCTTGCCAGGTTGGGGTTTCTCTATATATATAGATTATAAACAACTAGGGTTTAATCTATGTATTGTATTTGGGTTTTTGAGTTATACTTCCCTATTGTAATAAAAGAGAGTTTTACTTTATATTGTGTGTTCGTTATTTTCGTGTTCTTGATATCGATTCTATCCTTGAATTGTATAAGAGCCTCGTTAAAGAACTGAACAAATAACCAGATCTGATCACCACCGCCGCCTAATGAGTTGGAGCCGCCGCCGTGATTAGTTTACCGTCGCCAAACAAGGAGCCGCTGCCACCACCATCGATCCGATCGATTAGGGTCGATCGAAGGTAACTTGGCCGCTAAGGTTTGAGCCGTCGTCAAGTTTTTTAACCAAGAAATCATTCAAACAGTAGGTTTGATTGAAGCTGGGTTTTACAACACATCAGAACACACTGTTAAAGTACTCATGAAATAGAAATCAATGGGAGATAACGTTCCGCCACTAAAGGGTAAAGAATCCAGGTCGTCATCCGTTCAATGTCCGATGCTTTCACCCACAAACTATAGTGTTTGGTCTCTACATATGAAGACTTGTATTCATATTCACAATGTATGGGATGTCATAGATCTGGGGTTGACCGATTTAGAGATGAATGATCTCACGGTGGGGTTGTTGTATCAATCGGTGCCCGGGTCGTTGATCATGCAAGTTTGTAATCAAGGAACCGCCAAGAAGATGTGGGATACCATAAAGACTCGCCATGTCGGAGCTGAAAGGGTTAGAGATGCAAGATTGCGAACGTTGGAGTCAGAGTTTGATCGGTTATATCGATGAAAGACAATGAATCGATCGATGAATATTCTAGTAAGTTATTCGGGTTAGCTTCAAAATCCACGGCTTTGGGTTGGATTATCGAGGAGCCAAATTTAGTAAAGAAACTTCTCAATAGTGTTCAAGGGCGAAGTATATTCTAATGGTAGCATCCAACAAGCAGATTTTGGATCTCAAAACCGCAGCGTATGACAACATCGTTGGCTGGTTAAAATCTTATGAGGAGAGAATCGATGATGAGCAACTCCGTTTAGGTTCGGGTAATCAAACTAAATTATTATATTACAGTCTTGAATCTAATAATCATAAGGGAAGCGAAGGAAGTTGGTCCCGAGGTCGTGGGAACCGAGGGCGTGGTTGAATCCGAGTTAATGGCCAAGATCGAACGAAATTGACTGGTGAGCAATCAAAACAAACTAAAGGTTAGGAGAATGTCAAGAAGGATCGATCCAAAGTTGTTTGCTACCAATGTGACCAGTTGGGTCACTTTGCATCGGCGTGTCCCGGTAGACGTGGTAAGACACATGAAGCCTACATAGCCAAAACCGAAGTAGCCAATAAGGTTTTTTATATGCATGAGGTAGTCTTTTTAAACGAAGACAGTCTAATACATAAGAGGTTCGAAACCTAACTGATGGTTGGGTAAAAGTTAGTTAGTTTTATATATTAATTAGTTATATTTAGGTTAATAAACGAATGAACATTGGTACTTCAAGCGTTGTTTATGTGTTTCAGGACATTGGAGGCTATGGAGCTTAACAAGGATATTTACGGGCTTGGAACGAAGATCAATAAGTGAAAGATTGGAAGTGCACGTATCACGAGGCATTCAAGAAAAGAAAAATAAAAATATGAAATTTTACATATTCGCGTACGCGAAGATGCAATGAAGGGCAACTTCGCGATACGCAAAGTTGCATAATGGCGGCTGCGACTATTTTGTCCTTCGTGATACGCGAAGAAGCATCACTGGACATCTTCGCGATACGCGAAGATGCTTATGTCGGCCAAAAATTTAGTTTTTCCCTATATAAACCCCTTAACCTCCCCATTCGGTTAGGATCGACTTCCAGAGGCAAAAGAGGCTGCTTAGGACGATCTTCCATCATTCCAAGGCTTCCGGTTCGTGTCGGGTTTGCATGTTCATCCAAGATAAGTGTATTGACGTTATGATCATGTTCGGCTAAGTTCTTTGTTCATTCTAGGCTAGGGTTTTGTGTAATTCTTCTTAAGACCAGATTTGCTATGCTTAAAGTTATGAACTTGATTTGAGTTGTTGCTTTTATCTTGTTTAATTGATTGCTTGATTGTTTAAACAATTTATATTTGCGATTATTGATTAGTGCATCACTTGTTTGGTTTTGTTCATCAACACTTAGGGTTAGGCTCTTGTGTCATTGAACTTATAATCATCGGTTCATGTTACTTAATTAGTTGTCATAAAACATAAATTGATAATTGTGTAGATCGAGTTCAATTGTGTCAACAATTCGGTTAGGGTATTGTTTGTCATCACAATCAAACTACTAGGTCTAGTAATTACTGCGCAATCAAGATAAGTGAATCTGGGATTAAGTTGATTAACACATTACCTGAACCTAGAATGAACGTTTTATTAATATTGTTTGCAAGGTTTTTAAGTAATAATTAAGTTTTAATTAAATCTTTTCTAAAAACTGCTTGACATCATCTGTCCGCCTTAGTTAATTAATTAAATTAGTAGTATTAAAATTAGCACTTTCCTTGAGTCCCTGAAGAGACGACCTTACTTACCCGTACTAGTTATAGGTATTTAAGTCTTTAATTAATTGTTTTTGAGTAGACCGCGACAACCTACGTCACTAAGCGGTGGAGACCGACATGTGGTACTTAAATAACAGTGCTAGTAATCACATGACGGGTAGTAAGTTGTTTTTTTACAGAATTAAATGAGCGGATTACTGGGAAAGTCAGATTTGGTGACGGGTCATGTGTTTAGATTGCAAGGGATCTATTTTATTTCAAGGAAAGAAGGGTGGTCATAGGTTGTTGACCAAAGTTTATTATATACCCGAGCTCAAGAGTAACATCATTAGCCTTGGACAAGAAACCGCAGCCAGGTGTGATGTTAGGATGAAGAGAGAGTATTTGACTATGTTCGATAGTAGCGGGGATTTATTGATACGGGTTATTCGATCATCCAACCGACTTTATAAGATCCGATTGAAATTCGGGCAACCGACTTGTCATCAAGCCAAATTGGGTGATGATGCATGGCGTTGACACGCCCAGTTAGGGCACATCAACTTCGAGTCGATGAAGATGATGAACAAGAAGCAAATGGCAAATAGGTTACCAGATATCATACACGAGAACGAGTTAAGTGAATCGTGTTTGGTTGGGAAGAAAACCCGAAACTCGTTTCCATCTAGGTGCATCTTATTGAGCCTCAGGAGTTTTGGAATTAATTCATGGAGACTTATGTGGGCCGATCACACCATCTACAATTGGAGGTCATCGGTATATATTTGTACTAATCAATGATTTTTCTAGGTACATGTGGTCCTTACTGTTGAAAGAGAAAAGTGAAGCGTTTGAAAGATTTAAACAATTAAAGGTGTTAGTCGAGAATGAAACCGGATTGATTATCACAAATCTTCAAACAGATAGGGGAGGAGAGTTCACTTCACTAGTATTCAACCGTTTTTGTGAAGAAAGCGGGATTTGTCACACCCCGACTTAGGGCCTAGGATTGTGACACCAGTTGGCATCTGCTTTGTAAATATATCAGAGTTGCGGGCTATTTAGTTAAAGACTTTATTTATAATAAAATATTTATTTACTTGAAAACTTCTCGGATCATTAAATACCCGACTGTTTGCTTTGAAAATTTTTGTTTAACCTGTTTACGATATTAAAATCTGAGACATCTCCATATTGCGAGTATATATCTTCATGAGTGACTCTATTTTCTTGTTACATGTGCTAAATCTGTTTCCCTGAGATGTGGGGAATATACGTCATCGATGATCTGGTGAAATGTTGACTCACTATTGAAAATTTTTATAACAGTCGTTAAATACAAATATAGTTTTCTGTTTCACAATCTCAGCAGGAATGTGGGTCATTCCAGGGATTTGTACCAGTGCCCTACACACACAATTCAAGAGTTCTCCGAGTCACATAGCCCCTGTTTGGAGAAAACATTCCCCGAGCTATGTAACTCGGTTGGAGAATCGGTTATGAATGACTTAGGTTTTGTGTGCATGTTTAGTCAGTTATGATTGGATCCAGATACATGTGTAATCGGTCTGAGTTGTTTTTTATTTTCTATTTTGTATTATAACGATTTTAGAGATTTATAATCTCATGCAAATATTTATCAGACTCTTTGCAATAAACAACATGTTCATTACAAGAGTAAAAACTGTCTATAAAAGGTTTAACATAACGTAAACACTTGACTGACTCTTTAAGATAAACAACCCATTTATTTTATATAGTATAAATCTGTTTTGATTGCTTTGTAAAGGTTTAACGTATTCACCTGTGATTGTCAGTGCAGTGATGTTTGAAAACCTTTCCTATCTGTATGCTGTTAACCTATATTTGAAATAGGTTTGCATACATATCAGGATTGTTTATTGATCCGGCTGCAGACCTGTAGTTTGGTTTTGATAACTTTAAACCATGACTAATTATTTGTTTGAATGAAATATTTAGATCTGTAGTCTTTCTGTTTATTTGTCAATCATGTGCTGAGTTTCTTCTTCATGAAGAAACATTTGTAACAGGTTTCTTCTTCATGAAGAAATGTTAATTTGACTATAATCTTAGTTTGTTAAAATCTAATGGTTTTAAATTGTGAAGAAACTATATTTTGACTATATATATCCTCATGTATTTAAGATTCGGTGTTTCTTAATGTTGAAGAAACAATATTTCAGCTATGACCTTAGTATGTGAATATTATATTTTTCTTAATCATAAAGAAATATTATTTTGACTGTATCTGTTGTACGCAAAAACTTATGTTTCTTAATCATAAAGAAAACAATATTTTGATTTTAATCTTTGCTTATAAAAAGTTATATTATGCTTAACTATGATCAAGGTTTGGGCTATACCCCCGATTATGGTCTAAGCCATAATAATAATAAAATTATAACTTAATCGGAACTCCTACCTCACACGGGTACTTGGAGTTAAATGCCAACAAATGTTCGAGAAACACTTCTACTCTCTATCACGTATTAGAGCTTAAATCGTCGGATCTTCGGAGTTTGGAACGATTACGATGCTCGGCACGCTTCCCGATGTAAACGTGTGTGTGTGTAAACTATGTTTGGTGTGAGATGGAAAGTGCCACGGACCTTCCTATTTATAACCGATTTTATGTTCCTTCGCGTAGCGCGAAGGACAAACACTATAGCAGTTCGTGCAGCGCGAACCGCCTTATTATTTGCTGACTCATCATGTGACTTGACACGTGTTGCCACATGTCTACACGTGTCATTCATGCAAGATTGCTACTTCGCGCAGCGGGAAGTAAAAGTGGATAAGTTCTTCGCGTAGCACGAAGTCGTCAAATTTCTGGTTTATGTATTTTGTCTTTCGCGTAGCGCGAAGATTTGAAACCTGATCCGTTTACGTAGTGCGAAGGATCAAAATTCAGATGTTCACTTTCAGCCCTTGTACTTTGATAGCTCATCACATCTCGATCTAACTTCCATCGTTCAAAAATACTAAGACGGCTCTCAAGCGGATTGTGAAGTGCAAAGTGCGCCATTAAAGCGCCCATCGCCCGCGCCCTAGCACGTGCGTGTCGGGTGCTTCGCACCCTTCGCTAGAACTGCTGAGAGTGTTAAGCCACATAAGAATATTATTATGGGAACTCTCTTCCTTATAAGGAGCTTCCAAGTTTTATAATTTTCCAATGTGGGATGAAAGTTCTCTTTCCCATTTATACCCATGTGGAATGCTTCCATTTTCTTCCATATTTCCATGTGGGATGGAATTTTTTCATTTCTTTAAGATGAGATGTCTTATTTTTTTCTTATCTCGTTTCTTCCTATTACCTGTCTTGAGAATATTTTTGATCCCTCATCTTTCAAAGTTGACAGTTTTAGCCCAAAATTAATATGGGATTTTTGGGGATCTTACGAGATTGCTCGACAGTTGGCAGCTCCCCTCCCTATTCGCCTAAACAAAAACGGTGTTGTTGAACGCCGAAATCGAATCCTAATGGAGATTAGGAGAAGCATACTCAAAGCGATAGGTGTACCGAATTACATGTGGGGTGAAGTGGTACGTAATTCAACGTATATTATTAACCGGTTACCAACGATGGCTTTAAAGAAGCAAACACTGTACGAGAAGTTTAAGAAAAAGAAACCGAGTCTTGAGCATATTCGGGTGTTTAGATGTAAAGCATACACAAGGGTCGAAGGGGTAAACATGAAGAAGTTGGATGATCGTTCGAGACAACTTGTTCATCTTGGAACCGAGCCGGGTTATAAGGCCTATCAATTATGTGGCCCGACAACCCGTAAGATTGCTGTGCGTCGGGATGTCGTTTTTTTTTAGTGTGTTGTATGGAATTAGGAGAAGTCAAATGAGATTGAAGAAGGGGAACCGAGGATGTTCAAAATGGTTTGGGGAAACTTTATTGATATTGGAACGGGTCAGATTAACCCAACCGAGCCTGATCCACCCGATGATGGGCCTCACTCGATGACCGAGACCAACCTAGAAGCAAGCTCTAATAGTGGCCCGGGAAGGCCAGTCTCAGCCCAATCTCCACAAACCAGCAACGAATCGGTAGCCCAGCTGATTTTGAGGAGATCGAATCATGTATCGGTACCACCAAGGCACCTTAACGATTATGTTTTGCTTTAGTATGATGATTGTGAACAGGTTTTGCTAGTAATCAATGATGAGCCGAGGAGTTATCTCGAAGAAAAAGAATAGAAGGAATGGATGAAAACAATGAGGGCAAAAATTGAATCCATCAACAAAAATGAAACATGGACTTTGATTGATAAACCGAATGGGGTAAAACCCATAGGTTTGAAGCGGGTCTTCAAAGTCAACAAGAATGTGGATGGAACGATTACCAAATACAAAGCTCGTTTAGTCGCAAAGGGTTACGTGCAACAACCCAGAGTCGATTTCAAGGAAGTATTCGCTCCCGTGGCTAGAATCAAGACCATTCGATTGTTGATGGCATTAGCAGCTTCATATGGTTGGTAAATTCATCATTTTGATGTCAAAACTGCGTTCCTAAATGGTGATTTAAAGGAAGTTGTTCACGTAACTCAGCCGGAGGGTTTTGAAAGAAAAGGAGAAGAGCATAAGGTCTACCGACTTTCAAAGGCCTTATACAGGTTAAGACAAGCACCGAGAGCATGGAACACGAAACTCGATCAGATCTTCAAAGAGATGAAGTTCGTAAAGTGTAAGAAGGAACAATCCGTATATCGAAAGACGGGAGGTAAAAACCTTCTCCTTGTTGCAGTGTATGTTGATGATTTGTTCGTGACCGGAACGAGCACGAGTATTATATACGAGTTTAACCGAGGCATGTCGGCTAAGTTCGAAATGTCCGATCTTGGAAAGTTAACATACTATCTTGGAATCGAAGTTACTCAAAGTGATTCAGGGATAGCATTACTCAAGAAGGATATGCTTGGAATATTTTATCGGTGACCGGTTTTACCATTATTAACCCGACTCAAGTACCAATGGAGTTTGGTTTGGAGTTTTGCAAAGCTGAGAATGAAGAAGATATTGATGCCATGGCTTATCGCAAGATTGTGGGAAGTTTGTGGTATTTACTTCACACATGGCTTGATTTGTCGTATTCGGTCGGAATTGTGAGTCATCAGTACATGCAAAGTTCAAGAAAACCGCATGGGTTAGCAATTAAACACATACTGAGGTATGTTCAAGGAACCGCGAATTATGGGTTAAGATACGGACGTAATGTGACGAGAAAGTTGGTTGGTTTTTCTGATAGTAGTCACAACGTGGACGGAGATGATGGGCGGAGCACCACGGGTCATGTTTTCTATTACGGGTCTTCACCTGTTGCATGGTGTATGCAAAAACAGCCCACAACTGTCTTATCTTCATCAGAGGCTGAGTACATGGCGGCCTCCGCAACGGCAGGTCAAGCCGTATGGCTTCGAGAATTATTGGGAGAGATTACCGGAGAGCCGTTTCTGAAGATTGTGTTGAAAATTGATAACACATTTGCTATAGCGCTCGTGAAGAATCCCGTTTTTCATGGTCGAACGAAACAAATTAAACCCGGTTTCATTTTATTCGGGATTGTGTTGAAGATGACGAGATCGAAGTTGAAGACGCTAATGGTAAAATTCAAAACGCCGTCATACTCACAAAAGCACTCGCCCGAATCAAGTTCAAAGGGATGCACGAACTGCTTGGAGTTAAAGACCTTTCTAATCATGACTCAGAAAATAGGGGGTGCATGAAGGCCCGAAGTAATTCCTGAGTGAGCCCGGTGAGGGGCAGCCTGATTATCTAAGAAGGGGTGGAGACCCGTTATAAGATCATTATGGTTAATTAGTGTTCGTGCTTGCCAAGTTGGGGTTTCTCTATATATAGATTATAATCAAGTGGGGTTTAATCTATGGGAGTTATTGTATTAGGGTTTTTGAGTTGTATTTCTCTAGTATAATAAAAGCGAGTTTTACTTTATATTGTGTGTTCGTTATTTTGTTCGTGTTCTTGATATCGATACAATCCTTGAAACCATACCTTTCTTTGCTCACAAATAACCGGATCTGAAAACCAGGTTTCATCCATCACACCACCATGTTCTGGAAGTGTTGACCCAAACATAACTGTAGACAGTGAAGAAGTCAAGACCACTCTCTTGAGATCATGAACTTTTGCAGCTGATTTAAGAACATTAAGTGTCCCCTTAACTGCAGGATCCATCAATTGCGCCTGTGGGTCATTAACTGAAAATAGAACAGGAGACGCTGTGTGAAAGAGACAAACGCAGCCATTGACTGCAGAATCGAAGGATCCTTCTACACTTAAGTTAGCTTCAAACAAACGCAGTCTTTCCTTAGCTCCATCAAGAGCAAGTAAGTGTTGTATCTTGTTTGGATCATCTGCAACATATTTAAAAAAAAAAAAAACTAAACAAAAAGAAATACGAAATAAAACTTAGACAAATAGTTCCTATGGCATGCATTGATTTTGTCTTCAAGTTTGGAAAATCACACCATTAGACCAATAGTTTATTAGGAAATGAATTAATCTAGTAAATAAATGCTTAACACTTCGTTTTATTTAGAACCTGTTTAATTAGTTTCATTACACATCAAACGATTTACAATGAAGTGGCAGGTAAGTGGGCAACAAGCTGCGCCGCAACCCCCTTTTGGATAGCAAACCCAATCCTACTAAAAACAAACTTTTGATTCTTATGAGCCGATAAATTGCTATGCATGACTTTTTGAACCTGTTTTAACTTTTTTTAACTGGAACTTAATTTAACCGGATCCGTTTTGACACGTTCTCCAACCTGTTTTGCATGACTTAATTCTAACACACTAGAAAACGGAAGAAGATAAAATTGACTTTTGAGGTCAAAGTTATTCAACTCAGCAATGTTGTATATGTTAGAAAATTTAACACCATAATCCTTCATGTTTAGCAATCTTTTTTCAAACAATGTTCACTGCTGTTATCATAGATTGTACAACCAAGTCAAACAACTCATATCAATTCCAACTTGGGAATCAGCAAAACATAGTTGAGAATAATTTAGGTAGGCAATTGGATTTTAATACTCCCAACTTATTGACATTGGCTGATTATAACCCCAATTAAGAATATTCCCGTCGGTGGTCCGAACAAAAAAAATACTATCACTAGACCTCCATTAAAAAAAATAAACGGCGTTAAGTTTATTCTAATTTCAAACTGATGTTTTTGTTGCCCAGATATGATCTTTAGCAATTGATCGAATAAGAAAAAAATGAAACAGAATTGAAATCAACAAGAACTTTATTAACAATCTAATGAGACAATCTTTACAACAAATCTGAATGTTTTTTACTTTGTCCATCGACCCTATTTATACACAACAAAAAGGTGTGTACGTTAAAACCGCATCCCTTCAAATCTAACCGTAATCTGACATGTGTACATGGAAGTTATAAAATTTCCATATTGGCACTTCTATACCCTATACTTACATAGACATTCTAAATACGACAGAAACATACTTTGACTAATTACAATACGACCCCTAAACCTTGACACACATGGATTAACCAAATTATAGGCTAACAGTTTCAGGACTTTTGATCGTAAGGAGGATGCGAGTCGATTGATGCAAAACTTATCTCGAAACGATGCTCCAAATGGCTTAATTTTTGTATCTAGAAGTCCAAACATCCAAATTGAAGCATTGTTTCGTTGTTTGGAGCATTGTTTCAATGTAAGTTTTATATCAATTGACTCGTATTCTTTTTCTAATCAAAAGCCCTAAAACATCAGTTTGAAATTTGGATAAACTTAATGTCGTTAAGATTTTTTAATGGAGGTCCAATGAGTGTAAATTTTTTAAAAGTTCGGAGCACCAACGGGAATATTCACAGTTGAGATTATTATCGGTCAATAACATTAAATTAAGATTATTAAAATCCAATATGCCATTTAGATTAGAGAGCAGATTGAAAGCCAAAATTATACTGACCAAGTGAGCGGACAGTAGCATGAACAGTGTAACCACGGTCAAGCAAGAGCTTAACGAGCCATGAAGCTATGTACCCCGAAGCCCCTGTAACACAAACCACCTTTCTTTGTCCACTCATCTTTGATAATTTGTCTAGTGATATGCAAAAAAAAAAAAATCGAATGAAATTCTTTCTGTTAAGATTTTGGCTAGAATGCATGCAAGCACTCATTATTGATTGTTCTGTTCTGATTTTGAGTAGTAATCTGTTTTGTCATACCTTCATTTTACTGATTTTATTATGGCACACATGTCTTGTTTCTGGTGGTTGGATTGTTATCACTTTAAGTTTTTAAAATAAATTTGATTTTTCTAGTCCATTAAAATATAATAATGGTTTTAAAAGACATGGCTGCTAAGTTTTGTTTTATTATACTAAGCCTCCCATATATATCTTTTATTCTATTTTTATGAAAGCGACAAGAATACATACTTAATACATTCATTCTTGGAAAAAAAAAACATAATAAAAAGGACTAGCAAGAAGATTCTGTTCGGTTTGGGTTATAACCGAAACTACGGTTTTTCTGTTTTTTGTTTGGGTTCGGTATTGTTTTGGTTTTGCCAATCGAGCTTGAAATTTTGGGCCGAAAAAAAGTTTTTGGTTTTTGAGTTCGTTGGAGATGGATTTATATATACAGGGTGCACGTCATTCAAATCTTTAATTAGTTTATCGTTCGTTACTTCCATGTATTCGGCGGTCATAAAGTGAAGAAAGCTTGGTATTTATAAAGGCGTACATAAACTCATAAACTGTCCAGGTTGGTCTCCATTATGATATATGCGACATACACTATGCAATTTAAATTGCATGTTTACATTCTCGCCATTATTAAACATAAACAATGAATCCAAATCATAGTTTTGATACAAACTCATGAACATCATTTAGTGTTTTAGAAGCTTAGTAAATTCTTCCCCTTAAGGCTTTCAATCGTATCCTTGATGCTTACCTCCAACGGAGTAAACTTAACGCCTAGACTTTCGGCCTTTGCCCTTGATACATTGTAAGGTACAGGTTGAATAGACTCCCCATTTTTATACCTATCAACATTAGGGAAAAAAAACAATTTAGTTCAGATTTTGCGTTGCATACTGGGACAAGAAAATCTAGTTTACATGGAAATCAAAATGGTCAAACTGGACTCAAACAGTCAATATGTTGTTCATGTGTTACCTTTCAGAATGGCCGAGACTCGGGTACAATTTATCTACAATCTTCATGATCTCTAAAGACCGAACCACTTTACCAACCATGCAGTATCTACCATTAGCTTCCGGGTTCTCAAAAGCTAAAATATGTGCAGCAGCAACATCTCTCACATCAACAAGTCTATAAACTCCGTCCGGAAACACTTCATTTCCTGAAGTAAAAAAAAATAACATCTGACACACAACATAAACCTCAATTCATGCATACAAACATTAGCTGTCATTAACAAATTACCATCATTAATCAATCCCATAATGCCCTCAGAAGTAAGGTTGAGAGTTGGCTGTAAAATGGGACCGATCACAAATCCAGGATTTATAGCCACCAACTCCAAACCATTGTCTTTTGCAAACTTAACAGCAGCATCCTCAGCCAGGGTCTTCAAAAGTTGATACCACAACTGTAAAAAACACAAAATGTTCGATTAACTACGCATTTTGTAGCTGATTTGAAATGAAACTGTACCTTTGTCTGTTCACAAACGACCGGATCTGAAAACCAGGTTTCATCCACTACACTACCATCAAGAATTTTGACACCAAACATAACTGCAGCCATTGAAGAAGTCAACACCACTTTCTTGAGGGATTGGACTTTTGCAGCTGATTTAAGAACATTAAGTGTCCCTTTAACTGCAGGATCGATCAGTTGCGCCTTTGGGTCATCTACTGAAAACATGACAGGAGATGCGGTGTGAAAGACACAAACACAACCACTAACTGCAGAATTAAAAGATCCATCTACAGTTAAGTTAGCTTCAAACAATGATAGTCTTTCCTTAGCTCCATCGAGAGCAAGCAAATGCTCTGTCTTTTTTGGATCATCTGCAACATATTTAAAAGAAAGTAAACAAAACAAAATAGGACAAGCAAAAGTTAGATTGATCATACAGCTTGAATCATAAACGAGCCGAGCCGAGCCGCTCGAGATTGGATCGTTAAAAAGCTCGTAACGATCCAAGCCGAGCACTCAAATAAGCTTGTTTAGGTCTCAAGCCCAAGCTTGAGTCTTGTATGGAGTGTTGTAAAAATCGCTAGTGCTAGCCGGACAGTGGGGTGGGGACTAGCGATTAATCGGGATTAATCGATATTAATCGGGATTAGTCGGATCGGACTTTAACGTGCAATTTTCTGTTTTATATATGCACGCACACATTTTTATGTGTAATTTTCTGTTTTATACATAAACAAACATATTCTGGCTGTAAATTGGCTGTAATCTCGCTGGAAACCGCTGATTTTGGCCAGAATCCCACCAGAAATAGCCAATTTTGGCCAGAACCTCATCTGAAAAAACCGATAAGTCCAATTAATCTTGATTTTGGCCGGATTTGAGCATTGGCCCATTACCCAAAATTAATCAGTGAAGTGTAAACTAGCGATTAATCATTCCCCTAGTTGGGACTTTTGCAGCACTGTTTGTATGTGAAGCTCGTTTAGGTTTGTCGAGCCTTATGTACTAATACCACACTGTACACCCGAGCTCAAGCTGAAGAGTGGTTCGTTTAAGGTACTACATGAGCTCGAGCCGTCTTTCTCAAAATACTTAAAAATAATTAATAGCTTACAAAAAAAAATAATAAATAACAAATGAGTTGAGATAATAAACTAGTGATATGAGAATAATTAGAAAGAGGGAGAGACTGACCGAGTGACCGGACAGTAGCATGAACGGTGTAGCCACGATCAAGCAAGAGCTTAACGAGCCATGAAGCTATGTAACCTGAAGCCCCTGTAACACAAACCACCTTCCCTTCTCCACTCATCTTTTCTGAAACAGTTGGGAGTTGATGGATAAGTTGGTGGTCTGCAGCATTTGATTGAAAGCATACCAGAAAAGTACATTATAATGTTATGTTATCTTGACTTTTAGCATATTTTATGTCTTTTCTAATAAAAGTATGAGTTATATACCACAAAAAAGTATGTAGCAATGTAGTTGTGCACATGTGTAGAGATCCCTTTTAATCCTTTTGTTTTATTGTTTGTTTCTAAGCTTCTTGCTAGAGGTTGCTTTCAGTTTTTATGAAAAATCGTCGTTTAAAAGAAAGTATATTTTGTGTTCATTTCGAACCAGTTTTAGGTTGAAAACTGCAAAATTCGTTTTCAAAAACGGTTATGGTAAAATTGTTAAAAGAGTAGTTTATTTAACTATTTGTCTCACTTTATGCTTTTCTTTTTGTCTTTCCATTATTGATTTATTATAGATATGTTTGGGTCTAAAAATGTATAGACTTATTAGATGAAAAAGTGTGATAACATTCATAGAAACATTAATGTAACCATGTACAAATAACTAAGTTGCAGCTATCACTGCAATGCAACTTACTGAATCGGGTTACTAGCGGAGAATCAAGCTAATACCGAAGATAATCCTAAATTTTTAATCCAAAATTAAGCTGTAAATTAGTTACAATATGTCTAAGAACAATTACACCTTAAAAGGATATAAATACAGCATCAATTGATAAATTTAAATGAATTGAGATTGCCAAATTTAGCACAAACAGCATCTCTAGCCAAATTAAAAGGGATTTTTCAAGATAAACCAATTGATATATAAATGGGTTAAAAAATCCAAATTTAGCGAAAATAGCATATCTAACGAAAATAAAGAAGGGATCACAAGCATGTTTTTTTTTATGGCCAACTCACATACACTATGACTATAGTCTTACTCCAAAATCTACGCCTTTTGTCCACCACAGGATTTGAACTCCTGCTACTTTTCAACACGGTATCTATCCTGGCCCACAATGACATTCCCACCAAAAACAAGAAACAGATTCAAATTTTTAAAAGAACCAAGAAAGCACTTTTTTTTCTTGAAACAAGTCCATACATGCACATCATCTGGTGTTCTAGAAGCTTAATAACTTCTTCTCCTTGAGGCTTTCAACAGTATCCTTGATGCTTACCTCCAACGGAGTAAACTCAACGCCTAGACTTTCCGCTTTTGCCCTTGATACACTGTAAGGCAGAGGCTCAACACCCTCACCATCTTTATACCTATCAACATTTAAGTAACCGGATTTTGAGTTGCATATTGCATGGATTTGACTAATATTAATATTTTTATGATCCTATTATCTCTGCGTTACCTTTCAAAATGGTCAAGACTCGGGTAGAGCTTATTTACAATCTTTATGACCTCCAAATGCCGAACCACTTTGCCAACCATGCAGTATCTACCATTAGCTTCCGGATTCTCAAAAGCTAAAATATGTGCAGCAGCAACATCTCTCACATCAACGAGTCTGTAAATTCCACCCGAAATTACTTCTTTTCCTGGATATACAAAATTAACATTTTACACACAACATAAACCTCGATTCTTCAATCAAGCATATCAATATGAGCATTAGCTGTAATCATTTATTACCGGTTTTTATCAACCCCATAATGCCCTCGGAAGTAAGGTTGAGAGTCGGCTGTAAGACAGGACCGATCACATATCCGGGATTTATAGCCACCAACTCCAAACTGTTCTCTATTGCAAACTTAACCGCAGCATCCTCAGCCAAGGTCTTTGAAAGCTGATACCACAACTAAAAAAAACACAAAATGTTCGATTAATCACAACATTTTGTAGCTGACTTGTGCTGGATCATGGATTTATAGTATACCTTCTTTTGCTCACAAAATAAAGGATCTGAAAACCAGGTTTCATCCACCACAACTCCAGATTCCGGGAGTCTCGGGCCAAATGTTACTGCAGCCATTGAAGATGTCAAAACCACTCTCTTGAGAGATTGAACTTTTGCAGCTGATTAAAGAGCATTAAGTGTCCCCTTCACTGCAGGATCTATAAATTGTGCCTGAGAAAAAAATAATCAAAAAACTTAGCTTTCTGCAAGTAATTCAAAATTTTATTCAAACTTTTGTAGAATTAAGAGAAAACAAAAAATAATTGACCTGTGGGTCATCAACTGAAAGTAGGACAGGGGACGCTGTGTGAAAGAGAGACAAACGCAGCCATTAAGTGCAGAATCAAAAGATCCATCTTCAGTTAAGTTAGCTTCAAACAAAGATAGTCTTTCCTTAGCTCCTTCGAGAGCAAATAGATGTTGTGTCTTGTTTGGATCATCTGCAACGTATTTTAAAAGAAATTAAACAAAAAAAAGAAGGAAATGCAGATCTCAGAGATTAAACACAAAGAAAAAAATGATTCATAAAGCAGTGGGAAAAGAACAATCAGCATACATTGACGATGGGAGTATTTATGACAGTTTAATAATAAACCTCAAATTTGGAGATATCAGTGGGTCGGAAATCTTCCTTAGATGTTTCTGGAGCTGTACAAAAGGGAAGCCGTTAAGTCTAGTTTAGTTTCAGATAGGGTGGAAAAAGACACAACAGGGATGGTGAAAACAATGGTCGGATACTTTTAGTCGGACCCGACAGATCTCGAATGCTTGGTCAAAAGCTTCAATTATGCTGAAGGGGAGGAGGACGGGTGGATGCCAAAAGAAGCTTCGGGTGTGTTTTCGGTGGATCCTCTTGAGACGGGAGCTTCATATGCACAGGTTTGTGGAGTCTCAAGTTAAAGATTTCACTAAAAAGCTTCTTGACATGTTGGCCGAGTTGGGCGATTCAGAACGGTTTTCTCCCCCTAGGACTGACTAGGACCCATTTTTATCGACGCCAAGTTGGGGATTTGGACCGATTTTATCCGACTAGGACCCATTTTGACTGACTAGGACCGAATTTGACCAACTAGCACCTAGAGTCTTCGTTTATCGAAAATCGAGGCAGCTGGGGTCCGTCTAGGCCGATTTTCTAAACAATGTACACTGCTATATAACTAATATCAATTCCAAGTTTCCTAAGTAGAGAATCAATCGATTTGACCTAAAAGTCAAACTACACCCTATTTCAGTTTCAGACTAAAAACAAACTGAACAGTGAATAACTGAATACCCATACCCATAAAGATGAACAATTTTGATTGATTTGGAAATAATTTGGATATGAGGTAAGAGTTACCTAGCGATCGGACGGTGGCATTAACAGTGTAGCCACGATCAAGCAAGAGCTTAACGAGCCATGAAGCTATGAACCCAGAAGCCCCTGTAACGCAAACCACCTTTCCTTCTCCGCCCATCACTCAGTCTCGAATGGGAGTTCGTGGATAAAAAAGTAAAGTCACATTTTAGTACTTTACTCCAAATTCCAAAATAATTACAAAATATCCAAAAACGGCATTTTGGTATTTTACTAAAAACAAAATCGAGCATCAAACCAAACCCGAAAAAATACCCGAAACCAACTTTTTTAATACCTGAACCCGTGTCCGACCCTGCCCGTAAGGGATATGGTATGCATTTCAGTACCAAAACATGTACCTGGATTCGATTTATACCCGGTAATACCCGAAAACCGGAACCGGTTCTATACTTGGAACCGGATTTTTTCAATACCTGAAACCGGGTTTTTCAAATACCCGAAAATACCCCTAAAAAGTGAACACCTTAAAGAATCCAATCTATACTCGAAAACATCTGAAAAAAGCCTGATACTCGAAAATAGGGTATTCAATACCTGGATTCAGAATACCCGGTTCTATACCCGACCCGAACCCGATGCATAGGGTATGATTTTTAGAAATAAGACACGGACCTGAACCCGATGCATAGGGTATGGTTTTTATAAATAATACACGGACCCGAACCCGACCTGGGTATTGCCAATAACCAATTTTGCAATACTCGGGCATAACTGTAAGGCCCCGAACCCCGGGTGCCCTACTTTGGTGTTGAATTTACTCGTAAACTCGGTTTGTTACGGCAGAAGCATAAACAATTTGTAGCGAAAATTAAAACTTTTACATAATAACTTCTATCTCTAGTTAGATTTTCAATATGGAAAGCCTCGCACGCACCTCAAGCTTGCCACGTCATCAACAATACATGCATGCATACTAAAAGTCAGCTACACGCTAGTGAGTTCTAACGTTTATTTCTTTTCATAAAATATGGTTTATAAATAAGTCGTATCGTTCAAACATTCATACATAGCAAAACACTTGACATTCATTATTTACTGGTTTCTCTGCTTGTCTATCAACCCATCCATAACTATTCTCATACACATTTGCTCATAACCGAACCTCCTATTCTTGCGTATAACTGAGCCATACCAAGTTCGAGGGATTTTCCATCCTAACTTTTTACGCACGCATGAGACTCGAACGCTCTACACATGAACATGTACACATTTTTCTTTGTATAACATTCGTTCGCATCTACATTCATATTATTATTCTACACAAGTATTGGTAGTGCTTGCTCCTTATCTTCTTTCTATTCTATCGATTAACATTTTGGTATATATAATTTAAGAGTTATCCATTCTACTAGTATCCGTAGCTGGACCATACATTCACACAATGAGTATCTATACATTCGTTAACTATCGTGCCATGAAATCATACTAGTATCCATAACTGGGCCCTACTTCACACAACGTGTATCTATACATTCAGTAACTATCATGTCATGCAATCATACTACATATAAGCATGTATTTAATAGCTACTATACTTAGTATCCCTAATGGGACCACCTATTCTTTATATCCATAACTGGACCATCTTACCATGGTATCCATAACTGAACGTACCACATTATCCTTTGCATCCATAACTGGACTATCTTACCATAGTATCCATAACTGGACCATATTATCCTTGTATCCATAACTGGACCATCTTACCATAGTATCCATAAATAGACCACATTATCCTTTGTATCCCTAACTGGGCCATCTTGCATATATCATTCTATCAGTCAATACATTGTATCTATAATTATACCATATTACTGTCACAATACATGCCCTGAACACAGTATAGGCTTTCAGTCTTTATTGTGTCCATGCCTGTGATTTCCTTCCGGTAGCACGCATCATTTCCATAAATGAAACTCCTGTCGATTGTATAAGCACTCGTATACTACTCACGAGTATTCATAATGTGGACAGGTATAAGGTGCTATGACCCCCCCTGATGCCCACATCATGGCTTACTCATATTCTTCATACATTCTTAACATAAAGTAGTTAAGTAAATTTATTACTAGTTTATACATTTACTTTCTCTTTCAAAACATATCACATTCATCTGTTATTTTCTTTATTGAGTATACATACAGCTCCAAAATGTTTTTAAAGGTATCAAGGGAGCTATTACTCACCTGAAGCCGGCTCCTCTCAGAGTTAACGGTGATACCTCGCTTCAATTGGGCACGACTGACTGTTAAACAAGTTACATGTATTAATTATCTAATTCTAATTATCACTCACTTCTAGGTTATTGAATCCCTCAACGAACGGGGCCCGGGGGCAGTTGTAATAATTACTTAGTTATGCCCGACTCAAATCAATTCTATTTGAGTTGAATGACTAGACTCAAATCAATTCCATTTGAGTTGAACGGCTCCACACAACCCCTTTCCAGTCGAGTCGAATGACTCGACTCGACCCCATTTTTTTTCGAGCCCTTTTTCCATTTCAGCCACTTTCTCACGTCCTGCTATGCCCGTTTTTTTGTTATATCAAGTTCTGGATCGTAGCATCTCCATTTCCTTGCTTAACCCGGCCCGAACATCACGTGTTCGTATTGCCTCAACCAAGTAACTTGTTTACTACAAAAGTTACATTTTTCTTGCTTCACAAGGCCTGGTTTGCCTTTGTCATCGAATCTTAACACAAACCGACATAAAAAACCTAATCTTTAATCTAAAACATACCTTTCTAGAACTTGGTTAGGTTTGAATCTTGAACCTCACGTGAATCTAGACGTGGTTTTGTTGCTTGATGTTACTTGAACAAGAATCTCTTTGTTCCTCTTGATTCTTGGATGAATAAGGAAATAAGAGGATTTGTGTGTGTACAGAGTGTGTCTGGAGGTAGGAGATGGAAAAATGAGAATGTTTAGGTTTTAGGGAGGTTTAAGAGTTTAAATACTCCAAACCCATGTATCTTAGGCTCGTGACCATTCTCATGTCCATACATAAATCCTAAGCCTACCACTCAATCCTTTTTTTTACTTAACATTATTTAAATAGTGACACCCATTAAAATATTAAACTTCCTTTATTTATTATTTCCAAAAAAACGAATGTTACCAAACCCGAACCCGGTTCCATACCTAGAACTAGGTATTTGAAAACTCCGATTTATGCACCTCTACTGCTAGCTGTGGAGGGGCTTCAAAACCCATTTAAAGTAACCCGTCACAGTAGACAGTGGTGTTTTATCTTTAAAAACCCATTATGGTTCACCCTTTTAGATTTCATATTTCCTTTGTCGGGCTTTAACGCATTGAAGCCCCCTCCTTTGAAACCCCTATGTTACCAGCATGCTGTGGTGTTAGGAGATTTAAAGCCCAGTTACATCATTTTGCCACTCTTTTTAAAGCCTCGCAACATGGTGGGTCTTACTGTTGACATGCAATCATTGATGTATGATGTATCGTTTGTATTTGGATAAACATGATGTCACTTGTCACTATACATGTTTTTTTTTCTACGTGTTCTCTTTGTGATCTAAAAAGTCAAAAGTAACCTCAACCACGCCACCTACTGTTAGTAAAACAATCTCAAAACCTTCATTCTCCAAATAATCCACGAAGATGATGGACGAATTCAACTAAATTAGAACAAATAATGTTCTATTATTATATATATAGGGTTGGGGCAATTTAATTGAACATTAATTAAGTTTCAAAAGTTTTTTCAATCAGATCATCCAATTTTAAAAAGTGTTCCAATTAAATCATTTAACTTTCATATTTTATTAAATTAAAGATTTAAACATGCTTTTTAACCTTTTTTTTTCTTTTCATATAGGAAATCTTTTTATATTTTTTTCGATGTTAACGTTGAGTGGTGACGTGAACTTTATTTTTTATTTTTAAATTTTAATATCATTAACGTTTTTTTAATATTTTAAATTTAAATGCATATATTGCAAATTCCGACCCCCACATCTTATCCTTCATTTCTTTTTTGACGTACAAAAAAATTGGTGTGACTCGATTTGAAGATTTAGTGACCCGATTTAGGAAAAAATTGCATGAGTGACCTAATTGGAACACTTTTAAAACTTGGCTACTATTCTAGGATATTCCTTTTAGGGTTTGGATCAAATGCAAATGAAATAAACGTACTAATTGTGAGAATCAAGTAGAATAATTATATATACAAGTAGAGTAATTATGTAATAACATGCTAATTGTGAGAATCAAGAGTAATTACTCTACTTATATATATAATTACTCTACTCGATTTTCACAATTAGCACGCTAATTTCATTTGTACGTTAACTTTCCCCTACATCTTTTATTATTATTATTATTATTATTATTATTATTTCTTTAATAAAAGCCCCACTATTTATTTATGGGTCAATAGAATGAAAAATTCGGCATCCAGTCCATAAAACCGGGTGCTTATATGACTACATCTTTTGGACATGCTACCAATTTTCTTTTGGTTACATGAGGCATTTTTATGTTACTAAACCTATTATTTTTGTAATAAACATGTGAATTTTTAAATAGTTCACTCGTTAAGAGACCAAGCCAGATCCATTAAATTTTTATTTAACATTCCATTATGCATATATGATTGCTTATTGATCAACACACGATTCAACATTCAAGTTTCCTTTCTCTGGCTGTTCTTAAACAAGCATTTAAAGAACTTATATGCTCATAAATTTCTTCTCTTTCAAGCTTTCAATAGTGTCCTTGAGGCTTAATTCAAACGGAGTAAACTCAACACCCAGACTTTCTGCCTTTGCCTTCGATATGCTATATGGTATCGCCTCAACACAATTGTCTTCATACCTATCCAAATTTAACAAAAACAAGTAATCCCATCTTCCTTTTAGATAGGCCAATGATACTAATTAGTAATTACCTTAGAGAATAGCCACGATCAGGGTAGAGTTTGTCTAAGATCTTCATGATCTCCTGTGCTCGAATCAAATACCCGACCATGCAATATCTACCATTAGCTTCTGGTTTCTCAAGTGCTAATATATGCGCGACAACAGTATCTCTCACATCAACAAGAATGTAGATTCCATCCGGAAATACTTCCTTTCCTATATATATAAATTCAACAACTTCAATGAAGAATCCTGTTTTATGAAATGAATTTTAACTAATACAATTAACTAGGTAAACCCGCCGCGTTGCGGCAGTGGGCACGAATTCAGTTGGTATTGGTTAGGTTTGTCCCGATACAAACATTAAACCGAAAACACAAATTAGTAAAACACCCAGAATAGTAGTGATATTCCTATAGCATATGATATAAAAAAATTAACATATTTAAAGCAACGTATATTCGGTCGGTATAACATGGTCGTTGCAGTGGCGATTCGACGTGAATTTGGTCAGTACCGGCTACGTTTGTTACGATTCAGAACTAAACCCCAAAAATAGTTTTGTTAAGTTAGCATCTTTAAAACAAAAACATAGACGTTACAATGGCAACTCGACATGAATTCGCTTGGTATCAATTTGATTCTTTACAGGTACGAGAGCTAAACCTAAAAAAATCGGTTCCTAAGATTATCATATTTAAGAACAAAAAACAAAACAAAAGAAAAGTAATAATAATAAATAACAACAAAAAAAAGCTGACAATGTTGCAACGGGAATTCGAACTGGCATGATATCCCACTAAAAGTTTTTAAAAAAAAGCAGCATGAGCCAGCACACCAATATTGAAACATCTGTATTCGTATGAAACTTGCATTTTAAATATTAAGAAGTCAGAGCTAAAACCATTTGACACCGACACTCAATATTTATCTTATATTATATTATAATTACCATTTTCTGTAAAGTTCATAAAACCTTGAGAAGTAAAGTTGAGAGTAGGTTGTAAGAGAGGACCAATCACATAGCCAGGATTTATGACCACCAAATCCAAACCATTCTCTTTTGAAAATTTCACAGCAGCATCCTCAGCCAAGGTCTTTGCAAGGTGATAATACATCTAAAAAGAATACACAATCCTTCATTAGTTAGATCGAAAAAACCATCAAATCTGTTTGATCAAGACATCTTATTAAAATGGTCGTTGACTTTTAATGTTATTACAAGTTCTTCCAACTAAAATGATTGCATGTGTCTCTCCTCTATATAAGAGGTCGATGGATATATAACATGTGTTGGCTCAATTGTTGTTTGGTCCAAGTGTAAGGCCCAGCCCAAGAATTAAAAGGGTTTTATTATATTTGGTAAAGTCTTGGCTAGCAAGTTAGATTAGTCTATATAAACCGAGTTATGGTTAAACATTAGAATATATGAAGTTGATGCAACCAAGTTATGGTTCATCAAGCAAACCGAGTTAGGATTTGAGAGCTGTAATCAGTTTTTTTAAGTTAGATTTTCTTATTAATATAAACGAGAGTTAGTCGTTTATTCGTGTTTGATTATCGATCCGGGACTTGAACATGATTAATACGAGTAGTAGATTAGGAGCCGTTATAAAGAATGTAACACTTAATTTCTAAGATATTTAAAAAGGGGTAGCGGCGCAGCTTGTTGTCAGCTTACCTTCTGTTTTGAAGTAATCTGAATACTTTATTACCGACTAATAATTTAAAACATAACTCCTAAGAAAGATTAAAATATTTAAAAATTTAATTTGTAATTCGATTTTTAACTAAATCACAATTACCCAAATGACTTGATGACATTAAAATCACCAACAAAGAACATTGACAGATTCATCACCAGCTAACGTATCATTAATGGACTAGTAACGCCAACTTCACCGGCTGTCACCAACGTATGACCATCTATTTTCGTTTGGCATTTAGTCGGCGGCGCTTGACTTCCAACCAGTATTAGTGTAAGGATACCAGTATCAGATAAGAAACAAGTTTCCTATCTTCATTAGAATCAATGAGAGAATGGAAAATTGCTCACATAGATCATTATCATGCTACCAAGTATTATCTAGTAATGTATACCTTTGTCCGCCCACAAAAGTCTGTATCTGAAAACCATGTTTCATCCACTACACCACCAGCAGACTCTGCAAGCCTGTCAGTAAACATAACTGCAGCCATTGAAGAAGTCAAGATTACTCTCTTCACTGATTTAACTTTCACAGATGATTTAAGAACATTCAGTGTCCCCTTCACTGCAGGATCTAGCAATTCCAGCTGATCCAAATAAAAATAAAAATCTTGAATGCACCAACATGTTTTTGACCTTACAGCAACTTTGACACATAGAGAGCAAAAGGATGAAAAGTGACCTGTGGGTCAGTGACCTTTGGCTCATCAACTGAAGTTAGAATCACAGGAGATGCTGTGTGAAAGACACAAACACAACCACTAACTGCAGAATCAAAAGATCCTTCTACACTCAAGTTAGCTTCAAATAATAATAGTCTCTCCTTAGCTCCGTCAAAAGCAAGTAGATGTTCTGTCTTTTTTGGATCATCTGCAACGTATTTTAATAGATTTAGTATGTTTTAAAAGGAAACTCAAAAGTTGAATTAAGGGACGAACCGAGGGAGCGGACAGTAGCATGAACGGTGTAGCCACGATCGAGCAAGAGCTTAACGAGCCATGAAGCTATGTACCCTGAAGCTCCGGTAACACAAACCACCTTCCTTTCTCCACCACCCATGTTTCTGAAAGATGGAGTTAGTAACGTAGATAATATATAGTATGTAACGTCGGATGGGAATTAATCAATTTGATATATATAGTATGTAACGTAGATAGCTGTCCATGTGGTGATTTTATGTACAGACACAAATAGACAATCATGACATGATCAAGTACAAAAGTTATTATTTTTATGCAATAAGTGTATATATAAGTTATCTTAACATAATTTTTAATATTTTAAGACAAGAGTGGGGTCATTGCAAGATTATAAAAATAAGAAATTAAGAATGAAGAATGACGACGAATTTTTATTTTTATTTTATTTTTAAATGTTAATGCGTCGCTAAATTTGCTGGCGCGTCTAAACTAGTTGTTATGTTGGTTCGGGCCCAAAAACACACTCAATTGAGACGAGAATACTGTGTATTAAACTCCAAAGGAATTCAAGAGCTCGAAAAGAAATAATGTGTGTATACCGGGAATGGTGAATTTTTTTTTCAAAGCCTAAATGTTTCATCATATACTGTATAAAATGATATAATTACAATAGAGAGGTGGGTAAGCGGGCAACAAGTTGCACCGCCACCCCCTTTTGAATTGCAAACCCATCCCTATTGAAAACAAAGTTACAGTTTTTTAGCATCGCGAACTCTTTTCAGAAATGTAATAGCTTCGGGGCAAGAGACCCAAATGTGTCAAAAGTAAAAGGAATGAACAAGTGCTAATTCTCAGCACATCCTTTCTCATGTATATCAATTTTTCCTGATTCCGCCTTCAACACGGCCTGCCTAACGACAAACCCGATATCCCTAAGCCAGATGGAGGGGGGGCACTCTAGTAAGGTCCTATACAAGCGTGCTTCCCCCTGCCCATCCAAACACAAGACCGTCTGTTGGCTGGAAAGTTGACATCTCTTCAAGTGGATCGCACAAGAAATTCACAGGAGCTTCTCTTTTTTGGCGAGATCCCCGCTCGTTTAACACATCACAAAGGACATCTCTGACCAAATCATGCCTATATTTAAACCCCGGAAGATCCTTGCAATGAACGACATGTTCACCAAAATTATCCAAATAAACTTTACGGCAAACCGAGCATGGCTCATCAACTTGGAACAGTTGGATCATTAAACGATATTCAAGAATGGCCCGGTACTCCACTGCTGATATGTGCTGCCCTAACCCTTCGATGAGGATGACGGTAAAGAAATCATAAGCATGGGGAGCGTGAAGACATTCTAACACCGCTCTCTGGTAAGTGGATAAGCTAAACTTCTCTCTAAACATTGGACGATTTTACTATAAAAGACACTCACCAAAGCATGTTGGGCTTTGGGGGGGGGTGTCCATATTAGCGAACCCGCTATGGTCAAGATCGGGAAGAGAACTATGCATGCAAACAATCCAACCCATCAACACCACAAATCCCACAAAATGTGGTCCTGTAACTTCCAAGATTGTGCCCTCAATGCTACGAAAGCATAGGTGGAAACATCCCCAGCTGAATATAAACCTAGGTCCCCAAAACGGATTGGGAGAGAGGCTAGTCTCCATTGAAAATCCGCAAAAAATGAACCCCCACATACCACAATATCCTCGATCGCCCCTCGGAGCCCGTTGTCAAAAACAGAGACGACATCCTTAACAAACATAGACTGGTATGTTCGGAAACCGAATAACAATTTAGCAACCCGCACACAGGAGCGGAGCAAGAGGAGTTCACATTGAGGGTCATGCAGGCGAGTAACACATCTCATTAGGTTCACTGCGTTTGAAGCTCTGTTAATGGCCAAACTACTGATGAAACAGGTGTCCCAACTAACTGCACCCCCAAAGAGTTTCACACCCAACTTCGGCCTCCCAGTCCCGTTAGGAAACAAACCTACTTTTGTCTTTACCCCATTACAAGACCGCCAAAAGACTTCAGTTTTTTTTGTATTAAGCTCAAGCCCCAAACATGTCCCCTCAGACTTAATAATATCTAAGGCTTTAGCCACTTCAATGGCATTTCTTATAATCGTGCCATCATCTAAGTACCATGCATGAAAAAATAGCTTGCAACAATCACGTACCCGATGAATGAGAGGGTGTAAAGCTGACGGAAATAGGAGGGGTCCCAAAGTATCACCTTGTTAAACCCTAGTAGTTGAAATATAATCGTTCCCTACATATAACCTTGCTTGTTGCCCGTATAGAAAATTAACCCATAAGGAAATATATGGGCATTTGGCATGAACCTCCTTCAGGAGTGTTGTCATATCCACCAGATTGAAGATATTAGAAAAATCAACTGTAAGCAAGGCCAACAACCCATCAGAATGGAACCTGTTAAGAAACCTATTTGCACTATGAAGCACCACCTCCACCCCACTCGGGATCCCCACCCCTAATTGAAAACCACCAAGGTATTTTGCCATTTCTTTCCCAACAATCCTCATAGCCATCTTAGATATAAGCCTTCTCCAAATCGTGCCTACAACAATAGGCCTAACCCCATTATCGGGCTTAAGCAGCGGGGTTAAAGGGGCAGAAGCCACAAACTCTCCCGAAGCACTAGGGCATCTCTCCCCAACCGCAAATTAACCACATCCATATTAGCCTTAATCAACCCCACAACAATCAATGATGCTACCCCACAAAGGGCATCCATGATATGTTGGGCCCTCAACCCATCTCTCCCACAAAAAGTCCCTTTTAGGAAAGATTTAATAAATCCAAGATCACTTTCGACGTCTACAACCAAAGGGGGATCCGAGAGTAAAGCCCGAGGCAAGGCAGAAAGGGGTAAGATGGGATGCTTATCCAGCAATGCTTTCATTGTAGCATCACCAAGAGGAGTAACACCCGAAGAACACAAAACTTTAACCGCAGCCGTGAAGTGCTATAACAAACCATAATATAAGTAAAAAGGAAGAATGGAGAAAATAAAATAAGTAAATTCCATCCCCCATTGGTGGAGGAAAGAAAATGGAATGCTTCCACCTTGGTATAAGTAAGAAAGTGATTTCTTGTCCCACATCGCTAAATTATAAAACTTGTAAGCTCTTTAAAAGAAAGAGAGCTCATATGTTAATATTCTTATATGACAAATCACACCCAGTGGTCCTAGCGGAGGGTGCGAAGCACCCGACGCGCACGGGCATGGGCTCGAGGGACGTGCGATTGGCGCAATGTGGCACTTTGATGGCGCACTTTGCACTTCGCATGCTTGATAGCCGCCTTAGTGTTTTTGAAAACTAGTTCCATCGCGCTACACGAAGGAGTGAAGTCATGTTTCTTCGCGCTACGCGAAACATTATGAGTTATACGGAAAATCTTTTGTCCTTTGCGATATGCGAAGAACCCTTCGCTTTACGCGACGTAATAGCCACGCAAAATTGACACGTTTCCTGCCACTTGGCACGCCACGTGGCATAGCTAGGGCTGACTCGAAAACCCTTTGATCACTTTGCCCTAGACGAACCACTTGTTTATGTTTCCTTCGCGCTACGCGTACTAACCCAGTTTCAACTATAAATAGGGTTGAAATCCAGACTTAATTCTTCATTCATTCACACGATTCTCTCATGTTTTCTCTTATATAGGAGTATTAGTATAATACCTGAGTGGTCTTAACGATACCCTCTCCGATCGAAAGAAACTTTTATATGCGAATCCAAAGGCTCTGCCTGAACAAGGTAAGACATTGTGCTATCGTGTAAAGTTTCTAATCTTGTGATTATCGCTATGGTTATGGGGTTTATACTAACTTAGATATACTACATTGTGCTTAACCTATGTGTTTAATATCAGGAGGCTCTTTAATTATAAACTTGCAAGGTGAGACATTCGAATTGTTGTACAATTTACATTTGCGTGAGAAGACAGGTTTTCCAATACCGTCATGATAATTTTAAACTTATAAAACTCACGATAGATAGTCCAAATATTTTCAAATACATTTTCGAAGGATTTTAATCACATTACAGTGATTAAGTCTCCGTAGACTTACGGGATGGTATTGTGGGGTTTTGTATACAAGGCTTGCCTACTGGGCTATTACACGCTACTTATTGGACAAGTGTTAGCCAATAAGTAATATGACCACAGTCACAGATACGGTCGAGTGACAAGTACCTTTCGGTAATTTGTAAGCAGACAGATGTAAACACCACTTAATGTTGTAACTGTAAAATGCGTCATTTATAAATGAATTTACTCACCAGTATTTCCTGTTGATCAAATATTTTTAAACATGTTTCAGGTGACTTGTTAGAGACAAAGGAATGATGTACGTGGGCTTCCAGCTTAAATAAGTGGCTTGTCACCAGAATAAAAGAAATGTGTTTTGTAAATTAGGGTTTGCCCCTATAAAACTTATGTTTGTATAAAAATGGGTTTTATTCCTAGTTAATGAAATAAGAATCAAGGTGTTTTTGTTAACTCTGATCATTTTTCCTAACTATGGTCCTGATGAAATATTCCGCTGCAATTTATTTTAATAAACATCGATACCACTCGATGTTCGCGGCTTCCCACCCGGGGTATAGGGGTCGGGTGTCACACCCTCAAAATCCACTAACGGAGTTTTACCGTCAGAGGGTGTGAACTGGCAGGATCGGAATCATTAATTATAATCAAACCAAAGAAAAACGTTTAAATGTAAATAAGTGCGGAAGCGTAAAACCTTAATTCAAAAGTTGCGTCACGCAGGACGACTTAAAACCAAATGTAACTGTTAAAATTAAGTTTGCAGAATAAAGATGTTTTCAATTAATGCATGCTCCTAAACCGCGCGCCCGCCTCGGCTACCTGAGAATAACATACTAAAAGTGTCAACACAAGGTTGGTGAGTTCACAAGTTAAATAAGATAAATCGTTTAGCGTTTTGCGTAACCTCGTTACGGCGTTTAAGTGTTGCGTAACCACGTTACGGCGTTTCAGTGTTGCGTAACCACGTTACGGCGTTTCAGTGTTGCGTAACCACGTTACGGCGTTTCAGTGTTTTGCATTACCAGATAGTGTTATGTCAAATTATATATCGATAGGTAGCTAATCTATACAACAAGTATCGCTAAGTGGTTCGCGACCGAAGCTGACTGTTTATCAAGTGCCCGTCACCAGGTCAATCCAGACCATGGTAAGTGTTAGCCAAAATTACACCCACTCAACCTCCAGTTGAGCTTAGCGTCGGGTGGGGTTTGTCAAACCCAGTAGTACTACTCAACAGTGACTCGCTATTCCAAATATTAACCGGTCCGATGTGTGGGACTTCAAATGTTACGTTTGCCGCTTAGCCTTTACAAGTGATATATAATTTATAACAAAATCTTAAATATGCGTTTATCTCAGAAAAATACGTTTATCGGAGTATGTTATCTCCCCCAAGTGAAAAACGTTTGAAAACAGTTCAAAGAGCGGGGTAAGTGAAACTCACTGTTTGCGAAGAATATCCCGATATAGATCACCAAGTGATGCGCGTCGTAGAAACTCTCTAGCGTTCTAAATAACAAAGAGATTTTCTAAGTATCGGTACGTTTAACGAGTCTCTAGACTCGGCACATAATACCTATGCACGTAACAGATTTCGTGTTTCGTTTGTGAATTGTGTGTGACTTAAACAAGTACAATTGTGATACGATACATGAGTGAGCAATTACTTTCGTGTCACGTACTAATAACATACTTTACTAGCAATTATCCCCGTAAGGGCATTTTGGTCAACAAACAAAATTAACTAACCATTATTCCCCATAAGGGCAATTTGGTCAATTCATGGCAATCAATTAACAACTATTCCCCGCAAGGGTATTTTGGTCAAAACACAACAATTATATAAAAACTATCATATTTCATGCATTTTTACACAACTCAGCAGCTAGTTTCATTATGACAGAATTTTTACTTGAAAGATTGTACTATTTCACCGATCATAACGTCTCAATTAATTCACCAAAAATCACCACAGAAGCATACATATCTTAGGTTTCCAGAACATATTTTATCTTATTTTTATTCCACATATTTTTCTTATTATGACCAAAACATTACAGCAAACTCATATCAGTCAGATTCATGCGCAACAGAATGTTATTTGCAATTCCCGTTAAACGAAAAATTCAATAAATGCAAGACCACTTGGGTTTGGTTCCTAACTCAATGAGTAAACTTCCAGAAGTGGAACCAACCCAATTGGTCTCGTAGTTCATGAGATATAACATTTACAACATAACCTAACAGCAGGTCTAACAGCTCAGCTTTGCACCACGTTTTTGTAAAATCATAAAAGCACACTTATACTTGTCAAAAAATTACAAACTTATACTTCATGGAAACTAGACTCAACCTAGTTTACTGCAGTACCCACAATCTCAACCAATTTTCACGTTTACACTTCGTTACAGTCACTTGAACATCGTATACACATTCTGTCCAGATTCTGTTCACATCAAAACTTAACAATTTCACTAGCCATGGATCACAAATAAATCATATAACATGCTAGACACTAATACTACTATCCATGCATCTCCATTACACCATACATACAAGATTAGGGTTTGTGTTTTAACTCAAATCAAAGACAACAATGAATCATGCAACAACATCAATCTAGTTATCAATTCATTATCCAAATAACAACAATCATATTAGCCATATACATGGACACAATCGGCTGCCTAGGGTTTATACTTAACCCATTAAACATCAAAATTAAACAACAAGGAGGTAAGGGATGATCAAGTATACCTTCCTAGCACCTAGTTCTTGGATTAATCAATTGATTTGAGGTGTATATGTGAGAGTGTTGTGGACGGCAGCCGTGAGGGAGCAAGGAGGGAGGCCGATCGGGTCTTGTGTTTAGAAAATAATTTAGGGTTTAGTGTTAAGGTTATATTTATAATAATACAAGTTACACTCTAGTCCCTAATCTTTCAAGTGTTACATCTCTAGCCTAAACTAGTTGGTTCTTGTTTCTTGTTTAACATTCCACATAACAATCAAGTAACACACATATACCTAACACATAATTATCACATAATTAGTGTTTTGACGTTTTTCGTTTATTTATCAATCGTTCGCGTCAACTCGTTTGCGTTTCGGTGCAAATCCCGAAAGACTACACATGTAGTAAGTGTTAAGCGTCATTTAAACCCTAGTTTAAATGTAATGAAGTGTGCGTTATAGATTCAACGATCTTAAAGTTTGAATTGACGGAGTTGAGTTAACGGGGTTAACCTGAAATTGACGATTGTCACATCATTCCTATGTTAAAGAATTTTCGTCCCGAAAATTGAGTCAAGTCGTGATGAGTGTCTGAAAAAGTAAGAAAAAAAATTTTCAGTTTGTCATATCATCCCCTAGTAGAAAGAAATTTCGTCCCGAAATTTAGTTCATACCTCCGGTGATGTTTGACGGTTTGCCGGGTTTCGCGGTTTTCGGTGTTTGGTTAGCCCTTCAAAAAGGTGAGGATACTTTTTCATCATGTGATCCTCGCGTTCCCACGTGAACTCCGGTCCACGTCTCGAGTTCCAACGAACCTTAACGATTGGAATTTTGCTGTGTTTGAGCGTTTTGGTTTCCCAATCCAAAACCTCGACTGGTTCCTCAATGAACCGTAACTGTTCATCAACTTGTAGTTTCTCCAAAGGGACTACTTGGGTTTCATCAGACAGGCATTTCTTCAAATTTGATACGTGGAATACATCGTGTACGCCACTGAGTTCTGTTGGTAGGTCCAGTCGGTACGCCACCGGACCAATGCGCTCAGTTATCCGGTACGGACCAACATACCGTGGGTTGAGTTTGTTTCGCTTACCAAAGCGAACCACACCTTTCCAAGGTGAGACTTTGAGTAACACCCGATCGTTCACTTGAAATTCGAGAGGTTTTCGGCGCTTGTCGGCGTAACTCTTTTGGCGATCTCGTGCTGCTGCCATGCGATTTCGGATTTGAACAATCTTTTCCGAGGTTTCGAGTACCAGTTCCGGACCAGTGATTTGGCTGTCACCCACCTCTGCCCAGCAGAGTGGTGATCGACACTTCCGTCCGTACAGCGCTTCAAACGGCGCTGCCTTAATACTTGCGTGGTAGCTGTTATTATACGAAAACTCTACCAAGGGTAAGTGGGGTTCCCAACTTTTTCCGAAATCTAAAACGCATGCACGCAACATATCCTCCAGGGTCTGAATAGTCCGTTCACTTTGCCCATCCGTCTGAGGATGGTATGCTGTACTCATATCGAGACGGGTGCCCAGTGCGCCTTGCAGCGACTTCCAAAAGTGCGAGGTGAAACGAGAATCTCGATCGGAAATGATCGAGACAGGCACTCCGTGTCTAGACACCACTTCTTTCATGTATACTCGAGTCAGTCTTTCCATTTTGTCTGTTTCTTTAATCGCTAGGAAGTGTGCCGATTTAGTCAACCGGTCAACGATCACCCAGATGGTATCGCATCCCGTCGGCGTCTTAGGCAAACCCGTAATAAAATCCATTGAGATGTGTTCCCATTTCCACATTGGGAGTTCCAGTTGTTGCAGTAGACCAGATGATTTCTGGTATTCTATCTTGACTCTGGCACAAGTCAAACATTTGCTCACGTAGGTGGCAATGTCGGCTTTCATGTTCGGCCACCAGTAAAGTGCCTTTAAATCATGATACATTTTATCTGAGCCAGGGTGGATAGAATATCGGGACTTGTGAGCTTCGTCCATCACTAGAGTTCTCAACTCTCCGTATCGTGGAACCCAAATCCGGTTCTCAAAATATCGGACCCCGTCTGATTTGGTTTCAAGTTGCTTGCTCATGCCCCGCATGAGTTCCGATGGAAAATTATTACCTTTCAAAGCTTCCAGTTGCGCATCGCGAATCTGATCGGGTAAGCTGGCATGAATCGTGAGTTGCAATGCTCTCACCCGTCTGGGTTTATCTGTTTCTTTTCTGCTGAGGGCGTCGGCCACCACATTGGCCTTGCCAGGGTGGTACTTGATGGCACAATCATAATCTTTAAGCAGCTCGACCCAACGACGCTGTCGCATGTTCAGCTCCTTCTGATCGCAGATATGTTGGAGACTCTTGTGGTCGGTGTAAATGGTAAACTTGGTACCGTACAAGTAATGCCCCCATATCTTAAGAGCAAACACCACAGCTCCGAGTTCCAAATCATGGGTCGTGTAGTTCTTCTCGTGAACCCGTAGTTGTCGAGAGGCGTAGGCTATAACCTTCTCGAGTTGCATCAACACACAACCGAGACCTTGTATAGATGCGTCACAGTGTACCTCAAAATTTTCCGTTCCCTCGGGGAGAGCTAAAATAGGGGCGCTACAAAGCTTGGTTTTCAACAGTTGAAAAGCGGATTCTTGCGCGTCACCCCAATTGTACTTAGTGCCCTTGTGGGTCAAAGCGGTGAGGGGTTGGGCAATTTTTGAAAACCCCTCGATGAAACGCCGGTAGTAGCCGGCCAGTCCTAGGAATTGTCGCACCTCAGTCGGAGTCTTAGGTGCTTCCCAGTTTTTGATGGCCTCTACCTTACCGGGATCGACATGGATACCATTCTCGTTGATCACATGTCCTAAAAAGTGAACCTCGCGAAGCCAAAATTCACATTTCGAGAGTTTAGCATATAGTTGTTCCTTCTTCAGTAGTTCCAGAATTATCCTTAAGTGCTCTTCGTGGTCAGTCTCGTTCTTGGAGTAGACGAGAATATCATCAATGAAAACAATCACAAACTTGTCGAGGTACGCCTTGCATACTCGATTCATGAGATCCATAAATACGGCTGGCGCGTTGGTTAGGCCAAAAGGCATAACCGAAAACTCGTAGTGACCATACCGTGTTCTGAAAGCCGTCTTTGAAATATCTTCTTCGCGCACTCTCAGCTGGTGGTAACCGGATCGTAGATCGATCTTCGAGTAGTAACTCGATCCCTGAAGCTGGTCAAACAAATCATCAATTCGGGGTAAAGGATAACGGTTCTTGACCGTCACCTTGTTCAACTCCCGGTAGTCGATGCACATTCGGAAAGTCCCGTCTTTCTTTCGGACAAACAAGACAGGGGCTCCCCATGGCGATGAGCTAGGTCGGATAAAACCTTTATCCAACAAATCTTGCAACTGTGTGGATAACTCCTGAAGTTCCGCCGGTGCGAGCCGATACGGGGCTCGTGCTATGGGTGCTGCATCGGGTGTCAACTCGATTTGGAATTCGACTTGACGAATAGGAGGGAGTCCGGGCAAATCCTCTGGGAAAACTTCCGGAAAGTCTCGCACAACCGGTATGTCTTCAATTCGTTTCTCCTCCGCGGGTTTCTCAACAATCTGCGCCAAAATTGCCGGATGACCCTTTCGTAGATACTTCTGTGCCTTCAAAAGGGTAATGACGCTGGTGGTCATGCCGCTTCTCTCGCCTCGGACCGAAATGATCTCGCCGGAAGGGGTGGTAATATGGACTATCTTATCATGGCATATAATCTCCGCTCGGTTCTCGGATAACCAGTCCATGCCGACAACGACATCGAAACTACTAAGCGTAAAAGGAATAAGGTCGATATCAAAGACATGACCTGACAGTTTCAACTTACATCCCGCAAGTATATGAGTTGTTACTACAGTTTTACCGTTAGCTAATTCAACAGGAAACTTAGCGTCTAACGGGGTTGGAGTAAGGTCTAAAAGTTGGCTAAAAGCTTTTGACACAAAACTCCTATCAGCTCCAGTGTCAAACAAAACAGAAGCAAAACAATCGTTTACAGGGAACTTACCAGACACCACATGCGGATCATTGCGGGCTTGACCCGATCCAATCACAAACGCTCTTCCTTTGCCATTTCCTCCACCATTACTGCCACTTCCATTACCCCCATTGTTGTCATTCTGTTTCAGCTTGGGGCAATCCTTCCGGAAATGGCCTTCCTGTCCACATTCAAAACATCCCTTAGTCGTCATCGGTGGCTTAGGAGCACCCTTCGCCGCAAGGTCAACTCTACATTCCTTCGCCTGGTGACCTATCTTTCCGCATCTTTGACACTTGACACGGTCACACTGACCAACATGATGAAAGTTGCACCTGTTGCACTTTGGATATTTCCCAGCATATCCGCTCGAAACCTGCCCGCTACCGTTGTTGTTGTTGTTGTGATTCTTAGTGTTGAAACTCCGAGTAAATTCGGGCTTACGGTAGTGGTGTTGCGGTGGGAGGTTTGAGGATGAAGATCTGGTGTTGTCAAACTTTCTCTTCCCGCTGTTCGGGTTGCTGTTGTTGTTACTGTTGCTGACGTGGTCATTACTCGGGTTGTCACGGGCTTTAACAGTCGAACCCCTCGGTGGTAACGCACCCTGGGTCACAGCCTGATCCGTCAGTTTGTGAGCCAAACGGATCGCTTGTTGGATCGTGGCTGGTCTGGAAGACGTCACCATACCCTGAATCTGTGGTGCTATGTAACATCCTAAAATTTATAATGTTAAATAAAAGAAAGTTATGTTTAGTGATTTCACGTTTTAGTTATTTAATGTCGAGTAAGGAACGGGTCATGGGCTTAGATTACGTAAGATGGGTTAAATGAGAATGGGCTTTGGGTCCGTGGGCTTGAGAGATATAAATACCCATCCCAAGCCCAAGATATCATTTTATTTCCATCTTTCTCTTTTACACACTCAAAAACACACACATAACCGACCGAGATCCGAAGTCGAGACCCGAGATTTTGCTGGTAGATCTGAGTTGGAAAGGTAAGAACTAATCCCGCAAAGCTAATATTACTGAAAATGGTTAGGATTTGACGGGTTAATCGGACCCGAAACACAACTGCCCAAATCGGACCCCTAAAACGTCGATTTTAGGCCGATTTGATGGTTGGGATTTGTAGGCGCCGATCATACGATTCCGTGGGTACCAAAATCGAGTTATTTGGCTAAGAAACGAAGGAGTTATGGGCAAACAGATCTGCAGCGCGACAACTTCGCCTTCATCTGGGCAACTTCGCCTTCAAGCGATGAACTTCGCCTGCAAGCTAAGTTCGCCTGATGAACTTCGCCTGCAAGCCAAGTTCGCCTGATGATAAGTTCGCCTAAAAGCCAAGTTCGCCTGAGGTTTAACTTCGCCTAAAAGCCAAGTTCGCCTGAGGTTTAACTTCGCCTAAAAGCCAAGTTCGCCTGAGGTTTAACTTCGCCTAAAAGCCAAGTTCGCCTGAGGTTTAACTTCGCCTGAAGCCAAGTTCGCCTACGGTTTAACTTCGCCTAAAGTGAAGTTCGCTTAGAAAATAAATTAAAAACCTAATGGAAAATGTGTTAAGGCAGTTATCGAAAATAAAATTTTTCCAAGCTGACCTGGCAGCTTAACCCCAGCCAGGGGCTCTGCCCCTTGGACCCCGCTAGGGGCTGCCGCCCCTAGAACCCCGCTGCCAGGGGCGCTGCCCCCGGACCCCCGTTCGTTGTGGGTCATTTATAGATAGAAATACAAAACGAGAAGTAGTAGTTAATTGATATGTGTAAATATTATACAGTTAGCCGAGCCCAGTTAAAGAAAGGAATTACGATCAACGGCGAGCGTAACAGGATCCAGGTGAGTTTCTAGCCCCATTCCTTGTTATGTTTTCGGGGCTGTGTGCATACTTGATGTGTTGTTAATACATTTATCCTAAGTGATAAATGTATGCCATATGTGATATATGTGATATGTATGAATGATTGCTTGATGGTTCGTGAACGATCTTCGGATATTGCACGTACTGTCAGGTTGTAACGTTATAAAGCCATATGTGATATATGTGATATGTATGAATGATTGCTTGATGGTTCGTGAACGATCTTCGGATATTGCACGTACTGTCAGGTTGTAACGTTATAAATATGGCAAGTATGATATGTATGTTTATGTGTATGAACGTAATAAAGTTAATAAAAGAAGGAAATGACGATTGTATGGTTGTATGGTTACGAAAAGGGTACCAAGCCCTAATAATACTCGATGTATGTTGCATGTTGTATGGTAACGAAGAGGGAACTGAACCCTACTAATATTCGAAAGCAAGGGACCAGACCCTTATAATATCTGTGATGTAAGGGACCAGACCCTTAGAATATCTGTGATGTTAGGGACCAGACCCTTATAATATCTGTGATGTTAGGGACCAGACCCTTACAATATCTGTGAGGATAGGGACCAGACCCTTCATAATATCTGTGATGTTAGGGACCAGACCCTTATAATATCTGTGATGTTAGGGACCAGACCCTTATAATATCTGTGAGGTTATAGGGCGAAAGGCTCTTTAAAACGTATGATTATGAATGTAAAGAAAGTATGTAAGTAAGAAAGAAAGTATGTAAGTAAGAATGAAGGTATGAGTACTTATGTGTGTATGAAAGAAAGTTATGAGGTTAAGTACGTATGTATGTAATAAGGTATTGTATGGTATTGTATGATTAACTAGAACTCACTCAGCGTAGCTGACTTTTAGTATGCACGCAGGTGAGTAGGATGAGACAGCTGGCTTGAGTGGAGGACACATGGCAGAAGACTAAAGCCTGGCATCTGAAGAGCTGATATGTTTTATAAGTTATGTTTTGATTTTGAAAGACAAGAGGAATGTTTTAAGACATGATTATGAATTGATATGTAATGTTTTATGAAAGTTTTATATTCCGCGTAAAGTTTTTAATTAACTCTGATATTTAGAACTGTGTTTATGGGTAAATCCAACACGAAAGTAGGGTTACCGGTAACGGGGCCTTACATGCTAACCCATCAATGTACATCTCTATCCTCTTGCTCGGCGGATCCACCATCCGCGGACACATCACAGCCAACTCGTGCGAACGAGTAGTGTAGGCTTCAATCTCCGAACCCACCATCTTCAACGACCAAAACTCCGACTCTAACTTCGAAATTTCCTCCCTCGGACAGTACTCCTCTCGCATCATGTTTTTGAACTCCTCCCAGTTCATCGCGTTAGCCAGTTCCAATCCAAGGATCTGGACGTTCGAATTCCACCAAGTGAGGGCGGAATCCTCAAGTGTCCCAGCAGCGAATTTGACCCTACTGGCAGGGGGACAGTTACACATCTCAAAGGCCGACTCGGCCTTCTCAGCCCAACGCAAGAAGCCTATAGCTCCCTCAGTGCCCTTAAACGTACTGGGCTTGCAGTCTAGGTAGTTCTTGAAGGTACATGTTCCACTCGGACATCCTGTTTGATTCTGAACGTGTGCAGCTAAAGCGGCAGCAACATGGTCATTCAGCAGAGTTTGGAGTTCAGCTGCAGTCATGCTGATGTTACCACGTCCTCGTCCAGCGTTTCTTCCGGCCATTTCCTAGAATCACAGTATAAAATGTTAAACATGAACTTTTCTTTCATATACAACACACCATACATGTAATAAAAAGATAGGTAAGAAAGAAAATAAGAAACAACATCACATCACAACCACATATTAGTCTAAATAAAAATTCATGATTAAAACCATTGTATTCGCTACAAAGTATTTCCAATCAATCCTTAAAATCATAGAAAATAATAGTTCGGATGGAGACAACCCCTCCATCTAAGTGTCGTCATTTCTAGATGTCGTCATCTGAGGACACCTCTGAGTGTGCCTCCTCTTCAGCCGGTTCTTCTTCAGGTTCTTCTTCGGGTTCCTCCTCGGGATCTTCCTCGGGATCTTCCTCGGGATCTTCCTCAAGCTCCTCTTCGGGATCTTCTTCAGGTTCTACTTCAGGCTCGGCCTCGGGCTCGGCCTCAGGCTCTGCCTCAGGTTCGGCTGCGTTCTGAGCAAGTTGCATTTGTAAGACATCGCAACGCTCTAACGCTATCTCAGTTCGGGTCCTTGCTTCTTGGAGTTGCTCTTGCAAGTCTATCATCTCAGCTTGCATCTTCATCATAACCTTCGTTTGTTGCTCACTAGTCTCTTGCATATCTTTCATTGCCGCTGCCATGCGGGCAATCTCCTCCTGAGTCTCGGTTCCGTCTTTAAACAGTCTGGCAACATTTTCTCTCGTGTAGCGCATGTAACCCACATCACGCTCCAAACAAGAAACAACAGCTGCGAGAACTCGCTCCACAGGTTCGGTTATGGGTGGTAGAGTGTTGGGATAAGCAGGGTGGTTCGGGTGAGGCAACGGGGGAACTTGTTCGCGATAGACCATACGTCTGATCATGTTAGGGTACCAATCCCAGCTAACGTCGTTTTCGTAAAGGCCTCCGGATAGGCGGTACCTCTTCGGTGCGGGAGCTTCGAGTTCCGGGACTACGCGGGGTGGCGAGGCAGTAGGTAATTGCGGTTCCTTCCCGTGAGCATGCGTCATCGAATTGGATGATGATGAGGGTGGCGTCGACATTCCTACAGGTAAGCCGTGTATATGCGCGCGTATGAGTGAAAGAGGTAAAGAAATAAGATTTCAAGACTACACAAACCTATGCAGTGCGTATCATTATAACTAATGGGTCGTCGCGGTTATAGTCTAGTATGCATGCAGCTTCTAGTTCGCTATAACCAATGGCTCTGATACCAATCTGTCACACCCTCAAAATCCACTAACGGAGTTTTACCGTCAGAGGGTGTGAACTGGCAGGATCGGAATCATTAGTTATAATCAAACCAAAGAAAAACGTTTAAATGTAAATAAGTGCGGAAGCGTAAAACCTTAATTCAAAAGTTGCGTCACGCAGGACGACTTAAAACCAAATGTAACTGTTAAAATTAAGTTTGCAGAATAAAGATGTTTTCAATAAATGCATGCTCCTAAACCGCGCGCCCGCCTCGGCTACCTGAGAATAACATACTAAAAGTGTCAACACAAGGTTGGTGAGTTCACAAGTTAAATAAGATAAATCGTTTAGCGTTTTGCGTAACCTCGTTACGGCGTTTAAGTGTTGCGTAACCACGTTACGGCGTTTCAGTGTTGCGTAACCACGTTACGGCGTTTCAGTGTTGCGTAACCACGTTACGGCGTTTCAGTGTTTTGCATTACCAGATAGTGTTATGTCAAATTATATATCGATAGGTAGCTAATCTATACAACAAGTATCGCTAAGTGGTTCGCGACCGAAGCTGACTGTTTATCAAGTGCCCGTCACCAGGTCAATCCAGACCATGGTAAGTGTTAGCCAAAATTACACCCACTCAACCTCCAGTTGAGCTTAGCGTCGGGTGGGGTTTGTCAAACCCAGTAGTACTACTCAACAGTGACTCGCTATTCCAAATATTAACCGGTCCGATGTGTGGGACTTCAAATGTTACGTTTGCCGCTTAGCCTTTACAAGTGATATATAATTTATAACAAAATCTTAAATATGCGTTTATCTCAGAAAAATACGTTTATCGGAGTATGTTATCTCCCCCAAGTGAAAAACGTTTGAAAACAGTTCAAAGAGCGGGGTAAGTGAAACTCACTGTTTGCGAAGAATATCCCGATATAGATCACCAAGTGATGCGCGTCGTAGAAACTCTCTAGCGTTCTAAATAACAAAGAGATTTTCTAAGTATCGGTACGTTTAACGAGTCTCTAGACTCGGCACATAATACCTATGCACGTAACAGATTTCGTGTTTCGTTTGTGAATTGTGTGTGACTTAAACAAGTACAATTGTGATACGATACATGAGTGAGCAATTACTTTCGTGTCACGTACTAATAACATACTTTACTAGCAATTATCCCCGTAAGGGCATTTTGGTCAACAAACAAAATTAACTAACCATTATTCCCCATAAGGGCAATTTGGTCAATTCATGGCAATCAATTAACAACTATTCCCCGCAAGGGTATTTTGGTCAAAACACAACAATTATATAAAAACTATCATATTTCATGCATTTTTACACAACTCAGCAGCTAGTTTCATTATGACAGAATTTTTACTTGAAAGATTGTACTATTTCACCGATCATAACGTCTCAATTAATTCACCAAAAATCACCACAGAAGCATACATATCTTAGGTTTCCAGAACATATTTTATCTTATTTTTATTCCACATATTTTTCTTATTATGACCAAAACATTACAGCAAACTCATATCAGTCAGATTCATGCGCAACAGAATGTTATTTGCAATTCCCGTTAAACGAAAAATTCAATAAATGCAAGACCACTTGGGTTTGGTTCCTAACTCAATGAGTAAACTTCCAGAAGTAGAACCAACCCAATTGGTCTCGTAGTTCATGAGATATAACATTTACAACATAACCTAACAGCAGGTCTAACAGCTCAGCTTTGCACCACGTTTTTGTAAAATCATAAAAGCACACTTATACTTGTCCAAAAATTACAAACTTATACTTCATGGAAACTAGACTCAACCTAGTTTACTGCAGTACCCACAATCTCAACCAATTTTCACGTTTACACTTCGTTACAGTCACTTGAACATCGTATACACATTCTGTCCAGATTCTGTTCACATCAAAACTTAACAATTTCACTAGCCATGGATCACAAATAAATCATATAACATGCTAGACACTAATACTACTATCCATGCATCTCCATTACACCATACATACAAGATTAGGGTTTGTGTTTTAACTCAAATCAAAGACAACAATGAATCATGCAACAACATCAATCTAGTTATCAATTCATTATCCAAATAACAACAATCATATTAGCCATATACATGGACACAATCGGCTGCCTAGGGTTTATACTTAACCCATTAAACATCAAAATTAAACAACAAGGAGGTAAGGGATGATCAAGTATACCTTCCTAGCACCTAGTTCTTGGATTAATCAATTGATTTGAGGTGTATATGTGAGAGTGTTGTGGACGGCAGCCGTGAGGGAGCAAGGAGGGAGGCCGATCGGGTCTTGTGTTTAGAAAATAATTTAGGGTTTAGTGTTAAGGTTATATTTATAATAATACAAGTTACACTCTAGTCCCTAATCTTTCAAGTGTTACAACTCTAGCCTAAACTAGTTGGTTCTTGTTTCTTGTTTAACATTCCACATAACAATCAAGTAACACACATATACCTAACACATAATTATCACATAATTAGTGTTTTGACGTTTGTCGTTTATTTATCAATCGTTCGCGTCAACTCGTTTGCGTTTCGGTGCAAATCCCGAAAGACTACATATGTAGTAAGTGTTAAGCGTCATTTAAACCCTAGTTTAAATGTAATGAAGTGTGCGTTATAGATTCAACGATCTTAAAGTTTGAATTGACGGAGTTGAGTTAACGGGGTTAACCTGAAATTGACGATTGTCACATCGGGGGCTGTGGCAATTGCCCATCTGCAACTTTTCCGAATACACTGATTAGGCCCTCCCTAGAATAATCACCCTCCAAGGAGACCTCATCGGGTTGCGGGCTATAACCGTTGATTGGTTAAAGAGCAGCGAGATAAGTTCAATACACCCACTTCCACCCCCAAGCCGCCAAGACCCGCTGAATAGACAGGCATTCCAAGGACTTCCTATTCCCCGACCTACGTTCTTATCTGTTAGAAGGTCTGAAAACCTGTAATGTGCAACGCGGTAATATCAAGTCTAACCCATGCCTCTACATACTCTAGCATGGACACCACGTTACATAAAGCAACAGTTAAGGCATTGGAAAATGTCATGCGACAACTATGAGGGGTTCTTTTAACTGTCTTTAATGGAAGGACGAAAATACGATCAAGGAGGGCCACGTCCATAATAATCTGTGGTTAGTTTTTTACTCTAGAATGTGTGGGAATTGTTTTATTTGTTAAAAGCAAGCTGTTAATTTCATTAACGTCATGAAAACTTTGCATGTTACTATGTTTGAGCATGTTTTTGGATTATAATGAAGATTTTGAGTTGGGAAAGTACCAGATTTAACTTTCCCATAGTCAAAGGTCAAATTAGTTAGTTTGGTTTCAAAATTTGTAGAATTATGTTGATTGTTGATAGAAAGTTATTAATTTAATTGATTTTATGGAAAATTCTCCATGTCAAAACAGATTTTGAGATAATAACGAATATTTTAAGTTAGAGCACATTCTGTTTGCACATTGATATAAATTTCAGATATATGTTTTACATTTTTGCAGTTTTACCCTTTAGGCCTATAGGCTATTTTTATGTATTTTCTTGCTTAATTATTTTGGTTTTTGCATTATCAAATGTAAGAACTTTAATAGAATTCCAAGTTTGCCTTCTTAGTTAGGAGAACAAACCTTTTGATGTGAAATAGAAACCAAACTAAAATACGTTAATTACTAAACTTCAATCCAATTCTAAATATAGCTCATGTTGGTCCAAAACATTATAACCATGTAAGTATAATAATTCTGAATAAATATAATAAATATAACAAATTCACTACAATAACTTAATTTAAAATCCAATAAAATATATTCATAATAATATACATTATAACGCACAATTAATTAAATTAATATAAAAATATATATTTAAAAAAATATTAAAAAACTAAATAAACCTGCATAACACGCGAGCTAAAAGCTAGTTTATTTGTATATTATAGCGTTCTTTGCAAATACGGTTCCCACTTATTCATCTCAAGTACTTATGAAAGCATTTAATATATAAATAACTACATTGATTTAAAATACACTTGAATTTCATAACAATATTGATAGTAAACATCTAAAGTGAAGTTGGGGATAGATAATAAACCGTTTGACTTGATGCACTACAATGAATTGAAACTAAGTCATAATGTCCAATCTCCAATCATCTAAAAACGTCGTACTTACTATTTAACCCTGTTCCTTTTTGGGTAGTTTTACAAATGAATACGTTAGTCTAATCATCATTAGGTTAACGCTAAGTGAGACCATACATCGTTAACTCAATCGGCATGTCGCCGCTTTGATATATATGATCTTCAAGACGTTACCTTGTTTTTATAATATGGACATTGAAGTTAAAGGTAAATGTTAACAACAATGGTCATTTCAACTAGCTAGTAATTATTATCATTTACTTAAAGATAAGATTAATGATAAATCGTGTCTTTGTTTTTTTTTTTCATCAATGGTTTTTTTATTACATCAAAACAGAAGGCAAGCGGACAACAAGCTGCGCCGTTATCCCTTTATGAATTGCAAAACTGAATCTTTTAAAAACTACATTTGCTAATCTTGGAGTCATAAAATTACTATGCATGACCTGTTAAATACGGGTAAGTAACTCCACAGCTTCAAGCGGGAGGAAACCAAAAGTGTCAAAAGCAAAAGGAATAAATATATGTTGGTTGTCAAGACACGCCTTCTCATGTTTTGTCACATTGCCTAAAGCAGCTTTTAAAGCTGCTTGACCGACTGTGAAACCACTACTCCCTAAGCCCACCAGAGGGGAAACCCCTGTTAAATCCACACACACATGCTTTCCTCCTATTCGTCCAAACATCAAAATGTCAGCCGGTCGAAGAGATGATCTTCCCTCCGACGGGCCAGTCAGGAAATTCACAGGTGCTTCTTTCTTAATAGAAATTCTGCCCCCTGAATATATCAAAGAGCACATCCCTAATTAGATCGTGTCGGTACTTGAACCCCGAAAACTCTTTACAATGCACCGCGTGCTCCCCATATGAGTCTAAACACACCTTACGACAAACATGACATATCTCATCAATCAGGAAAAGAGGAATCATGAGGCGATACTTAAGGATAGTACGATACTCCACTAGAGACATATGCTGGCCTAACCCATCTATAGGGATAGAAAGAAGAAAATCTTGAGCATGTGGTGCTCGTAGACACTCAAAAATGGCTTTTTGTCTACTTGTTATGTCAAAGTGTGACTCCATGTCGTGAACAATTTTACTAAAAAGATTACTCGCCAATGCATGTTGGGCTAAGGGGCGGTCTCTTTGTTAGTGAAACTGCTAAAATCAATGCTTGAAATCATATCACGAAGACAAGCCAAAGCACAAGAATAATCAGAACCCACCCGTCCCACATATACCACTGTCTCGCAAAATGTGATCCTGAAGCACCCACGATTGGGCTCTCGAGGCCACAAATGCATAGGAGGAAGCCTTTACTGCCGAATACAACCCCAAACCCCCATTCTTAATGGGTAAGGAAGCAAGTCGCCATTGGAGGTCTCTAAAGAAAGGACTTCCACAAACTACAATGTCCTCAATCGCCTCACGCAATCCCTTGTCAAAGACCAACGCTGCCTCCATCATGTGTACAGGTTGGTATGTTCTAAAACCGAAGAAAAGTTTAGCAATACCCATACATGATCGAAGTTTGGGGAGAAGGCGCATCAAATCAACAGCATTAGTAGCTCTTTTCTTTGTCAACCTCCTAATAAACCCGGTGTGTTTACTAACAGCTCCCGTAAGAAGCTTCACCCCTAATAATGGTCTCCCGGTGTCAGCACGGAATAAACCGTCACGAGACTTCGTACCATCACAAGAAAGCCAAAATAGCTCAGTTTTCTTAGTATTCAGTTAAAGACCCAAAGTTGGACCCGTCACCTTAATGATATCCAACACTTTAGCCACCTCCATTGAATCTCCAATGACCATCCCATCATCAAGATACCAAGTATGAAGAAGAAGCTTGCAATTGTCTTGAATCTGATGTACAAGGGGGTGTAAAACAAGGCAAAAAGAAGTGGTCCCAATGAGTCTCCTTGTTGAACCCCCGTGGCTGACCAAATATGATCATCCCAAAGATATAGTCTAGATGGCTGCCAATATAAAAATCCACCCACAAGGAAATAGAAGGACATCTGATCCTTACCTCACGAAGTAAAGCTGATCTATCCACCATATTAAATGCATTAGAAAAATCAACTGTAAGTACTGCAAGAGACCCATCAGTGTGGCGTTCACTTAGTACCCTGTTGGCGCTATATAATGAGTTTAAAAATGCTTGTCATTATGTGAAGAAAGCTTCCCGTTATTATGTAGCTATTTATCTATCTCTATCAAAATGTCTATCAAAAAATTATATATGTAATTTTCTGGTTGCTTCCTACCATCTTCAAGCCACTTGCGATTTGAGATTTCTCATGCGTTAGACCCGAATTCGCGAGTATGGATCTCACCAAACCCTGAAATAAACTGGATGTGATAACCCGTTTAAGGGCTTTTTGTGTTTGGTGAGACCCATGACCCGTGGAAATTGTTGTTTGATTATGAAAAAGTTTCACAAATAAATGAGATGTTATAACCCATTAAAGGACTATCCGGGTTTATTTGTGAAATAACCCCTTAATCATCAAATAATAATTTTCGCGTGTCATGAGTTTGCCAAACCCGGATAGCCCTTAAACGAGTTATAAAATTTCATTTATTTGTGAAACACTTTCATCATCAAACCCTAATTTAATTTTTTTCCTCTACATATTCTCCATCGCCTATCTTTCCTCTCCATCACCTGTTAACTTCCGATTACCACCCACCATCATCAACCTCTCCTCTCATGCATCAACCATCATCGCCACCTACATCAATTGTTCCTTTTTCATAAGACAAATATTTTTGTTCATGTTGGTTCGTTTAAAAAATTAGCATCTTCGAGTTTATTTACGTTCGTTCGTTAAAAATCTAAAAACCTACACATCTCAATTGAAAGAGCCCAAATATTAAAAAGAATAATGAACTTAACAAACTAATATATACATATTAAATATTAAATCTAAATCAAACAAAACTGCGTTAAAAAATAAAACAAATCATTACAAAATATAAAAATAGCAAAACGATTAAAAATAAAAACCTAAATAAATCCCGTAGCACGGGGGCTCAAAAACTAGTGTATAATAAAATGTACATGAACCATTTCCTACTGATCACTTATATGAGTGGGGTTTTCATTATTTTGTAAATATTACACATATTGTTTGCATACTGGCCCATGAGCATGCATCAATTAGTGTTTTAGAAGCTCATAATGAACTTATTAAATTTTACAAATTAACAATACAAAACACAGGTCAACTAGTTTAGATTCATTGCAGACCTGTTATAAAACTAACCCATGCATGCATTTAATCTGGTGTTTTAGCTAGAAGCTTAGGAAGTGCTTCTCATTGAGGCTTTCAACAGTATCCTTGATGCTTACCTCCAATGGAGTAAACTTAACGCCTAGACTTTCCGCTTTTGCCCTCGACACATTGTAAGTTAGAGGTTTATCACATTTCCCATCTTTATACCTACCAACATTCAAAGAGAATAAATAATTCAGATTTTGAGCTGTATATTATGACGTGGAACAAGAAAATCATGTCATCATGTTGTCTATACCTTTCAGAAAGGCCAATACTCGGGTACAACTTATCTACAATCTTTATGATCTCTAAAGACGGAACAACTTTGGCCACCGTGCAGTATCTACCATTAGCTTCCGGGTTCTCAAAAGCTAAAATATGTGCAGCAACAACATCTCTCACATCCACAAGCCTATAAATTCCACCTGAAATCACTTCTTTATCTGGAAATAATAAAATCCAATCATTTACACAATTAAACATCGATTCATGCATATAAACGTAATCAACAATTAGCAAACTACCGTTCTTGATAAGGCTTATAATGCCCTTAGAAGTAAGGTTGAGAGTTGGCTGTAGGAGGGGACCGATCACATATCCCGGATTTATAACCACCAACTCCAAACCATTCTCTTTTGCAAACTTAACAGCAGCATTCTCAGCAAGGGTCTTTGAAAGCGGATACCACAACTGTAAATTACAAAATATTCGTTAGTTGCTACATTTTGTAGCCGATAGATTTGAGATGAATCTATACCTGTTTTTGCTCACAAACTAATGGATCTGAAAACCAGGTTTCGTCCATCACATCGCCATGTTCTGGAAGTCTTGAACCAAACATTACTGCAGTCATTGATGAAGTCAAGACCACTCTCTTGAGAGATTGAACTTTTGCAGCCGATTTAAGAACATTAAGTGTCCCCTTAACTGCAGGATTAATCAGTTGTGCCTGATGGAAAACGAAAAAAAAAAAACGATTTTGGCAAATAATTCAAGAAGTTAGACAAAAGGAAGATTAAAAAGTTGACCTGTGGGTCATCAATTGAAAGTAGAACAGGAGATGCTGTGTGAAAGACACAAACGCAGTCGTTAACTGCAGTATCGAAAGATCCTTCTACAATTAAGTTAGCTTCAAATAATGATAGCCTTTCCTTAGCTCCATCAAGAGCAAGTAGATGTTCTGTCTTGGTTGGATCATCTGCAACATATTCTAATGAAATCAGTATCCATTAAAAGAAATTAAACAAAAAGACATATGAAATGCACTAGCTATTTTATCTTGCACAAAAAAACAAGTCGATCACTATATATAATTATGGTATATTAAATTCCCAAAAAAATTCATCAACCCAAATTTGGTATCTCAATGTCCCTAGACATAATTAATGCAAAACAAATTTAAATAATGACCTTTTTTGTGTTTTTTTCCTGATAAACTTAAGACTTCTAGCATTTCAACATCAGGTTGAGGAACCTTGTTCATCCGAATATTAGTGATTTTATGGTATTAAACCAAGGTATATTGGATTTTAATAATCCAAACCATAACCTATTGGCTGATATTAATCCTAACTTAAGAAATTCTCTTGGTTAATCTCAACTTTCACTCTATTGGCCTCCACTGAGCATTTTCCTAACGGAGATTAACCCGGTTAGTTTTAGGGCAAAAAATGTCATTTCTCTAAGTTGAGAGTGACAAATGAAAAAGGTAAATAAACCACCACCACCGCCACCGCTGCTGCCCGCAACCGCCGGCTATGGTGGCGGTGGCAGCGTTGGTGGTGGTGGTGGCGGTGGCGGTGGTGGTTGGTTTTGAAGTTTATTTATCGTTTTCTTTTGTCTCTCTCAGTGGAGACTAATAGGGTGAAAGTTGGGATTAACCTATGGAATTTTTAAGTTATGATTAATACCGGCTAATAGGCAAAAATTTGGATTATTAAAATCAAATATTCCTTAAACCAAAATAAATTGATTATATAGCTCATGCATTTGCTTTAATGGAATAAAAGCTTTTTGCTGGTAAAAAGATTCTATAGCTTACATACTATTATCACACACCTTTACTTTTTAGTTCAAAGTCGTTTCTTTTCAAGTCAACACTGTTCTTGAACAAGTCAGAAATTTAAGAGTCATAATTAACCTTTCACAATTTATGCGAAATCAAGAAAGGAGACATTTCGATTACGGACGAATAGTTTTGATTAATTAAACTTAACTAGAGTTCCGATATTCATAGTGAACTTAATTCGCTTGGGTCAAACAACAATTTCATCATAAACAAATTAAAATAGTAGTTTGAGAATAATAATTTGATAAGAAAGCAGAAGGACAGACTGACCGAGGGAGCGAACGGTAGCATGAACAGTGTAACCACGATCGAGCAAGAGTTTAACGAGCCATGAAGCTCCTGTAACGCACACAGCCTTCCCTTCTCCACTCATCTGTACGTCTGAAACTCCTACATACGTTGTGGGTGGTGGAATCGGGTATGATCGAATATATACAAAAACAAAAAAAAAAATAGAGTAATTAAACTACTTACAAGTTTTATACCCTTATGTTTGAAAAAGTATTAAAATCCCATTGGCCACCTTTTTTTATTAAAGAATATATATTAAAATTTTAAAACCACTGAAAAAGAATATATATAATAAATGAAAAAAAAAAAAAAACTCTTAATTAGGTCCCGCCCTTTATCTTCCTTTTTAGGATCCAAGGTTCAAGTTCAATGAGTATATGCCAATAATAGAGAGAGAAACCGCTATTCTAAGATAAAACTTATGAAAGAAGAGGTTGGTAAATATTATGATTTGTGAGAGATACCTTTGTCACCAAGTTAACGTCATTCAAAAATATATCATTAGCATGGGAGAGTAGAGTAACAAAGAGAACTGAAATTGATCTAATGACTTACGTATATTGCGTAATCTTGGTTATTTTATATATCGAATTATATTTTGCTTCTTAGTGTTTTAGGTTGTGTGTCACCATATACACAATATTATCGAACATTTGAATTTGATTTATTGACATAGTTACAAATATATCTTATTCAGTACTCACCTTTTAGAAGAAACAAATATTTATGATCGGCCTGTCATGAATAAATAAATATCCCATTCATACAATAAAAAAATAAAAATACTAAATCCAAATAAAAATGATTTCTATCGATCATAACATATACTTATACTACTTATACTATATTATAATAGATATAAGAAGGATAGAATAATCATTTGATCAGAATTCTTAAATTTAAGAGTTTTACAAGCTTTAAAGCTTGAGGCACAACTCATTATGATTATTTATTTAACCAAAATGATTTTTATCAATCATAACATATATATATATAGGAGATTTCAATTAAGAACCCCTTTGAGTTTTAAGAACTCAGTGTAACGATTTTTTTTTTTGAATTTTTTTTACACATGCGTAATATATGTAAGTTACATATACGTAAAAAAAATATACAAATTTTTACGCACTGAGTCGACTTTTTACACATGTGTAACGGACGTAAAAGTTAGTGTAACCACTTACATATTTATTCTCTCTCCTCTTTTGACTTTTTTGTCAGATTTAATCTCAACCACATATTCCAATCCATTTAATTAAATGTGTGGCCTAGAATTGAAGTTCTTAAGTTCTTAAAACTCACCATGGTTCTCAAAATATCTCTCTCATATATATATATATATATATATATATATATTTAAAATGCAACTTTAGTTTGTCTCACATTTATCATTGCCCATCTATTTTACAAGTGATGATGCTTTGTGTACTCTCTTTCAATGCACATCATACATACACCAATACATAATGCATATTTTACACATAGCTCTAAAATATGTCATGAGACACGTGTTTTTTTATGAGTCTTTTACTTTAGTGACTACACAAAACATGTGGCTGCTATGCAATTGAAGCGACTAGAATGTCGTACCTTTTCTTCTACATCTGCTTTATCGCTGGTTTTCTTCACCTCACCCACTTTTCTATACATCGCTTCCATTTTTTCTCTTCGACCTTTACTTGGCAATTCATCTTCAGCATCAGTCACAACACAAGATAGCCTTTTGTTGTTCGATTGTTTACGGGTTCTCGAACTTACTGAATCGGTTGTTGTAACATCCCTAAAATTTCAGTCCAAATTTGACACCTTAATAAAGATGAAGGATCAAAAATATTTTCAAGATAAGTAAAAGAAAAATGAGATAAGAAAATAAAACATTTTATGTTAAGGAGATAAGAAAGTTCATTTCACATGAGAAGAAGGAAAAAAGTGGGAGCATTTCCACATGAGTATAAATAGTAAAGATAAATAGCCTCCCACATTGAAAAATTATAAAACTTGGAAGTTCTTTATAAGTAAAAGAATTTCCATAGAGATATTCTTATATGCAAGATGCACCTAGTGGTCCCAACAGAGGGTGCAAAGCACCCGACGGGCGCGCATGGGCACGGGCGAAGGGCGCAATGTGGCGCTTTGATGGGGTACTTTGCACTTCGCACACTCGCATTTCGTAAAGTTGAAGTTAAACCAAGACGTGACAAGCTACCAAAGATAAGGGACCAAAAGTGAAAATTCAAAACCCACGCGATGAGCTCAGAACAAGGCCATCGTGATACATGATGGACCGCTGTGACTCAGCAACACGTGTCGCACTTGGGTGGCACGTGGCAGACACTAAGGCTGAGTCAGCGTGCCACGCATCAATTATCTGACACCGTGATACGCGACAGACCAAGGAAAGGGTCCATCGTGATACACGATGGAACCCAATTTCACTTATAGGGGGAGGGGGTTCACGGCATCTCCCATTCAACACATCAAACACACTTTCTCACACATAGTTAGCCTCGTTTTGAGTGCCAAGCTCCAAGGTTCTGACGGTTTAAGCCTCAGTACACATCAAACACACTTTCTCACACATAGTTAGCCTCGTTTTGAGTGCCAAGCTCCAAGGTTCTGACGGTTTAAGCCTCAGTACACGATATAAGGTAGAGGTATACCAATCGGGATGAATGTAGTACTCCTGTCAAATATGAGAGACAAAGGCATCCTATTCTTCTTTAGTGCCGCTGCCAATTTTTTATTTTTGGCAAGACCTCGTCCCCTACGTCGAGCAGGTACAACTACAAATATAATTAAAATTTATTAGTCACAACATGTATATTTATAACAATACATGTATTTATAATAAATGAATAAAATATAGTAAATAAATAAATTATAGTAACCCTTACCATCCTCCTCGTGAACACCTCGCTGAAAACCACCTGGAGGTGGCGGATCCTCGGCAGCATCGCCGCCATGTCCTCGAGGCATGACGTCCGTCATGATATGAAAAGTTATAAGATATGCAATACAAATATATAATACGATTCAAGTTTTATATTGCTACATAAAAATACAAAGTTTTCTTATAACCACATACAAATACAAATTACAACTATTATTTTAATCAAACTCTCCCTCGGATTCTTCAGTGTCTGCCTCCGATTCCTCTGCTTCCGATCCCTCCGTTCGTACTCAAAATCATCCTTGTCATTATCACTCTTGTCATCAGACAATGTATTAGCGGTAACCGTTGGCGGATTAACTTCACTTGGCTTCTCACCCACATTGACATGAGAAGACGTGTTTAACAAGTATTGAGTAAAGTCAATGGAAAGTAAACAATTAAATGAAGAATTGTTATGAACAACGTCAAGATCTTCTACTAAGTCATTGTCAACATTTTGAGCATTTTCAACGCGGCCATCGTTTAATGTAGGTAGATCCCAAAATTTTCGATGATTAACATTCTCGGCAACCCATCGGTGGTTATTATTTTGGTTTCCTCGTCAAGGTTCTTGAATGTAAAACACTTGTTTGACTTGCGAAGCAAATATAATTTGATCTTCTTTGTCCCATTCATGCTCTATGTTGATACTGGTGATATTATTATCATGTCTAAGAGCATTCTCATCCAACATCTCATTTTATGTGAGGGGTGTTTTATAATTTGGAGAGTGATTCAGGGTGGTGTGAGTGAAGAGCTTTATATTTTAGAAAAAGTAGTGATTTTTCTGTATATTTGAAAAGTTATTGTTCACCCCCTATAATTTTTTAATATATTTTGAAAGTGGTTGTGAGTGAAGGAAAGAGAAAAGGTAATGATAAAAGGTATAAAAAGTATTATTTAATTGAAATAGAGAGAGAAAATGTAGTGAGTTTTATTGTGATTTTTGGTTTAGGGATAAGGGGTGGGATGAGAATGCTCTAACACCCCTTCGAGTATTAAACCACTTGCACCGAAATAGAACAGTTGAATACCCATTTCCATAACACAACTCGATGATCTCTTCTACTTAGCCATAGTATTTCTCATGGTTCACTTCTTCTGCTAGAACCTCGGAGTTTTGCGTTGTTCGTTCTACGTCGCGACCACGTACCATAAACCGAACACCGTTGACTATGCAAGCAGTGTAAGTAAAGGCATTTATTTCCTCACCCATTGAAAGAGCATACAACTCTGGGTGGAATTCAGGAGAATTTTGTACTTTCATCGAATATTACTAACAAATATAGAATAATGCATTACTTCATCAGGTAAATGCATAACTAAATGGAAAGGAAATACCTAACAGATTATATGGATTACCTTCTCGAGAAACCACTTCGGAAATTTAGTTTTAACATCATCTTGGGGATGTTCATATTTCAATTCACTAAGTTGACGACAAAAATATAGCCCCAATAAGGAAAGAGAAAATACTTAACAGATTATTAAAAGTTAAAGAGATGAGCACTTACTTCATATAGTCCCTAACTTCTTGACAGCTATCAAGGACAAACCATTCGAAATTGAGCTTCTCGTTGGTAGTAAGATATTTGATCTTCTTTGCGCTAGCCGGACGACTTTTAGACTCAAACACCCACAACTTAGTTTTTTCGACAACGACATCTTCGTTTCTGTCGGGGCGATTGAACCGAGTTTGAACATCTAGAAGATACATCGAACAAAATGATAGAGCCTCTTTGATGTGTTGTAAAACACACGTATTTTCTGCACGTTTTATCTACGTTTTTACATTATATTTTATATGTTTTACTCATTTTAGATAGGTTTTACGTAAGTTTAATAACCTTGTAGGTTTTGGGTGAAAGAAAGAAGAAAACCGGGACTTTTCGAGCATTCTACGAGCCTTTTACGCATACAAGTTCAAGACAAAGCTCAAGGCCCGACCCGTATGCATCATGGAGGCCCAAGACCATAGTATATTATAACATAAAAAAATTAAAAAACCCTAATACTGCTACAGTAGTTCCGATCAGCAGTTCAGCAAGGAAAAGAAAAGGAGAAAAAGTTTTGTGTGCTAGGGTTTGGAGCTTGTGGTGGCTAGGTAAGGAAGAACAAGCAAGAACAAGCCTCGGTGATCGTTTACCATCAGTTTATAGCAGCCCGGAACATCCATATCCTTCCATCTTTTACATCGTTCATCATACTTTATTTTCTTGATCAATTGTTAATTTGTTTTGCAATTGTGTTAGAGATTGAAGTGTTTATGAGTGTTATTGATTGTTGAATGAATTTTGAGATGATTTATATGAGTTTAATAATGGTTTATTTAATGTTCATGGCTGTCCATAGATGATTATTGGCTAAATTTGTTAGTTCTACCTAGGAATGATGATTCTTGTTAGGTTTTGATAGGTTTTATGGATTGTTTGATTGATAGACTTGAATTGCTATTGTAAAGTTTGATTTAGACATAAAATAGTTTGTGTTTAAGGGCTGGAAATTTTGGTGATCCATTGCATAAACCCCGTGTGTTGATTGATTAGTTTTGTATTGAATGATCGGTGCATTGTTTGATTCTAGACTTTGTGTTTAGGGTTTGTTTGCGGTAGGAACAACCGTAGGGTTTTGTTGCGGGATTAATTGGATTAAGTACAGCGGTTAAACACCTTCCTTGAGACCGAGAGGTGATAGGAAGTTAGGGTTGTCTCATTGCCTTTGCATGCTAGAATAAGGATTGCGCGAGAGCGAGTTCGTTTCTTGTCAGGTTTAGGAGTTTTGAGCTACTAGTTGATCTATTTTGGTTTAAGTTGAATTGTTCCTCTATCCTTGGTTGTGTAGTATTCATTGCCATTAGGGTCGAGTGTTGGTAAGACCGAGAGGTGATCCTTCATTTGAACAAGTTAGCAATTGTTTCCCGGTTAGGTCGTTTTAGCCGATTTTGAGTAGTTAGGGTTTGTTGTGTGAGACCGAGAGGTAATCCAGTGAGCCCGAGCGATCCTTAGTCGTGTCATCTTTAGGGACCGGTGTCTATATATCATTCAATCCATTAGCTTGTTAGGCCTACAATTTGATTCAGACCTAGGTAGACGTTTTTCTCCATCCTAAGTCAACACAGTTAGTTTTCCGTTAAGTTTTCTATTTTAGGTAACTTTTGTTAGTTATTCCAGTTAGTCCAGTTAAGTAAGTAAAAATCAATAAAATATTATTCTAAGGTAGGTCTTGTCTAGGGTTAGTAATCGTTAGCGTCTTACGTGTCCACGTGTTCGATACTCGAACTTCCTAGGTCTATACTACTTGCGATCGGTACACTTGCCGGTTGTGTGTGGTTTTAGGATTTTGTTTTAATATTAAAGCTTAGTTGTGAGGGTCATTATTATAGGGTTATTAGACACACATCACTCTTCAGCTATAGAACCTTCTGGCCTTGCCTTGTTTCTAACATAATGTTTTAGTTTTTTCATATACCTTTCAAACGTATACATCCATCTCATACAAACCGGACCTCCACGAAGTGCTTCATCTGGTAAATGCAAAACTAAATGAACCATAATGTCAAAAAACGCTGGAGGATATATCAACTCTAACTTGCACAATATCAAAAGAATGGCTTTCTTTGCTTTCTTCATATCATCTACCAATAGTGTTCTTGAACAAAGCTGCTTAAAGAACGTGCAAAGGTCTACTATAGGCGTATAAATATCTTTGGTCAAAAACCCTCGAACACCAATCGGTAACAAGCGTTGCATGAGAATATGACAATCATGAGATTTCATCCTAGTAATGTTAGAGTTGTTATCTATGACGCTCTTGCTGATATTAGATCCAAACCCATCCGGCAGTTTGACGGGCGACCTGTAGGAAAGCAACTAAGTGATGTAAAAGATATAATTATGCTTACGGGATTAAGTTAATTCAGTGGAATTAGTTGACTACGGTTGCTCGTGTGTTTGCAGGTTTAAGGAGCAAGAGAGCGGCGTTACGAGAACACAAGCGAAAACGGTGAAGAAAACGGAGCTGGAACGAAAGAGATACGAAGAAAAAAGAATCAGAAGCGAGCTCCACCGTGGCCCACGGTCCAACTGGAACACAAGTTCCAGAGTACACCGTACCGTGGAAGACAAGGCGACCGTGGGGTGGACCGTGGACCACGGTCCGGGGCGGAGACACATTTGCATGTCGTTTAATAGGTCGTTTTTGAGTGAATTTTGGGATACTTTTTCACCTTGGACGACCTAGAGGCGATTTGGAAGGAGAGAAACAACATTTTAGGTGTTTGTATCATTTTCTTTATGTTTGGGATTGCTAGTAACAAGATATTGGATTCAAGAATCCTCCCGAGCCATGAGTGGCTAGTTTCTTTGGTATTCCTCTCGGGATGTAAGGTTATTTGCAAAACACTTTTGTTTATTGTTCTTGAACTTGGATTGATTATCTAAATGCCAATGTTAGTATAATCATGTGTTTGTGTAATTGTTTGAAGCGTGTCCATATTGTTTCTATCTAGTTTGTAGCCATATGTTCTTGGTGTCGTTGGCAATCGAGATTTAGTGGATAGAACTAGGAAGAATAGTATTGATTGATTGGTAAGTAACAACCTCGCATTCCAGGAATCCGAGTACTTAGTTCTTGATTAATCACAAACAATTGCATGTGCACAAAACCGAGATATTACGGTTTATCCATTGAACGTTAACAAGAGTGTTGAGCAATAACCCGAACCCCGAGAGGAATGCATGTTTAATTAATCGTTTATAATTTTCGTTTAGTTTAATTTAGTTTGTAAAATCAAACCAATACCAACTTGGAAATTACTCTTTCGTCATTTAGATTTATCTTAGTTAATCGTCGAGCTACTTATTAACGCACTTTCCAAAAACTCCTCGTGTTCGATACCCACTACCGCTAATCTATTTAGTAGTATTTGGTTTAAGTTTGAGTGAGTCTTCGACCTCACGTCACAGTTTAACATCTTTTATAAATTGACAGAAAAGCTTTCGATCACCGACCTTTAATGAGTATTTTGGGTGGGGCCTATAAAACTTGTTACCCTTTCGTTCCAACCATTGTGTTCTTCGAATCTTTAGATTTTGCAAGTTGACTCGTGCATTTGGCGTGTCTTTGGTTTTATCGTTCATTAGAAGAGTACATAGTAGACTATCGCACACATTTTTTTCGATATGCATTACATCTAAGTTGTGCTTCAGCTGGAGAGAGGACCAATACTCAAGTTCAAAAAATATGCTTCGTTTGTTCCAGTTCAACTCGAAATCCTCTCGCTTTCTCTTAACACCTCTAAAATCGGGATGCTTGCCCAGTACACGATTGACTAGATGACTGAGTTGATCTTCTATGTCAGCATCACTAAAGTGTTTCAGTGGGGATCTTGTCTCAAGCTTGCCGTTAAAGTCCAAACTTTTTCTCCACGCATGGTTAGCATGTAAGAATTGGCGGTGACCGACATATACGACTTTATTTGTTGCATGTATTGAAGGAGTGTCTTCATTGCAAGTCGGGCATGCCTTGTAGCCCTGCCCGCTCCAACCAGATAGACTACTACGAGTTGGAAAATCGTTTATGGTCTATAATAGCACCGCCTTCATTGTGAAGAATGTGTCTGTCGTCGCGTCTTTAGTACGTACGCCTTCTTGCCACAAATGCTTAAGCTTACACAACAAGGGCTTAAGGAAAACGTCAAAGTCCTTTTCGGGTGATTTACGGCCGGGATTAGCAAGGATAACATGAATGAGGACTAGTTCATGCATAGCCATGGAGGCAAATTGTATGTGGCGAGTACAACTGGCCACATGCAATGAGCCAAAAACATGTTACCAAAAGGATTGAAACCGTCAGCTGCAAGCCCTACGCGAACATTTCGGGGTTCCCTCGAGAAATTAAGGTACTTTTTATCAAATTCTTTCCATGAAGATCCATCAAAAGGATGACGCATCGTACCATCTTCTGATCGTCCGGTATTGTGCCATATCATTTCTTTTGTAGTGTGCCTCAAACAATACAAATGTCTTAGTCTGGGGGTCAAAGGAAAGTATCGTAACACCTTGTGAGGTACCTTTTTTCCCTTTGTTTTTGTATCAACCCACCGACTCTTGTTACAAATAGGACAATTCTGCAGCGATTGGTGTTCTGCACAGAAGAGAGCACAATCATTTTTTCACAAATCTATCGACTCATACCCCAAGCTAATCTTATTTAATGTCTTTTTCGCTTCATAATGCGAAGGGGGAATCTTGTTGCCTTCTGGATGTGAAGATTGCAACAGCTTGAAGAGCTCATCAAGCGAACTATTAGTCCATTTGATTTTCACCTTTATATGCATAAGCTTTGCTAAAAAATCAAGGGAAGAAAACTTGGTACAACCAAGATATAATTCTGACTAGGCTTCCTTTAATAACTCTTCAAAATCATCATGACATCGCTATTGTCTGAACCTGAGTCCCTATCATCAACGTTGGTATCCTCTTCCCTACGCTCATTCATAACGTCTACGATAACGTCGGTCAAATCGTTAGTTGGCGTAATCTCGTCTACAATCACAACTGGAGGAATTAAACTTTCGCCATGATAGATCCACTCAGTGTACGTCCGACAAAAGCCATATGCACGCATATGAGCTTTCATATTTTTGTAAGGTATTACTACAGAATTCTGACATTTTGCACATGCACATCTTACAAAGCCTCTGCTATCAACTTGGTTTTTGCACATCTCGATAAAAGACTGGAGTCCTTGCTAATACTCAGTTGATCTAATGCTTGGATTGGTAATCCAATTTTTATCAGCGGACATGATTATACAACTGAAACATAATTTAGGGTTTCAGGCTACGGGAAAATATTAGAATATTGTTTGGATGGCGGATTAAGTATTTACAAGGGTAGGCTGCTAAACCCACCTTTTGAATAGTTTATCACATATGAATATGTATTACACGATTGTTTGTTTAAGAAAAATTCGGCAGTATTTTGATGAGTGTACCAGTACTAGATACTAACGTGTTCGTCTTGGATGCTTGCAGGCTGGAACCGAACCAAGTACATGTACACCCATTGATGCAGCCTCTAAACTTTGGCATATGAGATATGGGCATTATCATGTTGAAAGTTTGAAGCTATTACATGATAAACAAATGGTTTATGGTCTACCAATTCAAGTTTCAAGTCTCGGTGGCAATAGATATTATGTTCTTTTTATTGATGATTGCACCCGGATGTGTTGTGTATATTTTCTCTCTAACAAATCTGAAGTGTTTTCCAAGTTTAAAGTATTTAAACTTATGGTGGAAAAGGAAAGTGAAAGCTCTATCAAAAGTATTGCGATCAGATCGGGGTGGGAGTACACTTCCACAGAATTTAATATGTTCTGTGAATCTCATGGCATTAAAAGGGAACTAACAGTTCCCTTCACTCCTGAGCATAATGACGTTGTAGAAAGGAAGAACCGTACCGTTATGGTAATGAAAAGGAGGATGCTAAAGAGTATGGTTGTTCCTAATTATTTCTGGGCAGAAAGCGTGGCCATGGCAGTGTATTGATTAATTTAGCCACTACCAAGCTGTTCATAATCAAACTCCTCTTGAGGCATGGTCTAATAGGAAACACACAGTTAACCATCTCAAAGTGTTCGGTTGTGTGGCCTATGGTTTAATACCCTCTCAGTTTAGACAAAAACTTGATGATAAATCAGAAAAGTGCATCTTTATCGGGTACTCTACTCTAAGCAAGGTTATCTATTATATAATCCTATCACTGAGAAGTTTTTGACTAGAAGAGATGTTAAATTTCTGGAATCAGAAAAATGGCAATGGAACAAGGAGGAACCCCTTTCATATGAACTGAACTATATTGATCCTTTCCCTATTGATGAGCCTAATCATTCTTCACCAAACAAAGATCTCCAATCGCCACCTTCGACCCAGGCCATAACACCTCAAACACTCACTCAAACTACTCAAGATCACCAAACACCGATTACTCACTCTTCCAACTAGCAACACTCAATCAGTAAACCTCAATTCACTACTTCAGAATCACACAACACCCAAAGCCAAACCTCAGATTCACACACTTAACCTACTTCACAACATGATATCACCTATACACCCTCTCATCTTCCTAGAACCAAGGGGCTTCAAGATGTTTATGATAGAGCCAAATAGATTAATGTTGGTACTGATTTCTATAATTGTCAGTTTGATCTAAATGTCACTGATCTGTTGCACTATGAAGAAGTTGTTGTGAAGCAAGAATAGATAGATGCAATGGAAGAGGAGTTAGATGCTATCAAAAGAAATAAAACCTGGGAGCTTGTTCAACTCCCCCCGGTAAAATTTTGGTTGGTTTGAAATGGTTTTACAAGACCAAATTGGGTGCTGATGGAAGTATTATTCGCCACAAGGCCCGTTTAGTTGCTAAAGGGTACTCTCAAATGCAAGGTGTTGATTATCAAGAGACGTTTGCTCCTGTTGCTCGTTTTGAAACCATTTGAGTTGTTGTAAGTATTGCAGCCCAAATGGGTTGCAAAATCCATCAACTAGATGCTAAGTCCGCCTTCTGGAATGGCGACTTAACCGAAGAAATCTATGTTGAACAACCGAAAGGGTTTATTGTATCGAGTAAAGAAGGCTATCTGTACAAGTTGAGAAAGGATCTCTATGGACTAAAACAAGCCCCTAGAGCTTGGTATGCTAAAATTGATGGTTATTTTGTTGAAAATGGATATCATCGGAGCATAAACGAGCCTACTCTTTACGTGAAATCAGGTGATGATCATAAACGTGTTTATATGTTGATGATATAATATGTACAAGACCGTGTAATGGTCTTGTTGATGAATTCAAATACTGCATGAAAAGGGTCCTTGAAATGACCGATTTGGGGCTGTTAAAATACTTTCTTGGTTTGGAAGTATATCAATGTGAAAAAGGTGTGTTTTTAGGTCAAGAAAAGTATGCCAAGAATATTCTTGACAGGTTTGGAATGATTAGCTGTAATGCTGAAGTAACTCCTATGAATACGAGTGAAAAGCTGAGCTTAGATGACAGTGCAGATAAAGTTAATGCAACCAAGTATAGAAGTATGATAGGTGGCCTAATTTATTTGACTCATACTAGGCCAGACCTGGCCTATGCAGTTGGAGTGGTAGCTCGTTTTATGCAATTTCCTTCTAAACTTCATCTCAGGGCTGCAAGAAGAATTATGAGGTATGTTGCCGGTACGTTGTCATTTGGTATGTTGTATGAAAAAGGTGTCAAGATTGAGCTTGTTGGATACACGGATAGCGATTGGGCTTCATGTGGTAATGATAGAAAAAGCGTGTCAGCTAATGTTTTCTCATTGGGTAGTGGTGCTATAACCTGGAGTTCAAAGAAACAATCCACGGTTGCCTTGTCAAGTACTGAGGCTGAATATATAGCCTCAATCACTGCTACTTGCCAAGCTTATGGCTAAGGAGAATTTTGGAAGATCTTGGGTTTAATCAAAAGGAAGCCACTATGATGTTTTGAGAAAACAAATCAACCATTAACTTGGGTAAAAACAGGGACGAAGCTCAATGGGGACCCAGGGTGGCCCCGGTCACTGCCGTTTTTCCGTTAGTAGGGTAAATTTCGTGATTTTTCCCGAAAAGTTTTATAGGTATTAAGTACGGTCACCCCCGATATATATTTCCAAAATGCTACCGGTCACCACTGATTTTTTATTTTTTAAATATTATATCCCTATCGTTTGATTTTTTTATAAAAGCTCACAGTTTTTATAAACAAAAGTTACAAAATAGTAGTTGAATAATAAAAACTTTGCTTTTATAAAACTCAAAATTGAGGGGCTATTTGTAAATTGTAAAAATAATATGTTAAACAAAACATAAAAAAATAAAAAAGAAAAAGAAACGGATTGATTTTGGAACCCAGCCACCTACGCCCCTTCCTCTTTTCGACTGTTCATACCACCAGCCCACCACATCCACCGCGCTGTCCACCGCCTACGCCTTTGCTCAGCTCCATAATAACCACAATCAAATACTAATGAAGTGGATCTTACTCACCCCTCCTCTCGGTTTTTGCATTATTATGAATATTTTAGGTCTAGTTTTTTTTTATTGTAAGAACACTCTCTTGAATGAATGAAAAAGATAGATATATAGATGTCATATTTTTTTATCCGACCCGAACTGAACCACCGACACGAACCGACTCGTCGACCCGGAAATTTTTGGGTCCGTGACTACGGTCACCACCGTGACGAAGCCCAAGCTTCACCACTGGGAAAAAATCCTGTCATGCATAGTCGTTCAAAGCATATTGAACTAAAATATCACTCTACAAGAGAATGGTGAATCAAGAGTTTGTGAAGATGGAATATGTAACGCCCGTAAATTTCGTTAACCGGTTTGAATCGTTTATAAATGTTTGTTTAAAAGTTGGGGTTTCATCTTCCTAATTTAGAGCCTTGTATTACATTTTAAAAGTCCATATATCCATCATTTTCCTCAAGACAGACATCACCTCTCATAACTTGAAGGACTAGATTTGTATGTAACAACCGCTAATCTTCATTTGACGGCATGCACGGTTGTAGATTTTGTGAAATATTCGGCATTTTATCTTCCAACTTGAGGGACCTCTTGTGGTAATATTAAAAGTCCAATTAATAAGCTTTAGGAATAAGTTATATCTAATTGCAAGTAAGAGGACTAGTCTTGTGATTAACCCAAAGTTATTCAATTTTTGGCTGCCCATCTTTTATATCGATCGCAACTTTTGTAGCAGCCCTAAACCACGTTTTACTTCATGTTCCAGCCATTATCAAGCCATCTCCACCTAATTCCAGGTTAGTACCATGTCAAGGAAACTCTTTTTCACCATAAAATCGTTTATTGAACCCTAGAGATATCATAATCATGTTAGGGTTTAAGTTTTGATTAAAACAGTTTCTGATAGATTCGAACTTGTTTATTGTTCGGTCTGTAACTCGATGAAAATTGATTTTTTTTTCGCGATTCTTGATTCCATGATGTTCTACTTTGAGTCTAGTTTCCAGAAAGGTATAATATGTAATTTTTGGACGACAATTGAATGGTTTTTATGATTTTATAAAATTGTGTGTCAAAACTGATGCGGGATGGCGGATTCTGGTCTGTCTTCTCGACATCATAACTCTTTTTCAACAAGTCCAAATTAATTATTTCCACATCTGGAACTTAATGTTTTGAGTTAAAAACCAAACCCAATTGGAATCGTTTAATTTGGTTCTGTAATGAATTTTATAAAAATAAAACCATTTTGTTACGCACTGAAATAGCTGGACATACCTTTCTGTCTTGGACGAATTTTTATAATTTTTGTGTCCACTATAAAAATATAATAAAAATATCTTTATAAACCTAAGACATTTATTAAACTCTGGTAAATATTTCATAATTTATTTCTAGTTTCTTCCTATGTAATAAAATACGTCTTTGCATGCTAAAATCTGCTCCTTGTACTCGACATTGATCATTCTTTCGGTTTAGGACTTAACTGATGGCTGACCAATTGAGGTCCTTTCGAGGCTGTGTTAATTGAAGTCCTTGCTCCATCATCTTCCTAGGTATGTATTGTATATCATACTTTGGAATTATAAACTTTGGCATTCGTTAGAGTGGTCTATTGTTGATAATGTGAAAACTAGTTTTCGGTTGACTAGTTTGTGAATTGTTGTGTTTAACGCGTTGTTGAGGGAATTGACAAACAATTCGAATGTTGTAGACTCGGTATGATTTTTTGGCTGTGAAAAACTGATTTTTTTTAGTATTGGGGCTGAATTGGTTGTCGGTTACTCAAACGGGTCGGTACAACGCAAATTCGTGTTTATTGGTAGTTTGTGCGTCGTGCCTGCAAATTACCGACCCATCCAACTCGTGTAGCTTCGTGTGGACTTGTTGGCTGTGTTTTTATTAAATTTGGGCCACACGAGGCTGAGTTGGTTGCTAAGAGCATAAACAACTCATAAACACGCATATTCGTCTCACCTAGCACTTCCGGGGGTAATTTGGGAATTCGTTATTCCAGGGATTATCTAAGGGCGGTTTTGATAAATACATGGCCTCGGGGGCTGATGTAATTGAATTTGGTAACGTCAAGACTTTAGGTTAATCAAATCAAGTCAGAACGTCTCGTAGGATAAGCGAGTCGGCACGTTTAGTTAGTAATTTTTGTGTGCAATCCGACAGGCTTGTAAACTGTGATTGGCTTTGAAGTTCTCATACTCATTGGTATTTGATTGGCTCGTTTCAGGTGAGTTCATGATGCCCCCTTTTAATCTTTTTATGTTTTGGGCTAGCATACACACCTTATTATGATTTTAACAGATTTTATTCGTTTAACCTATTGGGTTGGTATTGTATGATCTTGTTTGTGGTTGTACCTTTATGAAAACATGTGTGAATTATATTTTATGTCTTAGGATATTTTAGACTCGTTTAAGGTCATATATCCCTTAAGTTATACGTGTTACTTGGGCTCTAAGCTCGAGGTTGCTTTTAGGCTTAGTATTGAATGCCTAGATTATCCGTTATTTATGGATTGTATGTGATGATATTGTTGGTTAGATGTTTGAATTAGATGTTTGTATGTGTGTATGTGAATGTGTATGTGATGGTAAACTGTGACCGGGTCAAATATATTACTCGGGAAAGACCCGGGGTGAGGAGGCCCGTGTTGCATGTTTATGATCCGGCGGGTCAAATATATTACTCGGGGAAGTCCCGGGGTGAGGAGGCCCGCCGTTTTGTAAACCGTGGTCGGGTCAAATATATTACTTGGGGAAGACCCGGGGTGAGGAGGCCCGTATCACGTGTTTGGGTATGTTAAACCGCGACCGAGTCAAATATATTACTTGGGGATGACCCGGGGTGAGGAGGCTCGTGTTGCGTGATTTTGTTTTATTAAACTGTGACCGAGTCAAATATATTACTTGGGGATGACCCGGGGTGAGGAGGCTCGTGTTGCATGATTTTAGTGGTTTTTGTTAAACCGCGGCTGGGTCAAATATATTACTCGGGGAAGACCCGGGGTGAGGAGGCCCGTGTTGCGTGAAAAGATGTTTAATGTTTTATTTACTTATGATTTGATTAAGAAAAGTTATTTATGATTTTATGGACTTATGTTTTGACCAAGGAAAATTATATACCTAATTACTCATGATTTTCCCCTACATTTCATAATCATGGAATTTAAATTGTTTAATGAATGTCGTTTATGAAAACCTGAACTCACTCATCTCAAGCCGACTTTGTGTGTATGTTAGATTGACTTTTAGGTTAAGAAGTGGATGCTACCGCTTGGTCGTGCTGGATGCTACTCGGAAGGTTGAAGGCATTTCTGGTCAAGGATTTCAAACAAAACAGATATTTTATTTATATTTGATTTTTGGACACTTGTACCTGTATTTGGGATTTTTAAATACTTACACCTTTTCCGCTGTTATTTACTCTAAACTTGTTTTAAATAAAACGAATCGTTTGGTTTTAAATTTTTGTGAATTTGTGGACGTGATTACCAACTGTATGATTCCCGGGATTCGGGATCTTACAGAATATGTAACACAAATGAGCAGCTGAAAGATGTGCTAACCAATGCAGTTACTTGGGAAAAATTTGTGTTTTTCAAATATTGGCTTGGAGTCAAGGAGCATGAATCAAGGGAGGGTATTGAAATATGATCCATGCAAGCATTATTTGTGAGATAAGCTGGATTTATCCCATGTGACTTTATTTTTATTTTTTATTTTGTTTACTTTATTAGTTGAATAAGTAATACCTATTTACTCGGTCTTTCAGTTTGTTCCGAGACTTAGGGTTCTAGCCGTTTGCTTCTGTTCTATTTAATTGTGATCTCTGATCTTTCAATGTATGCAATCTAGCTATCAATAAAATTCAAGCCTTTGCAATTCTTCTTTTCTTCATTATAATATCAATCTGATTCCATCAGAAACTAAGTTGGAGCCAAGATATATATATATATATATATATATATATATATATATATATATATATAGGCTAAGTATAAAATGAAAACTCACTTGAATTATGAAAAATCCAGAAACCCATTCTCAACCACATGTTTTTAATTAATGTTTAAATCTTGTGGTCCACAATTAAAGTGATTAAAAAATGTAAATATAAATATAATTTTTTCTCTCTCCTGAAAACATATATAAAAATTAGTAAAAAATGTTAAAAAATAGCAAAACATTTTTTTTTTATGTTTCGATATTTTGTATTAAATGTTACAACATATATTACATGTAACAAAAAAAAACGATGTTACATATGTAGGGTTTTCGCGGGTTTTCACAACTCAAATGTGTTTTCATTTTAACCTTACCCTATATATATATATGGCAAATCCTAGGGAAACCCGACGTCGTTAACATAAGAAAAACACGCATATATAATTAAAGGTGGCGTCTGTAAAAGCTTGTAATCAGGAATTCGAGTTGTGAGTTATCAAAAGTCTAACAGGACAAGCCCCGAAAATAACGTAAACTTCATCCGAGCAATCGTGTTTGACTTGATAACGTTGACATGTTGACGTTGACATGATTACTTGAATAATATTAGGCTACAATGCTAAACCCACCAAGCACCCTAAAAGAAAAAAAGAATACCATCATTGTTCAGTCGGTGACAGTCCGATTAGTGTCGTAACCAGTACAATATTTGCATTTGGTATAGTTTTCGACACAAAACAATACGTAATAACACAACTCCGTTTGTTACGATACTGGTACTCGGTACTATTATTTTACGAAAATAAATATGATAATCATAGAAGAGATGAATTCTAATCTATTACTTGTAAACAATAAAACCAATGGCAGATCCCAGTTACTTCGTTTCAATTACACGCAGATCATCAATGTGTTGATCTGAATACAAATATACATGAGACCTAACGAGCAACTGTCACACCCTGAGTAGCACAATGCGGAAGCGTAAAACGGGAATGTAACAGACACCTCTGATATCAACAACATTGTTTATAAAGAAACATTACAAACTAATTTACATTATATTACATTGATATATATTTCTGTTCAAACTAGGTGCTACAACAAAATACGTTCGTTAAACTAATCTATTCGTACTAATAACCTTGCATCTATTCATATAGCATCGAGCATGTTCCACAATAGATAGCACGACATCACTTTATTCCAACTTTGGTAATCCTGAAAAGCAGTTTAAAACGGGTCAACCACTGGAGTTGGTGAGTTTCACGAGTTTCAAGAAAACAGTTATGAATATTCACAAGTTATCACTTGTAATTATGATATAAGTATCTTTGTATGTAAATGATGTAATTATGCTAAGCTACAGTGAAACCTTGATTGTATGTGCTGCGTGCATCCATTTTCCACGCTTAATCAACCACTGTGGCTCCCCTTACGCCCACAACATGCCCCGGTAGCTATGTCTAACACTACATAGCTTGTATATATAAATATGGTCATGTGCAAACGGCGCTATGTGACACAGCAACCAGGCCGATTCCGTTTGGGTTTGTCAAACCAATAGTACTATTCACAAGCCACCGGCTCGAAGTTAATCACTGTGATCGTGAGGACTTTCGTGTGTTAGCACTTAGATAATTCACATCATTACAAATTTCAGATATGTATACATAATCAAACATGTTTTTCACCCCAAAAGTTCGTAAAACTGTTTAAAGAGTGGGGTCATGAAACTCACTGTTTAGTAGACAATCAGTAGCACGTCGGTTCGAGGTTTGCGTAACTTGTAATCACGGTTTCCTATAATCAATATTATAATAATATTTAATATTTTAATATTATCATAGTCTCAATACTAAACTGGGCTGTATAACTAATCTGGGTATAGTTGGAACGCCCAGAAAGTGGCAATAGGCTTAGATTGTGATGTTGTTCAACGTCTAATACTTAAAACCGAACTTGGCTCAGATTCCCGTTTTCCCAGCTGGGCCAAGTTGTTCGTTTACGCGTTCAGAAAACAATTATGGGGAAATAAGCTTGGGTAAATGTGTTGGTTAATAAAATGATTAAGTTATAAAGAAAGATCACATATTGTCCCGGATTAGCTACGGGGCCCGTTTCCGTTTATTCAGTTTGATTTAAGAAGAAACGTGCACAATCTATCCAGATTGTCCAAGTTTCTCATAAAAAGGTTCGTTTTTACTTAATTAATCCAAAAATATGATTTTTGATCACTTTTGGTGTTTTGATATTCCCGCAGGTTCGTTAATCGCGAACTTGCCGGTTTTTATAAAAACTGAATTTGTTTAATCTTCAAATTAGCATAATTAATTAATCGTTAATCATTAAATTATGAAAATTTAGCCACTTATCAATTAAAATATGTAGATTTTTATAAAAATATTTCTGGAATTATTTACTGATTTATTAATTTTTAAAAATTCATTTTTACTGCTATATTTAGCCTGAAAATCATCCGTTTATCCCAAATGATTTCCAAAAATTCCACAAAAATTCCTGAATACTCAAGTTATGTCCCAAAACAATCCGTATCAATTCCAGAATACAATAAGCTTGTTCAATATTCTTTTCGGCTCAAATTCGGCTATAAAAATTCATACGAACGCATAAGCACAAAACACCCTTTGACTTCTCCAAATGATCCCAAAATTCATATGTGATCAAAATACATCAAACCTGAGTTCCCTGAAAAATTTCATAATTTTGGAAGTATTTTAACTATTTTTCCCAAATAAACGTCCCAATTCGGTAATAAATTCGCCAAATATTCTCGGATGGTCGAAAAATTACCAAATTTGAACAGGGACTCAATGATATGGTCCCTGATGTCCCTGAAAATTTTCAATACCTAAAAATATGCACATCATAACCTTAATCTAAACAGCCCGTAAACTAGTGTTTCGGCATTACCTTAGTGGGTGGCTCGTTTTTGCCTTTCTATTCAAGGTTTCAAGCTCTTGGGCTTATTTTCAAGCTAGATACAAGTCCTATATCACACACCAATAAGTTTCATCAATAGAACAGCCTTTTAACTTAGGGTTTCGGATAGGGTATAAAAACGACCTTTTAAACCGTAAAAATGCCGTTTCAACCCTCTAATCCGTGTTTATGGCCAAAAAAACTATCAAACCAGGTTCCTTACCATGTGTATGATCAAAACATGTTTATGGACCATTTTTAGGGTTTTTACATGGTTAGGAATAGTTTTTAGTAATCAAACTATGTTTACAAGTGATTAAGCGAGCTTTAACGAGTTAAAAATTAGCCAAAAATGAAGTTTTTTACCTTGTTCTTGCTGGGTTTTATGAAGATCAGGGCTGGTGTCCAGATTTTTTTATGAAAGTGATGTTAAAAATATCTCAAACTTATTATATATTTAAAGGAAACCTTGGGGGGGGGGGGGGGGTTCCCTATTGCAGCCGCCCCGAAGGTGGGGTCAGGACCCCCCTCCTGTTCATTTGGCTCGTTTCTCGTGCCCTTACGTGAAATCCCGATCCCAAATTTATTTCGGGTTCGGTTTTTGGCACGAAAAACTTATCGGGTGCATTAAACAGTGGGAAAACGAGTGTTTTTCGGCTAGTTTTGTGTAAATTCATAAAAACATAGCATAAGTTTGTAAAAATCGAAAATATTTCCACGGATCGCTTAAAACATTTCAAATAAGTGTTTGGTAAGTCTTTTTTGGCTTAACGGATGATACAATGCTTGGTTTGTAACTATCTTTCGCGTTTAAATCTATAGCGGGTAGTTAAACTTGTTTGTTTTCGTTTAACTTGTTTGCTATCGAACTAAGGCCATATTACTAATATTTTAGCTTATATTAAACGTATATCACTTATAGATGGCCCCCCGGGATATCTAGGTCATAACCCGACCCGTTCGGTTAATCGTTCGTTTGTTACGCAAGAAGCGTTTATTTGCTTAATTGATAAATACGTACTGAGGTGTACCTTGTTTTGGATCAAATGTCACAGCAACAAAGCATGAACAATACGAACAAGCACCAAACCCTAGATCTCTGTAATCACTCGTTTAACAACTTTGTAGAGAGAGAGAGAGTAAAAAACGTTCTGTATATCTATATTAGAAAATATCTAAATGAATGTTATATATACAAAAGGCTTTGACTGGTCAACTTCACACTTGGACCTGCTACAAGCCCACATCAACAAATCCATATCTACAAGCCCAATAGTATGTATCCAGCCTCCAATTAGTCCAAGCCCAGCAATATGATGATCCAGATTTTCCTCAAAAATAAAACGCATTGAATTGAATTAGTTGTTATAAATGTGATATAACTTTCAACACCCCCCCCCCCCCCACCCACAATTCCATGTCCAAAAACATCAAATAAACACAATTTGTTACAAAGTTCTAAATGTTGACTTATTAACCTTTCATAAAAACGTCAGCAAGTTGTTCTTTAGATTTAATAGCAATAGTTTTGATTGTTCCTTTGGAATTCTATCTCTTAAGAAAAACAAGTCTAATTCAAAATGTTTAGTTCTTTCGTGGAAAACTGGATTAGCTGCAATGGATATTGCAGCCAAATTATCACAATATAAATTTACTGGAAGACTAACCTTGATATTGAGTTCAGATAATAAATTGATCAGCCACATAATCTCTGATGTCACAGCACACATTGCACGGTATTCTGATTCAGCAGAAGACCTTGAAATGGTTAACTGCTTTTTACTCTTCCATGCAACTTAACAACTCCCCAAAAACACACAATATCCGGTAACAGATTTTCTTGTCTCTAAACACTTTGCCCAATCAGAATCTAAATAAGCCTTTAAGTCAAGAGAATCACTTTTTGTAAATAACACTCCTTTACCAGGAGCACCTTTCAAATACCTTAACACCCTTAAAGCTACTTGTAAATGTGAACTAGTTGGCTTATGCATATACTGACTAAGATAGTGCAAAGAATATGCAATATCCGGTCTAGTATGAGCAAGATAGATGAGTTTTCCCACAAGCTTTTGATAACCAGTAATATTAGACAAAACAATATTATCCTTTTTACACATGTTAGTTATCACAAAGTGTTGTTCTAGAGGACTACTAACCGGTTTGCACCCTGTCATGCCATACTCGGCTAATAAATCTAGACAATACTTCCTTTGTGTTAAACATATACCTTTATCAGTTTTAAGACCTCAATTCCAAGAAAATATTTAAGATCGCCAAGATCTTTTATCAAAAATTTGGTTTTAAGAAATTCTTTAACTTTCATTATTTCTTTATTACAACTACCAGTTATCACAATATCATCAACATACACAAGTAACACAATAAAGACAGAATTACTTGTTCTTACAAACATGGAATGATCACATTGACTTTGTACAAATCCTAATTCAAACAATACATTTATCAATTTTTCATTTCACATCCTAGGGGCTTGTTTTAAGCCATATAAGGACTTCTTTAATTTACACACTTTAGTTTTCCCTTTAGAGAAATACCCCTGAGGTAATGACATGTAAACATCCTCATGTAAATCACCATACAAGAATGCCTTATTAACATCAAGTTGAAATATTGACCAATCATTTTTAACAGCAATAGATAACACAGATCTAATTGTTATCATCTTAACAACAGGTGAAAAAGTTTCAAAAAAGTCAACCCCTTCTTTTTGGTTAAACCCTTTAGCTACAAGTCTAGCCTTAAACCTTTTTACTTCTCCATTTGATTTATATTTAATTTTAAAAATCCATTTACAACCAATAGTTTTCCTATTGGGTGGTAAGTCAACCAACTCCCATGTATTATTTCTATTCAAAGCCTCAATTTCATCATTCATTGCTGCAACCCACTTAGGATCAGTTGCAGCTTCAAAGTAAGTTTTTGGCTCACGACTTTTATCTAACACAGAAGTAAAACACATATTTGGCAAAGACAGATTGAATAATTGACAACTTTTTCAAGGCCATACTTGACCTTGCCTTCTACAACAAAATCTTTTAAAATTTTTGGAAAACTAATATTCCTACTTGATCTACTTAATAAAGTTGATGTGTTATGTTCTATTTCAGCTTCAATTCCCTCAGAAGCATGATTATTGTTTTTATCATTAGACACAACACTACCTCTGCCTACATCCCCAGCCCCGCTAGAACCTGATCTTGAACTACTAGGCTGCTGATCAACAACATCTGCCCTGCCATCAGTAGCACTAGAACCATTGCTAGACTGCTGAGACCGATGGGTAGAAGTTTCATGTCTATTATGATCAGCAATAAACTCATCATTGGGAATGTTTTGGTCACTAGAATGTTTAGATTCAGATTGATCAAACAAATCAAAAAAATTTATGTTGTTGACCTTAGAATTAACTGTGTCAACTTCTTTCAAAACATGATTATCAACAAACAGAAAAATAGATTCATAAAATTTCACGTCTCTAGAAAAAAATACTTGTTTTTTTTATCTAAACTCCATAATTTGTAGCCTTTTTTTTCATTAGAATATCCGATAAAAACGCACTTTTCAGCATGACTTGAAAACTTGTCTTAGTTATTTAAAATAGTACTGAAACAAAGATAACCAAACATTCTTAGATGACTCAACACAGGTTTAAACCCATACACCAACTCATAGGGAGACCTACCATTTAACAATGAAGATGGAGTCCTGTTAATCAAGTAAGCAGCAGTTAGCACACAGTCAGACCAAAACCTAAGAGGAACCCCTCCTTGAAAAAGTAAAGATCTAGCTATATTTAATAAGTGTCTATGCTTCCTTTCAACAATCCCATTTTGTTGAGGAGTATAGATACAAGTGGTTTGATGACCAATTCCTTTTTCAAGACAGTATATGTTCATTTGGTTATTTACAAATTCAGTCCCATTATCACTTCTTAAGATCTTTATGACTTTATTAAACTGGGGTTTAACCATTATTACAAAATTTTTAATGTTATCAAAAACTTCATCTTTATGGTTCATAAGATAAACCCAAACTACCCTAGTATGATCATCTATAATAGTAAGAAAGTATCGATACCCCTCTCTGCTTAGAACCCTATTAGGGCCCCACACATCAAGATGTATTAATTCTCCTAGCTCCTTCAATTTATGATCACTCAAAGGGAATTGTTCCCTATGTTGTTTTGCCTTATGGCAAACATCACAAGGAACAAGAGAGTCAATAGTTTTAAGACATAAATGATCTTTTAACACATTTAAAACCGCATCTGATGGGTGGCCCAACCTAGCATGCCACAAATTAACAGTCCTATGGCTATTATAACACACCTTATCAGTTAAAGTAGACCCAATAAATGTACAAACCATCTACTTGACTACCAGTCACCAGGGCACTCTTTGTAAATGAGTCCTGTATATAACATTTAAACTCATCAAAAAATACAGTCAACTTACTATCTTTAGCAAGTTTATAAACAGACATAAGATTCACATTGTAATCCGGAACTACAAAGACATCAAATAAGGTAACTTTATCACTTAGTTTAATATTTCCAATTTTAGTTATCCCAACACTAGTGCCATTAGGATCTTTAACTCTTATATTTAGATCAGACACATTTATTTGATTTATTAACTCTTTATCAGACATAACCATATGTTGGTTTGCTCTTGAATCAACCACCCACCCGGTGATATTATTAGCATTACTAGAACTAGCAAAACAAAATTGAGGACTAAAGCTCATTGAGCAAAACCAAGGATTCATATTACCTGACACATTGCAGCTTTGATGATTGTCCCCAGCCTTTTCATCTAACAGGCTTAATAACCTAAGAATTTGTTCAGAAGAAAGACCACTAACAGAGGGATTATTATTATTCCCGTCACTAGTAGTAGTATTATCATATATAGAATTATTACTATTAGCACTTATCTTTTTACCTTGCCCATTCCTAGGCTTCATCCAACTAGGATAACCAATTATTTCAAAACACTTATCAACTATTTTATTACAATGGGAGCACTTAGCACTTTGATTTTGAAACCTAGTGGTAACCTTTTTATTATCAAATATCTGATTAGACTTAGAAACAAATCCCATATTTTGAGATTGTCCCTTTTGACTACTACTACTACTAGTTTGTCTATGCAATTCTTCTCTAGATATTATAGAGAAAACCTCCTTTACAGTAGGAAGTTCCTCTCTAATAAGCAAGTTTGACCTAACAGACTGATAGCTATTATCAAGTCCTATTAAAAATTGCATTAGTTTGATCATAAGATTGAAATCATTAAATCTTTGAAGCAGTACAAGTACAGGCAGGTAACTGAAGAATTTTATCAAGTTGTTTCCACATAGTATTCAATTTATGGTAGTATTCAGACACATGCATATTATTTTGTGAGAACATATTAATTTTTTGATACATATTAAACACAACCGATCCATCGACTTTATCATATGTCTCTTTTAATTCATTCCAAACTTCTGAAGCAAATTTAGAATATACTTGACCAAGATACAACTCTTCGGAAACAGAATTTAAAATCCAAGTAAGCACAATAGAATTACACCTATCCCACTGTTTTGCAAGTATCTCATCATCCGTGGATCTGATGCAAGAACCATCAATAAAACTAATTTTATTTTTTACTTGAAGTGCAAGAGTCATTGCATTTGACCACACGGTATGATTTTCAGAACCAGTTAATTTTATACTTACAACAGCGAGGCTACTAGAATCACTGGCATGCAAATAAAGAGGATCACTAGCATCAAGTTTCCTAATCAGAGTACTAGAACTAGAAGCATCACTCATACTTACAACTTACAAACAAACTACACAAAAAGATCAACTAATATGCAACAACACAAAGAACAGGGGATGTCTCTCCCTGTTATCCACTTGCTGGAACACCTAACCAGCCAAATATGCGTAAGCAATTTAAGTCGTGTAACAGAAATTAACAAGAAATGGAAAGAACTGACCAAGGGGCGCCCAAGTTAGGGTGTTCCTTCCAAGAGTCAAGATCTACAACCTTCACTTAGGGTTATAGATCTAGACAGAAAAAAAAAATTGCGTCAAATCAAAGCGGCCACACCGTTAATACTTCATATTAACCCGAAAACACCAAAGACAGTAAAACGCCCAAAAATTAAGGTTTCGAATTGGAAACCAGAAATCCTTGCAATTGGTAACGATCAGACAGTGGAATCCCAAGAATCAAAGCTCTTTACGCTCTGATACCATGTAAAAATATGATAATTCTAATCTATTACTTGTAAACAATAAAACCAATCGCAGATCCCAATTACTTCGTTTTAATTACACGCAGATCATCAATGTGTTGATCTGAATACAAATATACACGAGACCTAACGAGCAACAGAGCATGAACAATACGAACAAGCACCAAACCCTAGATCTCTGTAATCACTTGTCTAACAACTTTGTAGAGAGAGAGAGAGAGAGAGAGTAAAAAATGTTCTGTATATCTATATTAGAAAAATATCTAAATGAATGTTATATATACAAAAGGCTTTGACCGGTCAACTTCACACTTGGACCTGCTACAAGCCCAATAGTATGTATCCAGCCTCCAATTAGTCCAAGCCCAGCAATTTGATGATCCAGATTTTCCTCAAAAATAAAACGCATTGAATTGAATTAGTTACATGTTATAAATGTGATATAACTTTCAACAAAATAGAATTCAATTTCATTACACAAAATTTGTTGTTTCTGGTAACGGTTCCGACAATATTGATACTAATGTCCGTCGGGATAGGTATCGTTCATCATGGTACTGGTACGGTACTAGCATTCGAGATAGCTTACAACACCAAAAGTACCCTATTTCGAATATGTTTCGGCTCATATTACTACTGATGTAATTTAGATCCACCATTGTGGGGAGTGTAAGGACCAAGGACCATCCAACACAAAGTGACCTTTCATTTAACCTCGTTTTTGGAAAAGAACAATGTCGGGAGTGTTGAGAAAATAAATAAGCACGTGTTTTACATCGGCAAAAAATCACAAACAAATCATAATGTTACAAATACATAGGAAAAATGTACATTGAAATTGTGAATTGAAACAGTCCCTTATAAAACCTTGTAGACAAACAATGTAACATAATAAGTAAACATTAGATACATATAAACTTGTCACTTGTCACAAACAAAAAGTTAAACGTTTGGGTCGATGAGTTCCCCATTTAAAAGCTCGCGGTAAGCCGCAATGGGCCAACTGAATCCACGAAATACCAACCTAGAAGCCAGAGGAACATCGATGATGATCTCTTTTTGTGTGGGCTTTTTCTCGTCCCGAATAGCAATCAAGTAACTCCTTCCAACCCACCCGATCCATCCAGCTATGTATAGAAACAAAATCCCGGGGGTGATGAACTCTCCCCAATGTCTTTGATCACCACTTACGATCAAGTGCGGCAGCCCGTCCGATCCACACAACAATCCATACTTTCCATAGTTGTCGAACCTACATGTGTGTAAATCAAATACATTTCAATGGTTTACAATCTTTACGTTTCAAAGCAGGTGTTAAACAAGTGGTGTTCAGGTGGTAGGTTGAACCTAACACAAACCCAAAATTTTCGTAGGTTGACAAGAAAATGGCTCGGTTAACCCGAAATTTTTTTTTTCCATCTTGATACTCTAAATTACAAATTTATATAAAATCTATTTTCCTTCTTCCTTTTTTCCAGACTCTACAATAAAATAGTTATTTAGTTTAAACAACAGTTGTTTACCGTCTGGTTTAACCGGTTTTGATAAACCACATATTTTGGTTCGAACTAGTACCTGCGGTTTTGGAATTATGCAAACTGAACCAGCAGGTTTCATAGTTTGGTTCCTAACCAAAATATTATATTTTAATTAGAAACTTAAGTTTGCATTAAACAATTTCCAAAAAATGATAAGGACTGTTGTTGAATTTATTAAAAATAAACTTATTTTTCTAAAAGAAAATCAAATAATCAATGTTACATGACCAGTTCCAAACTGTAAACCAAACCGTAAATATCTGAAACCGCCAGCCTGCTCTTTTGATTTGGACTGTTCGGTCAGTTTCAATGATTTATGATCTAAAACCTCTAGATTAGAGCATTTACATCTTATCCACCGTATTCAGTGGTGGTGTTTTTATAATATAGAGGGTGGTTTAGGGTTTTGTGAGTGAAAGCAGTTAATTTACTTTAAATTTGAAAAACAACTTTTCACCTCCTAAGTTTTTTTAATATTTGTTGAAAGTGGATGAATGAGAAAATATGAAAAATATTATTTAATTGAAAAGGGTAAAGAAGATATAGGTTTATTTAGCGTAATTTTAAATTTAAAGACATGGAAGGGATAGAACACGAATGGTGTTAAAGTTTAAACAACACTTATCGACCAGAGGCTACTCGATTAGCTAAACGTTACGGGTTGACCTGAACCCCACCCACCCGTTATCCTAAACTCAAACTCATAAATTTCTTATTACTTTTAAGAAATTACCTGCGCTTAGTCTTCTCAATGGTAGCGTTAATAGCAAGAGCAGGAGCACTATCCGGAGCATAAAGCTTCAAAGAATTTTCAAGCTTCTTAAGCGACTGCTTCTCTCTTTTTGCAAACTGCTTCGACTCTTTACACGGAGTCAAACCCGATATATCGGCATTCGCAGGTAACACCGGTACAGTCGACGACACCAGGATCGAAGATAGTGCAAGTGCAGCCGACAACGCCTTTAAGGACCCTTTTCCATCAACTTTCTGGCTCTTGTCTTCGGTAGCACTTGAACAAATAATAGTTGGACATGCAACCTTGGGTTTGGATGAGGGTTTGAGGTTGGATACCTCAAGGGGTTGAATGAAGCTTGTGGAGATTGTGAAAGACATCTTGGGTTGATGTCTGTTGGATTAAGGTTGGAAAGTGTTGGGACGAAGATGATGATGATGATGATTAAAGTTTGTAGGAAGGTGTAGAAATGGGTGGAGTTGTGAAATCTGTTGGATAAGATGAGAAGCTGAGGTGGATGATTGTTATTGGGGGATAATGGAGTTGGTGGTTGTGGTTGTGGTTGTGGTTGTGGTTGTGGTTGTTTTGCAAATCCGTAGTGTATCTTTTTTATCTAAGGGGGTGTTTGGTACAGAGAATGGAAATTGAGAGAAAATAGAAATGGAAATGGAATTGTAGAGAAAGAGAATTGATATGGAGAATGAGAATCATTTCTCTTGTTTGGTACACGAGAAAATAAACAGAGAACTCTACCATACCCAACCCCACCTCAACCCAACCTGACACCACTCACCACCGCAGCCCCACCACCACCAGCACCACCACCACAGCACCACCACCACCAGCCCCACCACCACCACCAGCCCCACCACCACAGCCCCACACCACCACCACAGCCCTTTCTTCAACCACAGCCCACCACCACCGGCTGCCGCCACCAAACCCCCTTCTTCAACCACAGTACACAAGAAATTAAAAAAGATTCAAATTTTTGGAACATAAGATATAGAAAAAGGAGGCTCAGATCTGTTATCACTGCCTCTTTGAAGATTTTGTGGTGGTGCTTGTGGTGGCGATGATGATGATGATAATCAGAAGCCACCTGCAACCACCGCCGATTTCCACCACCACTGTCACCCACCTGCGACCACAATCACCCGACCATCTGAAAACCCTAACCTACCACGAACCACCACTTGAAACCCTAATCTCCGTTCACCTGTACCACCTGCAACCTACAACCGGTTATCATCTCTGTGTTCACCACTGCGAACGGCGGAGACGGGGTGGTGGTTGCAGACTTGGAGACGAGGTGGCGGTTGCAGACTTGGAGACGAGGTGGCGGCCGGAGACGGGGTGGTGGCCGGAGACGAGGTGGTGACATGTTATGAGGAGGCTGCTGAGAAATGGATTTCTCTTTGTTTTAAAGAGAAATGGAATTCTCTAGTTTTAGAGAAAGAGAAATAGAAATGAAAAGTGGAAAACAAACAAAAGAAATATTTCTAATTTCATTTCTCCCCAATAAAATCCCTCTACCAAACACCCCCTAAGTGGTGTTTCGAAGATTATGTTTGGAGTTTTAAAATTAAGTGTTTCTTTTTGGATCAAAGTTTAATCATACTATATTACCATGTTATATAATATATCTCATTTAAATATTAGAGCATCACTAGTTGTTACGCGACAAAGAAAAAAATGTTTTGTCACGTTGTTTTCACGTAAATGAAAAACGTCTTATAAAAAGGATGCGTAATGGTTTCACCAATCCAATATAATTAAATATTTATATTATAAAAATAATAAATTAAGAAAGTGAGTGAAGTTGCGATTAAAATAAAATACGGTGTCACCATTGAATTATTTCAAGTTTGAATTAATTATTAAATGAGGTGAAAAATAAATGGAGTATCTAGTAAAAGAAATAATGATGAAACGAGCAAGAAGCGAAGATACTTTAAAATAAAGTGAACTAGAACAAAACATGGGCTGAATTTTAATTAGTTATTCTGGGCTTCAAATGAAAGAAAAGAAACGAGCCCACAAAAGTATTAACGTATGAGTCGTCTAGAAGACGGCCGCTCGAGTTCATTTCGTAAGTTTTAACTTTAATGTTCTAAATTGTTTCGTATTTGATTCGATTGATTGGCTAATCAATAATAATTTCCACACTCATGCTATTTTTTTTTGTTTGATTCGAACATTTAAGTGAAAAGGATTGTGAGATCTAGATTTTGAAAGGTTTGTTTGTGTTTTGTTGATCTTGATCCGGAATCTTTTTTGTTTTTTTTTTTTATAAATATATTACTTTGTTAACAAAATTGACCACTTAATTTTTCTAATAAAGTTGATCTTGTTTTAAAACCCAAATAAGATTTTGATTTTTGATTAAAGAGGCCGTAAGTTACATCTGTCAATGAATTTAAACTCATTATAAAATCACAATTAAGCATTTCTAACATGCTTGTTTAATTTTAATCTATGCTTTTATGGTTGCGAACCACGTGTGGACCAACAACAACGTGACATCTAGCATTTACACAAACAATTTAAGTGAATGATCATTACATCATAATTGGTAATGCATGATCATAAGCCAAATAAAAGAAAACTAAAGACTTGTGAGCTTACTCAAACTCAACATATTTGTAAGGGTGTAAACGAGCTGATCTCGAGCTTGTCTCGTTCATACTTACAAGAGCTCAAAGTCAAGCTTGTCTTGTGAGTCGTGTTTTCAAACTTGAGTTCAGATTGGGCTCGTTTATTGTTTATTAGTTGTTTTAAATTTATTTAATATATTTCAAGAAACTCAATACACAGGTAAGCATGCATGAAATATTATGTTTGTATCATTTGTCTTTCAGTTACCCTCTTCCACGTGCAACCAAAGGCGGCAACTGTCAATCCACCATACACCTCACTCACCGACTCATCTTAACACACGCCGGAGAATCAAATCAACCAACCTTCATGACGCCGGAGAGCTTATTAGCATCGGCGGCAATCAACCTAGGCCTTGCCGTCGTCATCCTGTGTCTCTTCTCCGTCTTCCGGAAACAACATGCCAATGCCAACATTTACTACTGCCGTCGTCTCTCTTTGCGCCATTCGATTTTATTCGACCAGTCGTTTACGCGGTTTGTTCCGTCTGTAGATTGGATCCGTGACGCTGTTAGGGTTTCTGAGGATGAGGTTTTGAGTGCGTGTGGTCTTGATGCACTCGTCGTCATGCGGTTCTTTAAATTAGGGTTGGTTGATTTATTTCCACTGTTTTGTTGTTTTTATGTACTGAGTTTATGGATTTAGAACAATTGTTTCGTATTACAATGATTGAAATTAGGTTTAAAAGCAATTTATAGAAAGTTTACAATATGGGTAGCTACCGTTTCAAACGGCTCTCTAGATAGAGGTCAGACTGCTGTTTTGATCAAAAAGTTTTAAGTTTAATCGTACATGGTCAGAAGGGCGGCCCAGATTTTGGACAAACGGGCGTTCTGAGTTAGGGATAAACGAGCCGAGCCCAAGACCGATTGGGCTTGAGCTTGGCTCGTTTCGAGCTCCTTTTTTTAAGCTCGGCTCGTGAGTTGTTTTTTCGAGCTCGGGGTCGGCTCGTTTTTTTATATTAATTAATTTAGATAGGATTTTAATTATTTTTATATATTTTGAGAAAAACCTTAAAACGATCCAGCTTGAGCTCGTGTGGTACCTTGAACGAGCTAAAGCTAAGCTCGAGCTCGGGTGTGCAATGTGAACTTATGCATAGAGGTCCAAAAGAGGTAAAACTTAAAAATAAACAAGGCTCAACGAGCCTAATGAGCTTCCCATACAAGGCTCGAGCTTGATAACTAATTAAACGAGCTTTCTTTGAGGCTTGGGCTCAGCTCATTTCAAGTTCTTTGTCTATTCGAGCTCGAGTAGCTCACGAGCAGCTCGGCTCCTTTGCACCTCTAGTTCTGACTAGTAATTTTCAAAGCTTGATCCTCTATGGTAAGAAAGGAATGACACTCCGGATATTGTTCCAACGACCGTTCTGACCAATAATTTTCAAAGTCTAACTTTTTTGGTCAAAATAGTGAGTGTTTTGTGGACGGCTGGTTGATGGCATGAAATCATATGGGGGTGGTGTAGCTATAGCATGACCATTTGCAATTATCTTTCTGGCAGGATAAAGTTTTTTGTGGTGTGCTCTGCTGTGGGATTGATGCTTCTTCTACCACTCAACTGGTCTGTTTCCTATGGATCATCTTCAACCTCCCATTCCATGGATTCGCTCACAATTTCCAATATTCCTAAAGGATCAAACAGGCTTTGGATACACTTCTTATCGGTCTGCTTCATATCCTTTACAGGAATATATATGCTTCACAAGGTAATTTGTTTAGTAAGTTTTGCTTTTGTTGCACTGCTTTTGAAGTTAATTATTTACTGCATTTGTATATTTTGGTGAGGTTTATAACAGGTGACCTCGTGTGCTCCATTTGATCTCTAGGAATACAAAATTGTTCTTGGTAAAAGAGTTCAACAGTTGCGTAACATGAGGCATCAACCGACTCAACTCACTGTTCTGGTTCGACAAGTTCCTTTGTGCGATGAACATATCGAATTCAGTTGTAGTGTTGATCATTTCTTCTCTAGATATCATCCAAATGCTTATCATTCGTTTCAGATTCTGTATGAAAGAAATCATCTTAAGGTAATGTGACAGTCACCATCATTAAACATCATACATGTACATGCATCTATATCTTATATGTATTCCATGTTGCAGCTATTATTAAACTAATTATACAAAGTTGAAAAATGCGACCCCTAAATGATATGATAACTAGAAGCAGAATATGCATATCCAAACACTTCACGTTTGAAACACTCATGTATGCAAAGGATAGCTGATTGAAACTTCAAATCTAAAATGTTAATCACCATTTAATTTGTACTTTGTAGGAATTACCGGTTGCTTTTGTCACATTTAAGTCTCGTTGGGATGCTGCACTCGTTTCTCAAACACAGCAGCATCCAAATCCATTAACATGGATCACTCAAATGGCCCCGGAACCTAGAGATGTATTGTGGAAGAATTTATCAATCCCTTATAAGCATTTAGTACTCTACAGAACCGGCGTTTTCACTGCAGAAGTTCTTTTCACTATATTCTTTGCTATCCCAGTAACCGCTGTTCAAGGAATAACACAATATGAAAAACTAAAGACATGGTTTCCACCAGCCATGGCTATCCAGTTAATGTAAGTTTTCACAAGTTATGTAACTTTGAAATTGATACTTGATTTACCTATAAAATTTAAAATATTCTATGTTTTGCAGACCAGGATTGAGCTCGGTTATTACAGGTTATCTTCCGAGTGTTATTCTTAGTGTATTTCTTTATGTTGTTCCTTTTGTTATAAAAGGAATGGCGGGAGTAGCTGGTTATGTTTCAAGAAGCCAACAGGAACAAAAAGCTAGCAACATGGTTTTCTACTTTTTAATGGCTAATGTGTTTTTCATGAGTGTTTTATCGGGATCTTTACTTGATCAAATTGGGAAAAGTTTCGTTAACCCACGGGATGTACCGAGCCGCCTTGCAGGGGCGGTCTCTGCTCGAGTAAGTAGCATGAATGTCTTTTATCTCTTCTTTTTCCGTCACTTAGTTTATGATATTAATAAAAGGCGAGGTTTGTGGTTTCAATTTTGTAACGAGTTTGGGGCCATCTATGTAATTAACTCTAATTATAATTATTATATCTGTGCAGGCTGACTTCTTTATGACATATATTTTGACGAGTGGGTTGGCGGGATTTTCAATCGAGATGCTTCAACCCGGATTACTTATATGGGATACTATGAAAATACATACGTGGGGCCGGGGAAAAAAGAAATTCAACTATCTCTTTTCATTTCCTTATTATAGAATTATTCCATTTGCTTCTCTTTTCGTGCTTATAGGCACCGTATACGCGGTCATTGCACCGTTACTTCTTCCGTTTCTCATCGTCTACTTCCTTCTAGGCTATGTGGTGTACATCAATCAGGTTTGATTCAATCTATACAACACTATAAATTTGAATTTAGACTTTATTGAATGTTCATGAGATATAGCGTTAACTTGATAATGTGTGTATTGATGCAGTTTCATGATGTGTATGAAACAACATATGAGACATGTGGACAATATTGGCCTTATATACATCATCATGTTGTTGTGGCCATCATCGTCATGCAAATTACCATGATTGGGCTCTTTGGATTAAAATCAAAACCCTCTGCATCCATCGCGACAATACCGCTCCTTGTTGTCACTATAGCTTACAATGAGTATTGCAAGTTCCGGTTTCTTCCTACATTTTATAACTGCTCTGTCAAGGTATGTTTGATTTTAGTCTTCACATTCCTGATTTACCTACTTGTTAAGCGGTGTTTGGATTTGTGTTTTGGTATTAAGTTGCTGTGATCAGCTTTTAATATTTGGATAATCAGTTCCATAACAGCAGCTCCAAACTGATTATTCAAATGTAAAACAAAATCAACTATTTTTTATTTTTTTAACAAAAGTGTCGATTGAATTGATGACATGAACACGACCATGTATTTAAATACATAACCCCTAACCTGGACACCTTAAAATCATGTAACTCGAACACAACTTGTGTAACCCATTTATGTAAACGGCCTAAAGGGTTGACAGGCTGTAATCAAGTTGTAAACGGGTCATAAACATGGTTGGCATATTGTAATAAATGGATCAAATGGGTTGACCTTGTAAGATATGTTATTTTATTTTTATTTTAACATGCCGACCGCTCAACCTGTCTATTGAAACGAGTTAAACATGTAATATCTGAACACGATATGTTTATTAATCCAGTTAGATATGACAACCAAAGCCTAGTTAATTTCATTTCGTTATTTGGATTATGTCTGTAATCGCCTGCCCTAAATTTGAGTAACCCATTCCTATTTCACAAAAATTGTCATATTTGGTTACTTTATGTACAAACTTTTAATTATCAAGAACTTTTAGATTTCAAACATCTTATTATATTTTCAGACAACAAAATAACATTCAGACATTACATAGTATTACCCGTTTTAATTGCAAGTACTCGCCTTTTTTTATTGTTCAATGTCACAATTATTTTCTACGGCTTATTTTTCTATACCCTGGTCTACTTTTTTGATAATTATGAATTAGAAGTCAAAGTTGTTTTAAACTAAATACATATCATAACTCTTGATAGTTGTATTGTTACTTAGGATGCCAAGGATAGTGATGAGCTTGACAAATATGGACCGAGTGATGTTGATGCGGCATGTCTCAAAGCAGTAGAAGCATATCGACCGCCTTCTTTGCCTCAAGCGTGTATCACAATGGAAGAATCAACCTCCACACAACCATTATTATCAGAAACACCCTAATGGTTGTTTTTTCTTTTCTAAAAGGTTAAAATCATTAATTTATTAACATTTTTCTCTGAAGAGGTTGTGTAAGTGACCTAGAACCTTATCGGCTTATAATTGTAAGTTTTTTCGGTTATTTTTGTTCTTGTATTTTTGGAAATTTACAGTGGCAATGAAGTTTGGTAAGATTAAGAGATCAAATTATTTTGGGCTATTAAACTAAAAGTTGTGTTGTCTTGCATCAAATCAAAATATCAAATATGAGAAGGCGCATTTAAACTACTCAATTCTTATCACGTTTTACTTCTTTTTATAGCGTCTTCTCTAATCCTACCATTATCAAAAATTTATCAAGCATGTGGTAGCACTAGCGACCTTTATCTACCAACAGCACTGCATGCCTTATTTTGCTCTTTACTATTTGAGCGAGTCGATTTTCCAGTAAATATTAGGTCATTCCAATGTCCTCGCGCTATATTCAATAGTGTAGTGGTTTTAACTCCGCATTCATTAGTCTAGTGGTTTAACTCATGTAATAAAATGTTGTCCCATTTCAAAGGTTTTTGATTGTGTCAGATTTAGATATTATACTTTCTCATTTGTGAAAATGTATAATTTAAACTGTTAACTGTTATTCTCACTATTCAAGTTGATTTTGTTTGTTAACAGTTAACCTAATTAAATCAAGATAATAAAGAATCTGTTGTTTGACTTTTGACTTTTAAGAGTCAAACATGTAAAAGAACCACGAAGCCTATCAGCTACTTGTCCATCATATGCCCATCCTTAATGTTCTCTGTCTCTATGATACCAAGAACAAAAATACCACACAATTTGGTTACCAAAAAGTGCATATTGTTGTATAAATATCAATAACTAAATGGCACATGTTCTAATGAACAGAGGCGCACAAACAAATAGGAGCCACATTCCAATTAAGCCAGAATATAAACTTGCAAGTAAATAAATTTACCATTTCTCCATAAACAAAGTTTTTAACAAACACAAAACGTTACTAAACCTTCAAGTCTGATCATCAACTTAGCACCAGATATAAAATAATATTTTAAAAGACATTCAAACACCTTGTTAGACAAACATAAACAGACCTAATTGTCTTCTAAAAAGAAGACAAGGTTTCGATGTAACGATAAAAACTTGCGAATTCACAGGAGTATTTGTTACTATATAACTCCTTAAAACTCTTGTCGTAAACATTGTAATTTATCATCTTCCCGGAAGTTAACAGCACCAAGAATGTATCTTCTTCTTTGCCTCTAACCACATCCACCACTCGAAAACCATATTCGTTTCGAAAGATCATGTTCCCGAAATAATCCACACTCTCCATATGTTGGATCATTTCCGGGAAATCACCCAAAAGCGCATCAAGCCGTAGTTGATACTTAAACCACCCCGAACGGTCCATCAACATCTCGTACACATTCACGTTCAATATAATATCTCTACGATTGGTTTTTGATATAAAATGTAGATGACCTCCCGATTCCCCAAAATACATTGTCTCTAACTCAGCAGACACCAACTCCTCCGGCACAGGCAACATTTGCAACTCTCCAACATCTAATTTGAAGTACAAGAAATTGCTATCTAGATAATCAGGAGCCCAATGAATGGCTCCATTCCAATAAACCGGGTGGTGGAGCTCGGATCTTTGCGCAGAGAAAGATTCGATACAAATCTTCCATTTCCCCGTATCAGACGAGTAGACTAGAAGCTGGAACAACCTACTGAAGGTCTCTAAAGAAGTAACACAAACAACTTTGTAGTGTACACAATGTGTTTGATGAAACGCCAGAGCCATAGAACAGACGCGTTTGGGGACCGATGGGATGAATGCCAATTGCTTGGTGGTGGGATTGAAAACATAATATTTGATACCACCATTGTAAGGGGCATAACAAAGTAATAAACCGTTACAAGATTGCAGGATTATGACATTGGAGCTATTAAAGTAGAAATCGAGACTACGGTTTTCAACATCAAAGGGAACATATAAACCATAGCGACCAAATAGACCAACAGATTTGGAAAGGTTCTTCTTATTATTATTATTATTATCATAGCGGTGGGTGAAGTGTGTGTGAGTCAAAAGCAATCGCCAGTGTTTACATACGGATTTGAAACAAAGGATGGAGGTAACAGGGAGGCGTATAAGGATCTCTGTTAAAAGGTCTTCGTTAGAACCAATCACTGCTCCTCATTGAGGATCCGAATCCTCCATGGAAGAAGAAGAAGAAGGCTAGAAGCAGTTTTAGGGTTTTGTTTCCCCAGGTGAGGAGAAAGTGGGTCGGCCTGAACTTTGATACTCCTAATTCTAATTTACAAATTTTACCAGTGCCAAATTTAATGTTATTGATTTTTTCTTTAAATTTAGTTTACTTGGGGTCTCAAATTTAATTTTATTGAGGGTGTTAACGGCTCAGTTTGTGTTAATCGAAACTTTAATTTTTGGAATTTTGACTCTGTCTGATTATGGTTTTTTGGTTTTTGTAAATTTGGTTCAGTTTCTGTTTTTCACCTGAGCTTAAACTTTTTGGGCCGAAAAATAATTTGTGGCCCAAAAATATAGTCATAGGCCTAATTATTTTGTTAACTATGTTGATTATTATACATTTGAACTAATATATTTGAGTTATATATTTATTAAATTTTATAAAAAAAAAACTTTTTTTTTAAATAAAGAATGCGTATCAAGAAACTTGTGGATAGTTTCTTTACGTTTGATAAAAATTATTTACAAGCCATAACTATTTTTCTAATTCAATCATCATTCTTATACACTCAAGCCATTGAGGATCGATACGTAAAAGACAACACATAAGTATCTAGGAAACATGTGTCAAATGTGCTCAACTACAAGGTGTTTGAGGTAGTACCCTTGAAGACCAAGCAGTCGATAAGCGAATATTTTGACATAAATCTTTAACAAATACACTTGAAGACCAAGCAGTCGATAAGCGAATATTTTGACATAAATCTTTAACAAATACACGGAAAAAAAGAATGATGAGATATAATAAGTGAAAAGATATAGGATTTTTAATACATTCTCAAATAAATACACCATTGATGTTTCATCGGTTCAAACATCGATGTTTCGTCAATTCGAAGTTCGTGGTTGTACCATGTTTAGACACTGTGGGCGTCTAATGTAATATTTAACCAAGAACAAAGGCGTACAAACACAAACTAGCAGGTGCCAGACATTAGATACACGATCTAACTAAGACAAGATATAAAGTTGCAAGTTGCCTGGTGCTAACAACGTTCATCTTTATGCTAATTGCATAATTTATAAACTTATATTTTCAAAACATACATTCAAATACCTTACTAACGAAAAACGTAAGTGTAGGTCCTAACGGGGTGGATCTAACAACTATTCTTGGATCAACCAAACTTGATGCTAGCGGAATATCACACCAAGCACCTTGGTCTCGGATCTTGAAGTTTATTTTCGGATGTTTAGTGAGAGAAATGAGAGAAAGAACAAGAGGATAAGATTTTGGCAAAAGACTTTTGTTCTCATGGCGCATGAGAAGTTGTTTCATTACATAACATGCCCAATGGGCTTCTTTACATGGCCTTGGTCCCAAACATACATAAACACAAAACATACAATCAAGCCCAATACATAAAATAAAGGTAATACAGCGGAAACAAGTTAACGACGGACACTCGAAATGGGGGTGTCCAACCTTATCACATCGAAAACAGGAACCAGACCCAATCTTACATTCCCCCTTGTGCGGTTTCCTGCACTTCTTGCAATTACCAAACGCCGCATCCCTTTTGAAATCCGAAGTCTCAGTCTTTACCCTCTTCTCAGCCGAATTAAAGTTGTGTCCCCGGGCCGCTTACCGAACGAATTTGAGTTCCACGTCTTCCTAGTCTCGGTCGGCGGTAACTTCTCTCTCTGATCATACAATGTGCCCGCTAGGGTAACCACCGAGTGAAACGAGCTCATGTCGGTGGTCACCACGGCCCTACGAATATCCACCGGAAGACCCTTCACATACTTTTTAATCCTCTTGGCTTCAGGAGTAACCAGATCGTTATTAAACTTTGTGGTATACTCCCGACGCGTCATACTGCCCGCCTGCAAGGTCAAGAATTCCTGTTCAATCTTATCCAACTCGTGCGGAGGACAAAACTGATCAAGAACCAACTTCTTCAACTCCTCCCAAGCCATCCTCCAAATAGAACGATCACCCATAGCCTGCGCTAGATTATCCCACCAACACAGCGCCTCGGAACGAAACGAGGCTGTAGCATAAGTCACCATGTCTTCCCCCTCACACTTACTAACCCTTAGTACGGCCTCCATCTCCCTCACCCACTGATGTGCTGCCAACGCATCCTTAGTACCATATAAAGGAGGGTCACATTTCTTAAAGTCTCCATACGAACAACCCCGGGTAGACACACTAATAGTCTGAACATCATCTTCATCCCCACTCGGCACAAACACCTCTTCCTCCTCGACCTGCGTCTCCTTACCCCTCCTTTCCTTATCCGAACTCTTACCAACCAATGATTCCTCCATGGCCCTAACTGCCTCAGCAACGATCTCGGGAATGGCGCTATAGAGAACCTGATAAACCTCATCCGCGATCGCCTTGCGCATAGAAGGATCTAAGGCGGGGTTATCCCCCTCCTCATGAATCGGGGTTTCTTCCTGCTGGGGAGTTGGAATCTCACTCTCGGCTTCGGCACGTGGGTTACAACCACGACCACGAACACTAGGACGACCTCTCTTAGCTGCACAAGTATTAACCATGAGTTATCCCTACAAAGACAGAATTTTAACACGGTCAAGTACAAGTAGTATTTAGAACATGTAAGGTAAGGGTAAACTGCTAATGACGTTGATCGAGTGTAATTAGCCATTTACTTTACCCGCCCATCCTAAGCACCCCCTGTCCCTAACCGCATTAGCATTCTATCTAGCACTTAAACAATTAATAATATGCTGGAAACTTTAAAATTCAAAGGAATAACTAAATAATTAAAGTTACCTCTTGGCGTGCAACTACTCGCAGTTGGCATACTAGTCTTTTCCCTTACAGTTCGAGTCCAAGCATTCGGGGATTCTCAGATCCTTCGAACCATGGCTCTGATACCAACTTGTAAGACCCCGAATCCCGGGAATCCTACAGTTGGTAATCATACAAGAAACTTACAAAATTCTTACACTCAAGACAGTTCATTTCATTTCAAAACCAGTTCAGAGTATAAATCAGCGGAAAAATCATAATTACCAAAACAAGTTCCCAAAAACCCGAGAATTACGCCCAAAACCAAATTTAAATGTATTTAGTAAAAATTGAAAAGAACAATGTTCATTATTGAAACTTTCCGACTAGATATGCCTTCAACCATCCAAGTGGCCTCGTGCACGTCCAAGCGGTAAGTATCCTCCTCCTAACCTGCAACTCACACTAACATACACACAAAGTCAGCTTGAGCTGAGTGAGTTCAAGTTTTAATAATTGACATTTATATACATCATTCCAATAGTTTAAAAAAATAAAACGGGATATGAACAGTTAGGCCATCATAAATGATAAGTAGTCATACTTATATATATCTACATAATCACATCCCTATGAATAACATCCAAGTAATAACATCAGGGTTGAGCACACTTACAACCCAAACACGTAACATTCCATCCAACGTATGAAAACACAAAGTAACAACAACAACAACCATACCCAGTATAAATCTCACCAATAGAAAAACTGTTAGCAGGGTCTGGGGAGGGTGGGATGTAGGCAAACCGTACCTCCATCCCAAGGGATAGAGAGGTTGCTTCCAGAGAGACCCCCAGCTCAAAAACCATATGCATGAGATCAATAGTAATAGTGATATTAGTAATGAATAGATCATTAATAGTGATATTAGTAATGATAGTGATACTAAATATGGAAAATTAATAATAGTGATATTAGCGCTTAATACTAAATATGTGTTATAAATACTAATTTGAGGATAGGGTATTATAGTAATATATCATTTTTCACTCGAAATAAGGTGAAGAAACGCCCCCTATGATAGAAATAGAATCAAAACTCTACATTTCTCCTAAAAGTCCTTACCCTTAATCCTGTGTCTCCAATAATTCCTATCCTCAACCATGTCCTCGGTGAGGTGCAAATCTAGCAAATCATGCTTAATCCTCTCAGCCCAAGTTAATTTGGGATGTCCTCTATCTCTCCTCCCCTCTATACTAATAGTTTCTACATATCGAACAGGAGCCGTCGTCTCTCTTCTCTTAACATGTCCAAACCATCTCAATCTCCCCTCTCTTATCTTATCTGAAATGTTAACAACCCCTAATCTCTCTTGAAAAACATCATTTCTTATCAGGTCCAATCGTGTGTACCCACACATCCACCTTAACATTCTCATTTCTGCAACCTCTAGCTTACGCACATGTGACTTCTTGATGGCCCAGCAGTCTGCTCCATATAACATCGCCGGTCTAACCGCGACCTTATAGAATTTACCCTTTAGCCTGCTTGGGAATCTCTTGTCGCACAAAACTCCTGTAGCTGCCCTCCATTTACTCCATCCAACTTGGACACGGTGGGCCACGTCACTATCTATTTCCCCGTCACTCTGGACAAACGATCCTAGATATTTGAACTTTGATACCCGCGGAACCACTAAATAACATCGCCAATTATTGGCGATGTTAATGACTAAATAACATCGCCAATTATTAGCCATAAAATAATACATGTATAAACATACTTACAAACATACATAAATATCATCTCAGGGCACATTCTATACAAGTAAGCCCATGCAAAATAATTTAAACGGTTCATCAAGCAAATTCTATTAGGTGTGTATGCTAGCCTAAAGCTTGAAAAGAGTGAAAAGGGACATCATGAACTCACCTGACACGAAGCACCAAGTCACCACGAGCTAGAGGGCCCCTAAGTAATTCCACGACTCACGCGCCTGTCGGATTATATACAATAGTTACTAACGACACCGAAAGGACCCGTTTATCTTACGAGGGGTTCTAATAAGGTTCAAGTTACCTAAAACCTCGACCTCACCAAGTTCAATTAAAACAGCCCCCGGGGCCCTATATTTACCAAAACGACCCATAGTTACTCCTGAGAACAAAGAATTCCCAAATTACCCTCGGAAGCACTAGGTGAGACTAATACGCGCGTTTAAGAGTTGATTAGGCAACGCCCCGTGTGGACCCAATATGATAAATTCACAGCCAACAAGTCCACACGACGCTACATGAGTCGAAAGGGTCAGTAACTCGCAAGCACAACGCACCAACTATTCAATAAACGCGAATACGCGTTGTATCGACCCGTTGGAGTAACCGACAACCAATTCAGCCCCCATACTTATAAAAATAATTTTCCAACAGCCCGTAACCCGAACTGAATTGGTCGTCAATTACTCCAATACTCGTGTTAAACGCAACAATTCGCTACTCCAGATAACCGAATATCAACTTTCATTCTACAACTAGTTGACCAATCAAACGAACACCAATGTACACGATATTAAAGTATGTTACCTTGGACATACCTAGGAAGATTATAGAGCAAAAACCTTAACCAAAACAGCCCCGGAAATGCTTGAATGGACAACCACCCGGTAAGCCTACAACACGCGATTTAACGATCAATAAGCGAGTTAATAAGACCAATTAAGGTGTAAAAGACTTGAGGGAACATGGGACTAACCTTCAATTGAAGTTTTATGCCCTAAACTTGGCTGCAAAAAAGAAAATCGGGGTTGGGGGTGGGGATGCTGTTCGCCGATCGGACAAAAAGAGGGGGAGAGTTAGTGTTTGTTTATGATATAAAAAATCTTACACTCTAGCCCCTCCAATTATAAAGAAGTAACATCTTGATTGAAAAGTTAAATAATTTAACGTACCGGAAGGATGAGAAGGTCATCGAGGAATGCCGGATAACTCCCAAGAATTGTACATACTTTACAAGATTTAAATCCTTAACCGAAAGTGACAGGGGTTACAGAGGATTGGTGCATTCTTTTAAGAAGTGACCCATCTCATTGCAGTTATAACACTGAAGTTTATCTTTATCAAAACCAATTCTCTTCCTGTCAGAGTCCTTAAAACTGTATTTTTCGTACGTTTTCATGAAGTTTGTAGCTCTGTGTACTGCCATAGCCATTTGATATTTGATGTCCATCTTCTCGAGATCCTTATTGTTGATGTCTTTTAGATCTCCTTGTTCAAACTGTGGTGGCAACAAATTTCCTTGCATTAACTCTTCATGGCTTGACAAGAATGCCTGAACCAGTGCTACATTTGAGTCATTCAACATTGGAAGTGCTTCACAGTAGCTTGAACTTTGACTAGGCATTTTCTTAGAAGAGGAATTGATTCCATAAGCTTTCAAGGCTTGTTCTACCGCACTATCAACTGCCTTTTGGAAAGAGCTTGGGCTTGAAGACACTGACTGATTTCCAGTGGAGATAAAGGTTGTTATCTGAAGATGGACTGAAGATGAGGAATACTTTAGAGTGGTCACCGGATACATGTTCTGCTGAGACTTGCTTATGAATGTAGTGGTCATTGCTAAGCTTGGATTCATTCCTGCTTGATTAAGAGAACTCAGATGATTGTTAATTCTCATTTGCTCATCCATCTCAAATGACTTGATAGTGGATATCAAATCTGTGTTTTAGATGGCATTCAGGTTTGTTGTTCTTTTAATGGTTACTGTATTGGTGCTCCAGGTGTAAGGCAAAGAGTTCATCGGTTTGTGGTTGACTTCTGAATTCAAGATGTTCACATCAGCAGCTTTGATTCTTACTAAAAACTTTTCAAATCTTTTGATTAAGTCCCCCACACTTTCTCCTTGACAATAATTAAACATATTGAACTCTTCCTTCAACAATGCCTTCTTGTTTTCCCTGATCTCAGCATTTCCCTCTATTTTCTCTACTAAGCCATCCCATAACCCCTTGGCAGTAGTATGTTCACGAAGAATTTTAGTGATTTCATTTAACAGACAAACAGTTAGAGTGAGATATGCTTTCTTGTCTTGTTCCACCAAGGTCCTATCATTTTGATCATAACTTTCAATGGGCTTAGGTTGTTGCCCATTTGCAGTGGTTACCATAGGAGCATGAGGTCCCACTTCATAACATCTCGGCAAGTCATAGTCAGTTAAAGCAATGAAGTTCAAAACCTCCACTTGAAATCAACAAAATTATCTTCTAAAGTCATGAACTTGGGAGGTTTTGTGGTGGTTCATGCTTGATTCTCAAGCAGCATATAGCTCTTCAACAACTCAGAATCAGCTGTAGTCATCTTTCAAACAGATTCTAAACACCAACAGTCTTCAAAAGGATGAGTTTTTCACCAAACAGAATAACAGTTTTGCAAGGTATGCCAAGCGGAAAAATGATGCGAAGCGAAACTTTGATGCGAAGCGAAATTGTGATCTCTTGCGAAGCGAAAAAAATAATGATGTGAAGTGAAATTGGATGCGAAACGAAAAAACTGAAACGAAGCGAAAATATTGTGCGATGTGAAACTTTAAGAGAAGCGAAGCAAAAACCCAGGCGATGCGTAAAACTGTGCGATGCGAAACTTTAAGCGAAGCGAGGTCATATTATGCGAATGCGAAATTTTCAGTCTTCTAGAAGCAATCTTTCTAGGGATCTGTTCACCTAACTTGTCAGTTTAGTTAAAGGTTAGTACAACCACCTTTCACGTACATGCGAATGCGAAAATTTTAACTCTTCATTTTGAGCCAATTATCAAACCTGATTCTTTTAGATCTAACACTTTTATGCTTGTGATTTCTACCAAGAACACGTTATTTTGAAGAACTTGAAACCCGAATGTTTTTGTATTTTTGTAGATTTTCTTAAAACAATAACCCGTGAGTACACAACTTTGCAACAACACTTTCTTATGTTCTTTCTCAAGATCAAAACCCAAGGTTGTGATCCAAAAACCTCAACTAGTGAGCCGAATCTCTGATACCAATTGTAGGTCCCAACGGGGTGGATCTAACAACTATTCTTGGATCAACCAAACTTGATGCTAGCGGAATATCACACCAAGCACCTTGGTCTCGGATCTTGAAGTTTATTTTCGGATGTTTAGTGAGAGAAATGAGAGAAAGAACAAGAGGATAAGATTTTGGCAAAAGACTTTTGTTCTCAGGGTAGAGAAGCATGCATGAGAAGTTGTTTCATTACATAACATGCCCAATGGGCTTCTTTACATGGCCTTGACACCAAACATACATAAACACAAAACATACAATCAAGCCCAATACACATGATCCAGTACAAAAGACTTAATACATACAAAACGGGACCTAACAGTAAGCAAACCCAATTGTCTTTTAGAAAGAAGACAAGGCTACATTCAATAGTGTAGAGGTTTTTTTCTTTTCTTTAAGGTAAAAATCATTAATTTATTAACATTTTTCTCTGAAGAGGTTGTCTAAATGAGCTAGAAGCTTATCAGTTTATAATAGTAAGTTTTTCTGTTATTTTTGTTCTTGTATTTTTGGAAATTTACGGTGAAAATGAAGTTTGCTAAGCTTAAGAGATTAAATTATTTTGGGCTATTTTATTAATTGGAAACTGAAAGTTGTGTTGTCTTACATCAAATATGAGAAGGCGCATTTAAACTACTCAAATCTTATCACGCTTTACTTCTTTTTATAACATCTTCTTTAATCCTACCACTATCATAAACTTATCAAACATGTGGTAGCACTAGCAACCTATATCTACCAACAACACTGCATGCCTCGTCTTATTTTGCTCTTTACTATATGAGCGAGTCGATTTTCCGGTAAATATTAGGTCATTCCAATGTCACCACGCTGCATTCAATAGTGTAGTGTTTTTAACTCTACATTCATTAGTCTAGTGGTTTAACTCATGTAATAAAATGCTGTCCCATTTCAAAGGTTTTTGATTGTGTCAGATTTAGATATTATACATTCTCATTTGTGAAAATCTATAACTTAAACTGTTTGTAGGTCCCGAAACCGGATCCGACAACGAATGGCTTTGTTCTTGATAAGTGCTCGAGACGGGTGCGGTAAATCAAACGGCCGAACATAAATAATATAAAGCATGCTCTCTAAGTGTTTGAGTGACCTCATTGGACAAGCACACAGTTAGTGTAAGAAACGCTCTTTCATATTCTGCCAAGAGTGTTCTATCAGTATTGTTTTGGTTAAAAATCAGTGTAAGGGTCACGTAACCAAATTCGTATTTGAGGATTGGTACTTGTATGAATAAAATAATCAAAGTAGTAGTTGTAAAGGTTGAACAACGAGATTTATACGAGGAAAAGCCCTTGGTAACTAGTATCCCGCCGGCATAAAAACCTCGGGTAGTGAAAACTATCACTACCAAGTGTATTAAACTCAAAAGAATTACAAGAGATGGAATCAAGACTGATTGTGATTACAGTATGTTTTTGCTAAGAGTTCTAAGTGTGCTTGAGAGTTGTGTGTTGATCAGCCATGGTTCAGTACATAAATACAAAAATAATAACGTATAATAACTAATTCCTACAAATCCGGCCACGTTTATTTACTTTTTCTTCATGACCGTTCACGAACATGGACGAGCTGGATGGCCCTGGTAAAATATGCTCTCCGTAAAAGTAGGAATTCCAGTAAACACGTGTTTTATCTGCAAAAAATAGATTAGAATATAACTCAAATTGACCGTTGAGGATCCTTGAACCACTGAGGATCCTTAGTCCTGCTAACAGTTGCCAACGATACTTGAATTTCGAGGATCAAAGATCCTGGTCCCAACAAGTATCATCACAAGTGTCAATCGGCATTGGCTCGGGTCCTGTTATTGTTGCAACCACTGGAACATGAGGTCCTACTTTAAAACATCTCATAAGAGTAGAATCAACTTGATGAAGTTTTTAAACTTCCACTTGAAGTCAGTGAAGTTGCTTTCCAAGGTCATGATCTTCGGAGGCTTAGTTGTTATTCCTGCCTCATTTTCAAGTAACTAGTAACTGTTCAACAGCTCAGAGTCAGTAGACGTGATTTAAACCAGTTCTGAACAACACAAAGTCTTCAAAAATAGAAATTTTACAAGTACAGACAATTCGGATCGCACAGAAATGAGATTAGAAAATTTTTCTCAAACAAATCGCATAGGCATGCGATGCAATTGGTTTTAGAATGAAACGAATCGCATGAGCATGCAATACGATTGGAATGAAATGCGATGCGATTGAAATCAGAATTGCGATGTGATTCAAAATCCTATGCGATGTGATTTGAAATTTCAAGGGATGCGATTAAAATTTTCAATGCGATGAGATTACAATTTTCTATGCGATGCGAATCAATTTTTGATATGATGCGATTAATCTTTCTCGTGCGATGCGATTCAAAAAGCTTATGCGATGCGACTCAGATTCTTGTGCGATGCGATTTAAATTTCCATGCGATGCGATTCTTTTCATGCGATGCGATTACTTCTATTTCTGGAGACCTGATCTTTCTTGGAAATTGTTTTGTACTTACACCAACTTTTGGCAGATTTCATAAGCAAGTACAACCACCACCACTTCAGTTCATGCGATTGGAGAATTCTAACTTGAGTTTTCAAACCCGTAAGCATACAAATCACAACGCAAACACTTTGAATCTTTTGGTTTTCACCAACAAACCCGTAAGTACACTTTCCTTTCCTTATACACTTGCAAACTTTGAAGTTTCTCATGAAGAATTCGTGAACACACACTTTTCTTTGCAAACACTTCTTGACACATACAAAACAAGATCAAAACCCAAGGTTGTGATCCAAGAACCTCAACTAGTAGAGCCGAAAGCTCTGATACCAATTGTAGGTCCCGAAATCGGATCCGACAATTAAGGGCTTTGCACTTGATAATCGTGCGAGACGGGTGTGGTAAATCAAACGACCGAACAAGTAATATAAAGAAAATATAATAATGAGTGATCTCGTTGTCGGTTAAATATTTGAAACATTAAGCAAGAACCAACCCCACCCAAGGTGAGCTCCCCTTGGGTGGGTGATTTACACCTTGGAAAACACACACTAAAATAGAAATGTAAGCCTCTATTTATAGCCTAACAGATAATCTAGAAGCTTTCCCGTTGAAGTTAAACGTGTGTCGAAGCTCTCGTCTCGTGTCCGGAATTCTAGCCTACTTTACTTATTAACTTGACCGTAAATATTTAACGGGTTTGGTACTTTGATATCGCAGTCACATTTTTGGCCTTATACTGTTAGCGGTATCAATTACTAAGTTCTTTTTGTAGAATTATTCTCACTATTCAATTTGATTTTGTGTGTTAACCGTTACGCTAATTAAATCAAGATAATTTTCACACCATCATCAAGATACTAAAGAATCTGTTTTTTGACTTTTGACTTTTGAGACAAACATGTAAAAGAACCATGAAGCCTTTCAGCTTCTTGCCGATCATATGCCCATCCTTAATGGGCTATGATACCTAGAACAAAAAAAACTACACAATTTGTATAAACACATTCTCTGAAAAAACAAAGGCGCACAAATAAACTAGCAGGAGCCTCATTCCAATTAAGCCAGGATACAAACTTGCAAGTAAATAAATTTCAACTTATCCATAAACAAAGTTTTCAACAAACACAAAACTTTACTAAAGTGGTGTTTGTTTTTTGTCTGAAAATCTTCCTGGCCTCTTATGTCTGTGCCGCGCAGACCACGTGCAGACCTTTAGGCTTGAAGGTTGTTTGATTTTTAGAAGACATTTCATTAAAAAAAGGTCTGTGCGCCCTCTTTTTCACGCAGACATGGACCACCCACTTCTCAAATCTTCTAACATCTTCTCCATTCTTTCATCCCCTTCATTCCATCAGGTCTTTCAAACGCTAGCCCTCTTTCATTCCATCCCATCACCCACTGCCCCTCCACCTCCGGTGCGCCGTCGCCACCTGCCCCCTCCATCTCCGGCCACCTCCAGCCGCCGCCGCCGCTCACCTCCGCCCCCTATCGCCGTTAGCCTCTCTCTTTCCAGCAAATCGTCGTCGGCCTCTCTCTTCTCCTCTTTGGTTTGTTAAGGTTTTATTTTTTTGTTACAATCTTGATTAAAGTGATCTTCTTTAGATTACAATCTTGATTCTTGATTTTCTCTTGATTAATTTTCAATTACTTGGTTAATAATGGCTCGAGTCATAAGTGACATCAGTGTATTAAAGTGAAACCCATGACGATGGATTCTTGATTCTTGATTTTTGACCCGTTTCATTTTAGTTCTACTTTTTGATCCATTTTGTTTATGTTTAGGTTTGATTTGTGCATTGAAAATATGTTTGTGTTTATGCTTGATTTATGCCTTGAAAATTGTTTATGTTTAGGTTTGACTTGTACCTTGAAAAATTGTTTATGTTTAGGTTTGATTGTTGTTAATTGATTTGTTCAATTAGGTTATTAGGCTTTTGTTGATTGAATTCTTGTTAATTGATTTTTTCAGTTAGGTTCTTATTAGGTTTTTAGTTGAAAAAAGTTTGTAAATATTGATTTGTTGAATTCTTTTTAGTTTTTAGTTCAATTATAATTTTGCATAATTGTTCGATTATAATTAGTTTTTAGTTGAAAACACTTTGTAGAAAGTTTAGGTCTAACGAAGATCTTGTTACTTGGAATTGATTTATATGTTTTAATAGAAATGTTGTTGAATGCTTTTTGTCTACGAAGATCTTGTAGATATTGAATGTTTTGGGTTTGTTTTTGTCATATACATTAACGTGTTTATTGTTTGTTAGTTTGTTATATTAATGTAATATTACGCTTTGTTAGGCGGTTACTAAAGTTCGGGTTGCAAGAATAAAGACATCGATCCGGGCTTCAAAAATAAAGACGTCGGTTTGGGTTGCAAGTATGAATACATCGGTTCGGGTTGCAAGTATGAAGACGTCGGTTCGGGTTGCAAGTATGAAGACGTCGGTTCCGGAAGTTATTGTATATTACTTGAAACGTATGTTATTTTTAAACGTATATACATTTGTTGTACTTTGAAACTTCTTTTGTATACTTGAAACATGTTTTGTACATTATTTGTATTGGAGTTTTTGAAAATTATTTGGTTCTATAATGCTGGAATATTGGTTCTTGGAAAAAATTGTTTAGTTAAATTTCTGTTTATTTTAGCAGTTTACATACGTTAAAAAACAAACAGTCTTCTTCTTGTAAACTGCAGATGTTTGGTCCACCTCTTCTGCTACAGATGTCTGCAGATGTGGTCTGCAGACTGCAGACATTTTACCACTTAAAAAACAAACAGCACCTAAGCCTTCCAGTCTTATCATGTTAAGGTAGCGTTCGTTATACATGAATGACAGTGAAAATGATTCATTGCGTGGGAATGTAAATTATGATGTTTGGTTGTTCAATGGAATGAGATCACCCATTACATATGAAATCCAATCCATCGAAACCACTCCTTCCCCTCCCCCTTCCCTTTTTTCATTCAATTCCTCTTTCACTATATTCACCACCACTGCCTAACAGCAACCACCACTGCCACTATCATCGCCACCACCACCACCCTGACCGCCACTATCATCGCCACCACCACCCCCTAACTGCCACCATCGCCTCCGCCACCACCACCACCACCTAACAACAACCACCACTATCATTGACACCACCACACCTTAACACCAAAGCTACCACCGCCACCACCACCATCGTCGTCGTAACCACCACAACCATTCTCACAGCCGCCTAACCACCGTCTCCACAACTGTCACTACTTGACCACTACCACCATCACCGCCACCCTACCAACACCATCACCACCAATGCTACCATCGCTTGACCAATGCCACCCCACCATCACCATTGCCACCACTGCCCCTATACCGCCTGACCGCCACCACCATTGTCGTCGTCAAAGTTACCATCACCATGTTGCCATTGCAATTTTTTTTGGTAAAAATAAAATTATTTTGAGATACACGTCTAGTAGCGGCAAAGCGACAAATAATGAAAAAACAAGTCAAAAACATATAATTATCTTAAACTACCCAAACCTTATCATGTTTTACATCTTATAACATCTTCTTTAATCCTTCCATTATTAAAAACTTGATTTAGGTTTGTCAAAGTACAATAAAAGATAACTGTCCTTTTGAGTTGGCTGAATTGATTTTTTTCTTAACTTATCGAACACGTGAGAGCACTAGACTTTTATCTAGCACTACCTCGTCTCATTTTGCTCTCGATTATTTGAGGAGTCGATTTTCAATTAGTGATTAGGTCTAGGGGTGCAAACGAGCCAAGCCGACTTATAAGAGCTTCAGTTGTGCTCATTTCGAGCTTTTTATCAATCCAACGTCACTGTGCAACATTCATTAGCCTAGTTGTTTTAACTCATGTAATAAAGTGAAATCTTGTATAAAGTCCCATGCTTATCAACTAGCCAAATTTACAATCCTAGTTAAGTTGATTTTGACACGAGCATTAAGATATTAAATACCTATTCTACCACAACCATTGTGAAATTAAACAAAAGAATGCAAGAACACCGATGTGCTGTTTGACTTCCAAGAGTCAAACATGTATGAAAGCTTTGAAGTCTTGATGCTGGCAGATAAAAGTTACCTACAAAATTTATTTGATTCTTCTTCATTGAGATATATGACAATTATTGCTATCTTAATTATAGCCAATTTATCTTTATGCAGCTAGGCTGCCCATGAGTAGATAGGGTGGTGATCGTTGTATTCCCGGAGCCACTTGTTGATCAACCACCATTAATTCCCGTTAAAAACAAGTCTCCAGATATCATCACATTGGATGGAGGTAAACATTTTGTTTAGACTTTAAATTAGTTTGAAATACAAAGCATTTGTCGTTTGACAAACCATGCAACAACTCAACAAGACCACTTTCTTTTTGAATAAAATGCATAGTCCAAAAAATGGAAAAAGATTAAAAAATCTTAGTTTTTCAACATTGGAGACCTTTATCTTATCAAAATCACTGCCTTGTCTCATTTTACTTTTGTTATTTGACAGTAACGAACTAACGATTGGGTCATTCCGTTGTCGCTACAGTACATTCATTAGTCTAGTGATTTATTTCATGTAATAAAGTGAAATCTCAATGTTGTCCCATATGCACCATGCTTATCAACTAGCCAAGCATGCATGCTAAGACTCTATTTATTATGTTCAAAGTTTTTGGTTGTGCCAAATTTAGATATTATACGTACATTCTCATTTGTGAAAATTTATAATTTCTATTGTCAGTTGTATTAATTACCAAGTTCTTTTTCTAGATCATCATTCATACTATTCAAGTTGATTATGTCATTGTGTGTCAACCACCATCATCAAGAAATTAGATCGATACCTATTCTATAAGAGCAATATATATTAAAAAATCAAACAAATTAATGCCAGAATCGTTTGACTTTCAAAACTCAAACATGTAAGAGACCGTAATTCTTGCTCATCATATAAAATCAAACAAATTAATGCCAGAACACATATCCTTAATGTCTATGAATTCTTAAACAAAAAAAAAGACAAAACCTAATATTATAGTTTTAAATAAAGTTTTCAACAAACACAAAACATTACTAATATTTGTAAACTCTTTCGAACACATTAATAACGAAAAACATAAACAAACCTAATTGTCTTCTAGAAAGAAGACAATGTTTCGATATAACGATGAAAACCCGGGTATCCCCATCTCAACATGTCGCAACTACATAACTCCTTAACACTTTTGTCGTGAACATTGTACCTTATCAACTTTCTGTAAGTTCCCAGCACCAAAAATTTGTCTTCTTCATCTTTACCTCTAACTACATCAGCGATATCAAAATCAGATCGATATGAATTAACCAAGACCCCAAAATCATCCACACTTTGATAATATGGTGGATATGTCAAGCACGGGAAATCAACAAGAAGCGCATCAAGCTGTAATCGATACTTGACAAACCACCTCGAATGATCCCTCAACATCTCGTACACGTTCACGCTCAAAATATCTTGTTTGCGGTCCCTGCGTAATATTAAATGCAGATGACCTATCGATTCCCCAAAATACATTATCAAATAACTTTCATCGGACCCAAACCCCTCCGGCAAGGGCAACATTTGCAACCGTTCATCATCTATTTTAAAGTACAAGTGATTGGTACTTCGATAATGGGGAGCCCATTGAACGGCTCCATTCCAGTAAACCGGGTTGTGGAAGATGGGTACCGGCGCATGGGAAGATTCTCCATTCCAGTTAACCGGGTCACGGAACATGCTTGGCGCAGAGAAAGATTCGATGCATAACTTCCATTTCCCGGTATCAGACGAGTAGACTTGAACCTGAAACACGTTTGCATCCAAAGCACGAATACAGACAACTTTGTAGTGCACACAATGTGTTTGATGAAATGCGAGAGCCATAGACAAGATGGTTTTACTAACACTCTGCCCTCCGGGGACGGGTGGGATGAATGCCAGTTGTTTGGTGGTGTGATTGAAAACATAATATTCACTACCACCATTGTAAAAGGTATGAGCATAACAAAGTAATAAACCGTTACAAGATTGCATGATTCTGACACAGTAACGGTTAAAGTAGAAATCAAGATTACGGAAAGGAGGAGTGGTTTGGTCTTCGACATCAAATGGAACATAAAGACAATGAGGTTCTGGTTCTGGTTCTGAATAGATATCGTCTGGTTCGAGTAAAAAAGTGTGAAAAAAAAGACCAGGAGATTTTGGAACACACCTGTGGGTGAAACATCTATGACTCAAAAGCAATCGCCAGTTTTTAGATACAGATTTGAAACGGAGGATGGAGGTAACAGGAAGCCGGATAAGGATTTCGGTTAAAATGTCATCGTTTGAACCAATTACTGCTACAGATTGATGATGATGATGATCGGAATCCTCCATGGGTTTGCGTGCTCGACAATTTTAGGGTTTCACAAGTGAGGAAGAAGTGGGCCCCGCTATTCGTATTTACGAATTACAAAAAGTGACGATTTAGGGGTTCTCAAGATTCTTTTACCAGAAAAGAACCAATGGCGGGCCAAGATTTCTTTTTATACGGCCCATTGCATAGTATGATTGATCGACTAATGTTGATATCCACCATGCATGCATGAATTCACTTGCAAACCGCTATGTAGTGACGGGCCCAAGATCTTTTTACCATTAGGGTCCCATTCCATTTTTTCGGTGTTTAAATTTTTCGGGTCAGTCGTTGTTCGGGTTAGGTTGAGACAATGAACATAATAAAAACAATATCATAATAAAACTTTCTTTTCAATCAATCATGTCAAAATCAAGATTTCTTTTAACTTGATCACCAAAATATATTTAACGGGTTTCGCCTCTTTGATATCGTAAGTCACATTTTTTGGCCTTACAGATTCCTGTAAAACAAATAAACAATTTGTCATATCTCGGTCTTTTGTAAAAGCAGAGTACCGAGCGATGGCCACAACTTGAGTGAAATTTTATGGATTCGTTGGTTGTGAAGTATTTGTAAGTTGTGATCGTGGAAGCTACTCCTTTATCTTGTTACAACCTAGCTACTACATATATTGCCAACAATCCGGTTTTCCATAAATGTACCAAACATGTCGAGATTGATTGTTATTTTTCTCGAGAACGAGTTGAATTAAAAGAGATAATACCTCTTCATGTCAATGTCAATGCAAAGCAACAAGTAGCAGACCTTATTAACCAAGCCATTAGGAGCTCAACCGTTACAAACATTGCTTGTTAAGTTGGGGGCGTACATAATCTTCGCGCTCCAACTTGAGAGGAGTAAAAGATTCATCTTTAATTTATTTATGTTTATTCATCTAAAACTAATGCATACTCACTTTTCCACCCAAAACAATGGACAACAAGAAAGAACTTGATTTCTTTTAACTTGATTTACTAAACCTTTTGGCCAGCGTAAGGCCACGAGTAAGCATTCATTCAACGTGTTCGATACCAGAAGTATGCGATATAATAAATATCACGAAAGTTAATTATATTAGCATAAAAACAGAAAATTATCAACCAAGCAACATATCTGAAGTTCAATGCAGGGGCATACCTACTCCTAAAAGGAGGGGCATGTGCCCGCCTTAAAAATTACTATAAATTAGGATCGAAAATCCCAATTGCCACATAAAAAATCATGGGGTACACCACTGGTTCAATGAACATTTTTTATGGTAAAAAACTTGACTCCAATAAACGGTCAAACCCATTAGTAAATGGTAGGTTTTGGACCCATAAGTATTAATACTTGGAACCTATACTATCAATGTATCACTATTGCTATGGTATAGTGAAAAGTCACTTGTTTTATCTTTGAGAGATTGTGGTTCAAGCCTTATAAGGTTCGTTTTTTGTTATTCATTAGTGTTAATCATCTAATTATAATTATCAATGGGGTGTTATTTTTTTTAGTGTTAGTCATTTGATTATTAATGAGAGTGTTAATCATCTAATCTAATTATTAATGTTTGAGTGTTGATTTTTTAGTGCTAATCAATCATCTAATCAATAATGTTTGCAATAATCATTTTGGAAACGTACATCCACACATCTTTAAATACATATCATTGTTTTTAACTATATGTACCAATTTTATTTCTTTACTAGTTTAAGTTAATGGTTTTCAACACATGTTTTAAATGGGTGAATCAGGGTTTTATATCAAACGAGTTAATTAGAAAATAGCTAAACAAAGTGATTGATCGAAATGAGCACAAAGTTGATAATTTGAAAGAAAGAGAAAAAAAAAGGTTTATGTGTCAACCCGACACACTTTCTTTTCAAACAATATCACCCTTAGGTTGGTGATAAAAATGGTCTAAGGATGGGTTGTTCACTAAATGACAAAAAAAATAATATTAAAAATCCTTGTAGTCTCACGACCTGGTTGAGCAGATAACCTAGGTCACAACCCACATTTTATTTAAATATTCATTTTTTCTTCTTTTCCTTTAAACAATATCTTTTCTATATAATTTGCTTTTCTTTAATAATTTATATTATTTAGCTTAATTTAAAATTTTAAAAACACAGTCTTGTTTAGTTTAATTTTGTGAGCATTTCGATATAAATTTTGTTAAAAACGGAGTGCTTTTAAAAACATGTATTTTTTATAATATTATTATATGTAAAATTAATTTTGTTACTTGTAGAAATTAAAGGTTTTTTTTACAGAATTATGATATTATCTAATTGCCATTTAAAATAATACAATTTAAAAAATAAACATTTTTTTTTTAATTTTAATAAATTTTATAGAATAAATTAAAACCTAAATAAGATATATGTATTAAAATAATTGGGTTGGGTTGGGTTGGGTTGGGTTGCGAATGAAAGTGAAAAATTGAGTTAGGTTAGGTTGTGTATGTGGAAAAGAAAGAAATTAGTTTTTTATTAAAATGTTAGCTTGGGTTAGCTTATTGATAAAACTAATCGTAGGTTGGTGATAAAAATGGTCATAGTACGTTTGGGAAACCAGAAGTTTGAGACTGTAGTGTGTAGACAGTTATTTGGATTGGTTGAATACAAATGATCAATTGTTTGACTTTTGACTTTCAAAAAAACCAAAAGAGAGGACCATTAATTAAGCCTTTCAGTTTTTTTCTCATCAAACAGAACTTAACAATATTTTAAACAAAGTTTCAACAAACACAAAACATTACTAATATTTTTTAAGGCATTCAAACACCTTAATTGAAAAACATAAACATGATTGTCTGCTAGAAAGAAGACAAGATTTGGATGTAACGATGAGCACTTGTGAATTCATAGGAGAACTCTTTGTAACGATATAACTCCTTAAAACTTTTGTCGTGAACATTGTACCTTATCATCTTTAAAGGACCTAAGGGCATCTTCAATGGGGTATTGGTCACCCATATTGAATCCTAGTTGGAGAAGAGAGAGAGCCTAAGTGGATGAGAGAGGGAGAGTGGGTGTATTAGAATTTCAATACACTTTTTGAAGAAGAAGAAGAGAGGAGAAAGGAGAGAGGATGAGTGTTTAAGTGAGGTTAATGGGTGAGTAGGTAAGAGAAGAAGGGTTTGTTTTTCAAACATCTCCACAGCATTGCATTGGAGATGCTCTAACTACACCAAGAATGTATTTTCTTTTTCTTTACCTCTAACCACATCAACAACTTGAAGAACACATTGAAATGGATAGGCCATGTTCCCAAAATCATCCATACACTGATATTGAAATATCAAATACGGGACATCATCCAGAAGTGCATCAAGCTGCAATTGATACTTGAGAAACCACCCCGAGTGATCCCCTAACATCTCGTACGCATTCAAGCAAAAACTTTATTCTTCACGATCGTTGTGTAATATTAAATGTAGATGACCTCTAGATTCCCCAAAATACATTAATATTTCACCAGACACCAACTCTTCCGGCACGGGAAACATTTGCAACTCTTCAACATCTAACTTGAAGTACAAAAAGTTGCTACTTCCATTATCGGGAGCCCAATGAATGCCCCCATTCCAGTAAACCAGTTGGCAGAAGGTCAGGTTCTGTGCAGAGAAAGATTTGACACATATCTTCCATTTCCCGGTATCAGACTTGAATCTGAAACACGTCTCCTAAGGGCTCAAAAGAACGAATACAAACAACTTTGTAGTGCACACAGTGTGATTGATGAAATGCCAGAGCCATAGACGAGATGTATTGCGGGAAGGGTGGGATGACTGGGAGTTGCTTGGTGGTGGGATTGAATACATAAAATTCACGAGCTCCATTGTGAAGGGTATGACAAAGTAGTAAACCGTTACAAGAATGCACGATTTTGACACGGGAACAATTGCAGTAAAAATCGAGACAATGGAAAGGAGGAGGGCTTCGGTTTTCAACGTCATATTCTTATATAAATAATAGAAGCTATAGATAAGAAGTCTTGGCGTATAGATTTTTTATGGGAGCGTAAATGTACTTTCCTTGGGTCTATATTACTAAACGATCATAAATATTTTTTAAGTTTAATATATTAATTAAGTTTATCTTTTATTTAGTTTACTTATTATATTATAATTAGGTTTCCTTATTGTTTATCTTTTCCTATTATTAAGTTGAGGGATTTTTTATTTTTTTTTTGTAATCTCCGTTTAAAAAAAGTTAAAGAAAAAAGTCAGAAAATTGTTTCAACTTTGGTTTCTCTTATTCTCTCTTGTTATTGGCGTCTAACCCGCTCTACGGATCTATCAGGAGATTAGTCATCTCGAATGAATCTCAAACAAATTTGGTGCTTTCATTCATCGTCCTCATGCCTCCTTCATTGCATGAAGACCTCATTATGGCCATGGTCGACAAAATCTTTGGGTTATTGATTCAGAAAAAATCAATCGTCGCCTAACAAGCCGCCTTAGCCAAGTTGCAGTTTAACTCCTTCACTACCACCATGAACCAAATCTCCGCTAACCTTACCACCACCCCTCGGAAAATTTTCTGACACCTCCTCAACTATAACTGACCCCAAACCAGCCCTTACACCCCTAATCCTTGCACCACCATCACTGCCTGTAACCGCTTCATCCCCAAAGCTCGATTAGTGCCTTATGGCCAGATATCCTATAGCTGGCCCAAAACCAGCCCTTACACCCCTAATCTTGGCACCACCATCATTGCCTGTAACCGCTTCAGATTCCGTACCATCCCCAAATCAGTGCCTTATGGCCACATATCCTATCTATTCACTACCATCCGACCCAAACACAGTTGTTTCAAACTCACAAACAAAAGTAATGTTAGCAGTTCCATTCACACCATCACCTAATTCAAAAGCATCCCAAAAACCCACACAATCATCTTCTATAACCATCCTTAAACCGGGTCCAAGAACTTTTTATTTTTTTAATTTAAAATAAATTAAACAATTAAATGTGATTAAAATTAAAATTTCATTAAAAATTAAAAATATTACATAAATGAATACCAGAAAAATAAAATACAACAATTCATACCCCCCTTTGGACTCATCGTCCTCGATGAGGTTTGCTCCACCATCCAATCCAGGATGTGGGATTCGCCTAAGGTGTACTTGGCGACACCCTCGGGGACTCGCCCCGTCTCTGATGAGGTTTGCCCCACCATCCCGAATGGCACAAGAGTGGCTTTGATACCACTTGTAACATCCGGCCCCTCGCACCACTAATATTTCCCACTTTGCCCACTAAGAGCTCACATATGTTAAAAGTTATATTATTTATTTTGTTAGTGTATGTGGTATTTCAAATTGTGTATGTGTATTTTTTTCGTGTGTAGGTTCATACATGTATTGTATTTGTGGTATTTTGAATTGTGTAAGTGTAATTTTTATCGTGTAGGTTCATTTATGGAATAGTAAGTTCATATATGTACCGTGTAGGTGGTATTTCGAATAATGTAGTTCTAATTTTTATCGTGTGTACTTTATAGGTTCATATATGTGCTTTATATGTGGTATTTTTGAATTATGTATGTGCATCTTTTGTCTCGTGTAGCTTCATTTAAGTAATGTGTAGCTAGGTTCATATATGTACTGTATAGGTGATACTTTGAATTGTGTATGTGTAATTATTTTATCGTGTGTTGTTCATTTATGTATTATATAGGTGGTCTTTTGAAGTGTGTATGTATAATTTATATAAAAAACTTGAAATTAAAAATAAAATAAAAAGGATGTAGATTTGTATGCTGATAAACTATATATAAGATGTAAATATGTTTATGTGTAGGATATGTTGTATGACTTGTAAGATATGTTGTTTAATGTATAGGATATGCTTTATGATGTGTAGGATACATTGTTAAGATTGATGTGTAGCATGTATTTTTAATGTGTAGGATATGTTGTGTTATGTGTATAGGATATGTTATTAGCATTGACGTGTAGTGTGTATTTTTTCTTGTGTAGGGATAATTATTAGGAATGAATTGTTTTAATATAAAAAACTGAATTTGTGAAAAGAATTTCGAAATAATAAAAAATTAACAATCAATATAATATAAAAAATGATAAAAAGAAAATCATGTTTAAAACTCTTAACTTATTTATTAGTTACCAAAAACAAATCATAAAAATTTTACTAATATGCCCTAGTAATTAATTAAACATAAAATAAAAAGGAAATTATATGATTGGCTAGAAGGACTTCTCGCACTTCTCACAATAAGAAAACTTCTGAAATGAACCTAATATATATATATATAATTTTGGTGGTATGGTAATGGATCACTTCCTTTTACATAAACAGACGAAAAGATGCAACAAAAAGTGATGACTTAGAATCAAATTATCAAAAGCATGTTGGATATCAAGCTAGCTTAAAGAAAATGAAACTGTGAATACTTGAGTGATTTGTACGGAAGAAAATGAAAGATGAATATTCAACAGATGAAAACTATATTCAGTAATGAAAACAAAGAAAAACACACAATATTCCATAAACTTGAGGGCTATAAATAGCCTTACAGAAAAGTAACGTAAAACACAAAAGTAGCAACAAAATACTAGTAATCCTAAAGAACCGGTACAATCCATAACCCACTCCTATAATGTTCACTTTATCCAACGGTGTGAGATATGGCCAAACTTGAATACCAATTCCCACTAATAAATTATTAAATGCTTTAGACTTCAATATCAAGCCATGCAACACCCACGTGATACTTTGAAGTTTGAAGCTAAGCTTATTCCATGCAAATTCAAATAATGACATGAACAAGACCAATTAAACCTAACATTCACCTCCTTAATTGTTTGTCCATATTCATGAATTTTAAACGAGACCCAACACCGGCTCCTCTTCAATGAGATTTGCCTCTTGATCTTTCAGCTCTGGACACTCATTGTTGTAGTGACCAAATTCACCACACTTATAACATTTCACGTGGATTTTGTCCCGGAAACGCCCGTTACCATCTCGACCCTTCAAAAACCCACGACCTCTACCCCGGCCACGTCCAAAGTCTTCTCGGTTTGGACTTCCACCGCCACAATGTTTGCACCCGTGTGATTTCTCTTGTCTATCTAACAACAAACCACCTTGAATGTCCTCCTTCTTCTCGATTCCTTTGAGACGCTCCTCATACGCTTTCAATCTTCCAACGGCTTCATCAAATAGCATTGAATCCAGATCGAAGCATTGTTCAACCGAGGCCATGATTTGCAGAAACTACTTGGGCATCGAATCAAGTAACCTTTTCACCAGATCCACTTCTTCAAGCTCGTATCCTAGACTTCTTGCCTTTGAGGCTAAACCGGCCAACTTTGTGGCAAACTAATCGACCGAATCATCCTCCTTCATACGTAAACGTTCAAGCTCCCTTTACAATGTTGCAAGGCGAGCCGATCTCACCCGATCCACCCCTAAGTACCGTGTCTTCAATCCATCCCAAACCTGTTTTGGGTCGGTGGAACTCCCCACTTTGTAATACCATCTCCTCCGGTATAGTTTCATATAAGAAGGCAATTGCTTGTTTTGACTTCGTTACATCAGGTACTCCCAGTGGCGGACCCAGGATTTTTTGACAATGGGGTCCTATTTTTGTCGGTTTTCAAACTTTTCGGGTCGGTTCAAGAGTCGATACGAGAAACATAATAAAAAAACGAAATACATAAAAAAATGGGAAAGAGCAAGGCTCGAACTCGGGTCATTTGTGTGGTATTGGAAGGGGGTTTCCACCAGACTAGAATGGTAATATTGATATGGGGTCCAAGTGTTAATTTATATGGGGTCCTTCAAAAATTTTCTATATCGCTTCTAAATAAATTTTAAAAAACATTGGTGTCCCGGGACCCCGACGGCTACTATGTAGGTCCGCCCCTGGGTACTCCACCCAATGTTCTCGGTTCAATTGTCTCCCACAACCCATATGCATCCATTATCGCCTTGACTTTGATCGCCCACACTGGGTAATTCGTTGCGTTCAAGACGGGATACTAGTATGTCACCAAGCCACCTTCTTTCACAGGTACTAACGCCATTATGTTCTTCCTTTTGGCACAGCTTCAACTCTTTTTCTGATCGAACTTGTTCAAGAGCTCTATCCACCGATCCAGAAAACAAGCAACCGCTTTTAACGTTTTCTTTAACTAGCTAAATGAACAAAATCCAAAGCCACCGGCTTTGACGGATTCTTTACGTTCGTTTTTCACGCACCTCCTTCGGTTAGACTCTTAACACAAACAGGTTGATCAAGAGCAAAAGCTGAATCCGTGACCCATCAGCCTTTGATCAAATTCAGCTTACAATCCCTTCGGACGAACGAAGCTCTGATACCAAATGTTGGATATCAAGCTAGCTTAAAGAAAATGAAACTATGAATACTTGAGTGATTTGTATGGAAGAAAATGAAAGATGAATATTCAAAAGATGAAAACTATATTCAGTAATGAAAACAAAGAAAAGCACACGATATTCCATAAACTTGATGGCTATAAATAGCCTTACAGAAAAGTAATGTAAAGCACAAAAGTAGCAACAAAATACTAGTAATCCTAAAGAACCGATACAATCCGTAACCCACTCTTATAACGTTCACTTTATCCAACGGTTTGTGATATGGTCAAACTTGAATACCAATTCTCACTAATAAATTATTAAATGCTTTAGACTTCAATATCAAGCCATGCAACACCTACGTGATACTTTGAAGTTTGAAGCTGAGCTTATTCCATGCAAATTCAAATAATGACATGAACAAAACCAATTAAACCTAACAAAGCATACTCAACGCAAAAGTATGCACATGAAACACGCTCTTAATATTAACTAGTAATTAACCAACACAAACGACTAACGAAAAGATTCACTGAATTATTTTCGTACATTTGTCGGTGAATCTTTCTAAAATTCAACATTAACCAATCCAAACCACATAGTCACACAAATCTAGACTTCTGTTTCATCATAAACACCAACCTCCTCCATCATCTTCTTTTCTTCTTGTGATTTCTTGATATTAAACAAGAAATCAGTCATTACAGATTCATAAAATGGTAATTTCTCATAACCAGGGAAATAATTAATATCAACAAAAAGATACCCATCAGTCTTATCATCCTTAATCATGTCGAAATTAAAAAGATGCAACCCAAGAGCCTGTCTCAGGCCGTTCGCCACCTCTACCAGAAACTCTTGCTCAGGCATCTTCAGCTTTTCGTCGAAGTTGTTACTAATACTCTCCCCATCATCACCCACGATTACAGAGCTTGATATCTGAGAAAAACCCATAAACCCACCGGATTTTGACTTAATCTTTTCGATAGTCTCATTGGAAACATCTGGTAATGAACCTCGTTTCACACATTTCACATAATCATCGGCTACGTAGACCTTGTATAAGAGAGTATATCAGTTAAGGTTTATTGTTATATAATTATTCTATATGCCATTAAAAACAACATAGTATTTAAAGTTTATTGATAATTGACATAACTTAATCATGATTCACGTGGAATTATTTTTAGGGTAACGTTAAACATATCCTCGTATGTTGAGCGCGCTTATGTATGTAAAAGTTTAAGGATGATGTGACTAATAGCAAATAAGGATACCTCACTAAACAAGAGCCTCATTCACTAAATAGGAGGTGATACATTCACCATAACCCTTATTTTTATAGTCCATCTAGCAATTATATTTATAATAACAAACCTTAATTACTAAGTGTTAGGTACAAATACGAAAAGCTCTTAATGAGCTCTTAAAGGGCGATAAATGTATAAATAATTTAAGTAATTATTATGCTAAGAATATGATCATTATTATTACTTTACAGTTTTTAAACTAGAGTAATTACTCTACGAAATTTTTTTAGTTTAATTAAATTAATTGAAAACCGTATTACCTTGAAGATGACTCCACCATGGTTCACAAACTCTTAGCACCATGGGTGAGTCGAATTCGAGACCCTTGGTTAACCCTTCATGGTTAACCACTAGCAACATGTTATGCGTGCCAGAGTCTCCATAAGCAAGCAGCGGCTTGGCTATCACTGGGAAACCCAAATCTTTATCCGTCTGGACGGATTTTAAAGCTTCAAAGTCTTGAACTAGGAGTTGGTTTGGGATTTTGAGTTTCGGAATATTAAGTTGAGAAACGGGTTCGAGCATGGAGATGCGATTGCGGAGGAATTGGATGGCAGATGGGCGATCAATGACGATGGCGTTAGGGTGGTTGATGGAGAAAGTTTCAAGATTTTGGTCCCATTCTTGGCCATAAGACTTGTGAATGATCCATCAAATGGACCTTGTTTGGTTAATGGTTTGACAACATCTATTGGGATGAAACCAATACCTCGTTGTTTCGCGTAAGTTACGAATGATTCTGTTGGGTTTCAGTGGTGATCAGTCAAAATTTTATTTATTAAACCCGGTTCAATAAATGTGACAAATAATAATTAATCGTATTAATTAATAAATGCGCAGCGGAATATAAACGAGTAATCAGCACCAAAACTAAACCCGACAGGATCCGGTTACAAAACCATACAAGCACGGTATTAATATACACTATATTATTTAACTACCGATGAGATAAATAATACCTCGGTTAATGAATAACCGGTTGAGACACCGAGGTTCAACGAACGATGCTAGGTGACGAACCGAACGAGCGAGCGGCAACCGTGGTTCGCGAAAGCAGCACCGACAGTAGCTTATGGACAGCAGCGGCAGCAGCCGGGTGGCGTACGGCAGTAGCGGCAGCAGCGGGTGTTTTGCTTTAGCGACGGTCGGTAACGATCGTAGTAATGACGGCTGGACTTTGGTTGCGGCAGAAAGTTCCTTGCCTCTGTTTCTTGTGTCACGATCTATATATGTATATATAGATCTCCAATTTACTTATGGATTCAATTATGGAGTAATCTCCAAGTCATGAGATTTATTACTATCTTAAAATTATCTCATAATCTTATATTTATTAATAATAAATCCTATCCGGGTCCAAAGTCCAACTCGTTCCAACTTTCGTTTAAAGTCCGAACCAGTATATTTAATTAGTAAATAAACTTTATTATTTATAACTATTATAAATAATAATTCCGCATAATTAGATTCGTCATTTACCGGTTAAAAAATTTAAACGGATTTTAGTTCGTTGCCCAAGGTGTAACTCTCAGGGTCGTAACTCGGTCGGTCACGTTAAATTAACCGAACCGATCCACTATTTTCAACAGTCTCCCACTTGGACGGCTTTCGGTTAAGTTCCTTAACGCAGACAACCAGCGGTGCTCTAGCTACACATGGCTGCCCCCAACAAGTTATGACACTTTAAAGTCATTAACCAAAACATCTTGGAATACACTATTGCAAGACAATGAGCTTATGGTAATCGTTGTCATCTATCCTTTTCGTATAAGACATCAATTGAACAATGAGACATGGAGCATATTCAATCTCATATGACGTTCAATCATTATTGTTCTCGATCTAGAATCAAAGTGGTCCAATCAAACACATAGTAATTTTGGGTGAGGCCTCACACTTTACCAGTTTGAATCAACGAGGGCGCCAAGATGTCTAACTATTACATATCATGTAAGAGTACAGAATCCCATCTAGATTACATACAACTCCCACTGAACTTCAGATCATTCCCAACCAATGCCTTTATAGCTGGCAGTTACGTGACAGCGGTTGACACTGATCAAAGAGTAACCTTTAGTAAACGAAAGTTCTAATATATATCTCAGGTCTAAGGATACTAAATGAGTATACTAGTATCAAAACATCTTATGACTAAGATCCATAAAGATGATTTCATGCGAGTTACATCCAGCGTCATTCATAATGAGGTCTGTGAGTTTGGAAGTCAACCCCTTGAATCCAAAGTCAGAATAGTCTTAATTCAGAGTCGTTCCCACGAGTCTGACCGACTACGGATAATTTAGAATACAATATTCATAGATTAAACGTATTAAAATCAAACACAGTTATATTATTCAACATTTGCATTTAACCATTAAATCAAAAGAGAACTCAAAAGTATAACTGTTCAAATGTTCATACATCCAAATACTAAATCAAAACAAACTACTAGCTAATCTAAGACAGATAGCATCTCTGTGATGATCATGCTTGTCCTGAGTCATCGGTTTAGTGAACGAGTCAGCTAGGTTTTGATCTGTGTCTACTTTGCTTATTATGATGTCTCGTTGTTCCAGTATATCCCGTATATAGTGGAACTTACTTAGAATGTGCTTGGCCCTATGATGAGATCTGAGCTCTTTGGCTTGAGCAATGGCTCCTGTGTTATCACAAATTATGTCGATCGGTTTCCGAAAACTTGGAACCAGATCGAGGTGGGCTATGAACTTCTTCATCCAAGCAGATTGTGAGCGAGAATCATCTCGGTCAGTCTAGAAGCTAGCATCAGTGTAACACCTTATAGTGAGCTCATCTTCCACTCCTTGAAACACTAAGAACATGTCCTTGGTACATTTCAGGTACCTTATAATGTTCTTCATAGCAGTTTAGTTGGCAATGCCAGGACTCAGCTGAAAACGACTAGTCATGCTCAGCACATACGAGACGTCAGGTCTAGTGCATAACATTGCATACATGATAGAACCAATCACTGAAGCATATGGAATTGCTTGCATGTGCTTAGTTTCAATGTCCGTTACCGGAGATTGCGATTTGTTCAACACGGTTCCTTTATCCATTGAGAAGCGTGTCATTACCTTGTCGATGTATGTACTTTGACTTATCCCTAGAAGCCGCTTAGACCTATCTCGATAGATCTTGATTCCAAGAATATAAGCAGCTTCACCAAGATTTGTCATTGTGAAACAAGATCCCAACCAGTGCTTAACTTCCTTAAGCATAGGAATGTTGTTTCCAAATGATCAGTATATCATCCACATACAGGATGAGAAATGATATAGTGCTCCCACTAGCTTTTCTGTAAACACAAGACTCGTCTTCATTCTGACAAAACCAAACTCGTTGATTTTCTAATCAAAACAAAGATTCCATTTACGAGATGCTTGTTTGAGTCCATAAATGGACTTATTCAGTTTGCACACCTTGATCAATTTGATCATAGCAATGGACGAGAAGGTTTCACCAAAGTCAACACCTTGAGTTTGAGTAAAGCTTTTCGCTACTAGCAGTGCTTTATAGGTGTATACATTTCCATGCATGTTGGTTTTCTTTTTGAAAATCCACTTGCTCCCTACTGCCCGACATTCGGGGGGTAGCTCAACCAAGTTCCAGACTTGATTGTCACGCATAGATTGCATCTCTGCATTCATGGCATCTTGCCATTTCTTAGATTCCGAATCTAAGATAGCAGATTTTTAATTAGTAGGTTCGTCGCTTGACTTAGCTACTAAGAGGACTTCGGGACCATCTAGATGCCATAGGTATTTAGAATTTGGTACGCGAGTCCTATTACTTCTGCGAACGCTTGTGTTTATGTCTGATATATCAGCAACAACTTGTTGATCAGACGTTCCAACTTCCTCAGCGGTTGTTTGTGGTTCTTGAATTTCTTCAAGATCGACAATATTATTTCCAGTTCCTCGATCGAGAATTTCCTTATTGAGAAAGTGGCCATTCCTTTTGATAGAAATCAAATTTGTATCAGGATGGAAGTAATAATATTCGCTTTGGTTAGAGTATTCGACGAAAACAACTTTTACGCCACGAGGATCGAGCTTGTCATTAGAATCGCTGGTGACATACGCATCACATCCCCATACTCTAAGGAAAGACAAATTGGGTTTACGCCCATGCCATATCTCATATGGGGTTTTGCTTACCTTTTAGTTGGAGCCAGATTGACAATGCGGGCGGCGGTCATAGAGGCAAAGCTCCGAAAGGAGTGAGGCAAGTTAGTTCTACACATCATCGATCGGACCATGTTTAGCAAGGTTCAATTTCTCCTCTCGCTGTAAGGCCCCGATCCACTTGTAAGGCCCCGATCCCAGTAACCCTACTTTGGTGTTGGATTTACTCATAAACACAGTTCTAAAATCAAAGTTAATTTAAACTTTCGCGGAATTATTTAAAACTTCAAACATCACATTACAAACATTCATTTTTGTCTTAACATACAAATTGTCTTTTCATAACATAACATAAAATAGTCATGACACTTTTTCATAGATGCTAGTCTCTTTAGCTCGTGCCATGTGTCCCTCCTCAAGCCAGCTGTCTCAACCTATCTGCTTGCGCGCATACTAAAAGTCAGCTAGGCTGAGTGAGTTCTAGTTAATCAATTTAACATACAATACATTCCTATCTTTACTCATACGCGTCCGAAGATACGAATTCATACCTTACTTTGCTATTACTTCTTACACACATACTTTATATACATGCATATGTACTTACATACTTTCTTTCATAAAACCCTATGGTATACCATAAGCTATTCTATCTTAAACATCTCAGATATTATAAGGGTCTGGTCCCTAACATCTTAGATATTATAAGGGTCTGGTCCCTATCATCTCAGATATTATAAGGGTTTGGTCCCTATCATCTCAGATATTATAAGGGTCTGGTCCCTATCATCTCAGATATTATAAGGATCTGGTCCCTATCATCTCAGATATTATGAGGGTCTGGTCCCTATCATAAGCGCATACTTTACTTGTCTTATGTATATAATATTTACATACACATTCATTCACATAACCATCATATAGTAATAACATTCAATGCACGACCATACACGTATCATATACCTATCACTTAGGATAAGCATTTTAACTGCCACATAAGAGTATGCACATAGCCCCGAAAACATAACCAGGAAATGGGGCTAGAACTCACCTGGAGTTGGTTTCTCTCGCCGTTAATGGTACTGCCCTTCCTTAGTTGTGCACGGCTAACTGTAAAATGCATTACGCGTATCAATTATCTATTACTACTACTTCCTATATCTAAGTTAATGAAACTCTCAACTAACAGGGGTCCGGGGGCAGCACCCCTGGTAGCGGGGTCTAGGGGCAACAGCCCCTAGCAGGGTCCAAGGGGCAGAGCCCCTGGCTGGGGTTGAGCTGCCAGGGAGGAATTTTAATAACAACTTAAACAATTTCGCATGGGAGGAATTTCGCAACGAATTTCGCTGCGCATAACCTGTTTTGCTTCTCATGGCTGAGCGAAGCGAAATGACTGTTTCGCTTCTCATGGCTGAGCGAAGCGAAATGACTGTTTCGCTTATGGCTGAGCGAAGCGAAATGCTTTCCTTTCTTCGCTTTTACCATTTTAAAGCCATTTTACTTCGTGGCTCCCCCTCGGGACCTGATTTTTACTCTTTCTCAACTTTCGACACATTTTGACCCCATGCACATGATCCTGAACCCATCTCTCTCATAGTCCGAATGCCACCTTTTTATCTTAAAGTGCACCCAAGAGGTTATAACTTACCAAGTTTATATTTTTCTTGCATTTCACAACCCGATCTATTATTATATCTGTTTGCATGCTGGTTCTAACCATAAAACTTAACCATTTAAACCGAAACCTACCTTTTGCTTCGGGTTTGAGTTCGGATCCGGACAATACGTAGATCTGGACGTGATTATTGTTGTTTGATGATGTCTACACACGAGATTCTTCCTTCTTTTTACACGGATTTGGATCCGAAATGTAGAGAGAAAGTGTGTGTGCGTGGTGAAAGGTAACAAAATGGTGAAAATGATGGAGAGGTTAAGCTTATATAGGGGGGCATGGGCCCCACAACCCACTCACAATTCCAAATCCAAATATTATCCAAACACTTAACACACGACTAACTTAACGCCACACAGTTAAATAACAAAACTTTCCGTCATTTATTATTTAACAAAAAGTTGGATGTTACACTCGCTCACGCCATTGTGTTGGGAGTGTGTCAGGTGGAGTGAGCTGTGAAACAATTCCACGCTCTTTTAGATGATTTATGAATTCTGAGCTGAGATACTCTCCACCTCGATCTGATCGAAGCATTTTAATAGTTTTTTCAAGTTGGTTTTCCACTTCATTTTGAAACTCTTTAAACTTTTCAAAAGTTTCATGTTTGTGTTTCATAAGATACACATAAGCATATCGACTGTAATCGTCAATAAAAGAAACTAAGTATCTTTCATGATTTCTAGACATGGTTCTGAAAGGACCGCAGACATCAGTATGCATGAGTCCTAGCAGATCCTTTGCTCGTTCATTCTTATGAGTGAAGGAATCTTTGGCGAGTTTTCCAGCTAAGCAGGATTCGCAGTCATCAAAAGAGTCTGTTCCCGTGGATTCAAGAATCCTTTTGGATTGGAGTCTCTTAACTCGTGCCTTGCTTATGTGGCCAAGTCGGCAATGCCATAGAAATGTATCATTGATGCCAGATTTGATACGTTTAGAAAGATTATATACATTATTGTTTATTTGAACATCAATCTCATAAATACCATTTTGAGGTTTAGCCTCAAAATAAAAGACATCATTCAAGTAAGCAAAAATAGCAATACCATTAAAAACGTACTTAAATCCTTGTTCAAATAGTAAAGAAACTGAAACAATGTTTCTTGTCAAACCAGGTGCAAACAAACAGTATTCAAAGCAACTACAAGGCGAGATGGACAAACAAAATGATATGTGCCAGTTGCAAGAATTGGGACTCTCTTCCCATCACCAACGATGAGTTCCATGCTGCCTTGTTTCAGTTTCTTCCAGTTTTTCATGCTCATACAAGACATTAACGATGTGGTAACCACATCCGGTATCAAATACCCATGTGTTGCTAGAGACAGTGAAAAGTTCAATAACGTAAATGGAAATACCTTTAGAGGAACTTTCACCATTGGTCCTCTACCTTTTCAGCTCAGCAAGATAGTCAGGACAGTTACGCTTCCAGTGTCCCATTTTGTTGCACATGCAGCACTGGCGCTCCTCAGGAGGCGGCGGCGGTACCTTTGCAACACCTTTGTTAGTGTTGGTGACATACTTGGCAGCAACAGTAACCTTTTTCTTGCCTTTACCGTTATTACCCCGGTTCTTGGGTTTAGGCTTCTTGACACCAGCAGATCGAACCATAAGAACTTGATTAGTCTTAGTAGGAATATTCATCTCAACCGTTTTGAGCATTCAATGAAGCTCCGGCACTATCTTCAGCCATCCATTCATGTTGAAATTCATTACGAACTGGTCGTAAGAGCTGGGAAGAGAGTTCAAGATGAAATCCGCTGCCATTTCATCTGACAGGGGATAATCAAGTTTCGTTAACTGTTCGATGTACCCTTTCATTTTGACGACATGCGCACTAACAGGTGATCCCTGTTCCATTCTGCAGCTTATAAGCTGCTTCATGGTGTCATAGCGTTCTTGACGGGCTTGTTTCTAGAACATGCTCTTAAGTTGCTCCAACATCTCATAGGCACCAAAATCTTCCAAGCCTTTAGCAAGCTCGTAAGACATTGTGGCTAGCATAATGCAGGCGACTTCAGCAGAGTCGTCTATATGCTTGTCAAGAACCTCTTTGGCAGCAGCAGTATTGTTTTCAGGCTCGGTTGGAACAGGTCCATCAAGAACATAGTGCTTTTTTGCCATCTTGAGAACAAGTCCCAAATTGCGGTGCCATTCAATAAAATTGGTGCCATTCAGCTTTTCTTTCTCAAGCATAGCCTTGAGAGTGAATGAGGAGTTATTATCAATTGACATCTGTTAAAAAAGCAAAAAGTAATTTAATTAGTATTTTCGATGTTTTAATCCTATTATCAATGACCCAATAACATTAATAAAATAGGAACTTGAGAATCTGGCTTCCAGTTACTAATGGCAGCTGTAGCACACAACATTAGTAAGTGGTTAGGCAGATAAACAACAATTGCCAATTGTGAATAAAGCACAACTCTCGGTTATGAGGCCTATTAAGACAACATTTGTCTAAGTAGATACGTTTAGCCTCATCTATGCCCACCTTAGTCTCCAGACAGCTGTAGCACGTAACAAGAGAGTAAAGTAATAGTCGCCCTAGTATAGTCACTTGTGAAAGGGCCGGATGTGTCAACGAAACCCTTTCACCTTGAAGGGATAGGCTAGAAATCAAGTGCGGTGTTGTAGCTCCAAACACTTGAAGTTTCGCAGTATGCCTCAAGTGTGGCTTATAGTAGGATGGCATAGACTATTGATTTTAAAATTGGGATTAATTTTAAATATTACTAAATAGAGTAAAATTCCAGTTACTGTATTAATCGGGACAACTTGATGAACCCTTTCATCTCTCAGGACACTCAGTTTTATATAACCTATTAAAACTAAGTTTGTCGCGATATAAATAACCAACTTTAAGTTAATAGTTACCTATTAAGTTATTGGTTTTGGAAAATCAAATTTAGTTTAATTTTGCAAAACATGAATGGTTATAATTTGTTTCAAATCAAACTTTGTTTTAAAGACAAAATTTGACAAGTTATAAAACCCTTTTAGAACTTGTTTTATTATGATTGTTTTAATATTTTAAAACTCCTTTTAAAATATATATATTGGTGTGAGATTGGTTATTATATACAATTATAAAAATAAGCAACCACAACAACAATAAATAAATATATAAATCTATATGGCCTATAATTGTTCGATCTTGCCAGAGCCTATTAGCAAGACCGAACGGGTCACGGGGTCATAACACACAAACAACCACAGGGATGGACTTGAGTGCATCCAATTGTCGTCTTGAGCAACTCCCACTGACTTCGTGATTTCCGTTTAGTTTCATGGTCTTTGTCTTCGGGTCTTCGTTTATTACAATATTTATAAATGAAATACAATATTACAAAAATAAATATAATAAAGGAAACACCCTAACTATTACAAATTTGAACCATCCATATGGCCAAAACCAAAAACCAAAAACCAAAACATCACAAACAACCACAAACACGGTCGGGCTAGATTTACATATTGCATAACAAACAACCAAAATTCGGGCAAGCTTTTGGTCAAATAAAAGAAAATAAAATTTTGACCAAAATATAAAGTTGCCCTAAAATTAATTGGATCAGAAACTTTAAAACTAGTTAAAGTTTGTGCTATAATTCCGGTTAAAAGACCGGTACCGACTCGTACGTTGTAACCAAGGCTCTGATACCACTGTTGGGTTTCAGTGGTGATCAGTCAAAATTTTATTTATTAAACCCGGTTCAATAAATGTGACAAATAATAACTAATCGTATTAATTATAAATGCGCAGCGGAATATAAACGAGTAATCAGTACCAAAACTAAACCCGACAGGATCCGGTTACAAAACCATACGAGCACGGTATTAATATACACTATATTATTTAACTATCGATGAGATAAATAATACCTCGGTTAATGAATAACCGGTTGAGACACCGAGGTTCAACGAACGAGGCTAGGTGAGAAACCGAACGAGCAAGCGGCAACCGCGGTACGCGAAAGAAGCACCGACAGTAGCTTACGGACAGCAGCCGGGTGGCGTACGGACAGCAGCAGCAGCAGCCGGGTGGCGTACGGCAGTACCGGCGGCAGCGGGTGTTTTGCTTTAGCGACGGTCGGTAACGATCGTAGTAATGACGGCTGGACTTTGGTTGCGGCAGAAAGTTCCTTGCCTCTGTTTCTTGTGTCACGATCTATATATGTATATATAGATCTCCAATTTACTTATGGATTCAATTATAGAGTAATCTCCAAGTCATGAGATTTATTACTATTTTAAGATTATCTCATAATCTTATATTTATTAATAATAAATCCTAACCGGGTCCAAAGTCCAACTCGTTCCAACTTTCGTTTAAAGTCCGAACCAGTATATTTAATTAGTAAATAAACTTTATTATTTATAACTATTATAAATAATAATTCCGCGTAATTAGATTCTTCATTTACCGGTTAAACAAATTAAACGGATTTTAGTTTGTTGCCCAAGGTGTAACTCTCACGGGTCGTAACTCGGTCGGTCACTGAAGAAACGTGGATCGACTCACTGGTAGACGATCTACTTTCCTCGGGTGTGATTATGCTATTTCACCGATGGATCTCTGGATCTGGGTTCTTCCACCTACAAAATGAACAGCACCGTAAACTTACCCCTCAGAAAGGGACAGAGGGATCCTCTTTGGGGTAACCCTCCGGTGTGAGAATAAGTGTTTGTGGGAGAAGATAATAATATATGAGAGTAAGGAAATGGAATGTATTGCTTAATAGCTGAATACTCTGTAATTGTCTGTAATTGGATGTTGTTGTCTCTCTCCTTGTGGAGTTGATGCTGTATTTATAGTGCTAGGGTTTCCAATGATTGGGCTCAGACCCAATTAGGGCTTTGTTGGCCTCTTCCAATTGCTTTGCGCCACGTGTCCTTTGGGACACCTGGTGCTTTTTCATTGGTTATAATCACGTGGTAGTACATGGGTTTTGCTGAGTTGTCCACCTTTCATTGGCAGCTGTCAACATCAGCATATTCTTATTCCTTAAAAAGATACCTTCTGGAAGGTTGTCTGACGTGCACAATCAAAGTTGCCCTAATCCTGATTTGGATAAGGACGAGGTTGATTATGTGCATGTGTGATATGCGCCTATCCTGAGGATGCGCGAGGTCTTCTCTTTATTCTCACGCGCAGATGTTTCATGCGCAAATGTGATATGCACGAGCATGTGATATGCGCCGCGCGCGGATGCGCCACGCGCATATGTGATATGCGTGAGCATATGTGATGCGTGAGCATATGTGATGCGTGAGCATCTGTGGTGCCTGAGCATATGTGATGCGTGGGCATATGTGATGCGTGAGCATCTGTGGTGCCTGAGCATGTGATGCATGAGCATATGTGATATGCGTGAGCATATGTGATATGCGCCATGCGCATAGGTTGGCTTTGTGCCTTCATAAAGTCTTGATTTCAAGCCTCTTGTCTATATCTTGTGGGTTGACCCGCCTCGCTCGTTGTTGAGGCGGGTACATACCTCTTCAAGCCCCCCCAGTCTAATGTGTGTCTTGTCTTCGCGCGAGCGAGGCAAGATAGATATTAGACTTAACAGTTTGCTCTTTTAGTAGGGGTTTGTCTTTTTGTTCTTATTACTCATCGTTGCGCGAAATTCTATCCTTTTAGTTGAAAACGAATCGTCCCTGTACGTGGTTGGTTGTTGCTGACATGCGTCAGTGATGGAGACGTGTCAGACCTTTCGTGTGCTGGAGGTGCTACAGTTGCCTTTCGTGTCCCCTCACATAGTGTCAGGGACACGTGTCGCGCTCGCGTTGGTCCGTTCCTGCGAGTGGTGGCGCGTGAACTCTGGCAGCAGCCGTATAGTTTCTTTTCGTGTCCCCTCACACAGTGTCAGGGACACGTGTCGCGCTCGCGTTGGCTTACACCTGCGAGTGGGGGCGCGTGAAGTCCGATCAGCACCAATTTTTCTCTCTCCTGGGCCTATAAAAGCCAGCCCCTTTGAGTTTTTTATCCTTCATCTTCTTGTTTGTTTATTCGAAGCTTTCCTTTCTTTCATTCTATTCCGATTAGCTTTCTTCTGCTTCCAGGTCTCTGTTCTTCAGATCATCCTTTGTCGTTTTACAGTTGTATGTCTGATAGCTCAGACAACACAACCTCCCCTATCCATCGCCGTGTTAAATCGTTAGTAATGTCGACGTTGAAGAAGACCGGCAAGGGGAAGAGGGCTGCTGAGGCCTCATCGGAGGAGGTAGGGAGGACCAAGGCAGTGAAGAAGTGGGATGAGATCCCCTGCAAACTGAGGCAGGCCGATCTTGACAGCCTTATTGCCTCTCAGGGTTTTCTCCCTGAGTTTGGCTGTATGTTGCCTGGGGCCGGGCAAACGGCGGCGGACCCGCCTACCGGTCATATATCCCTTTACTGCCATTTTTTCACCCACTGCAACCTTGTCTTCCGATGACAAGGTTTGTGGGTGCGGTGCTTAGGTTTTATGGGATTCATATATCCCAAGTCCATCCGTTTGGACTCGTGCGCATGACTCATTTTGAGTTCATGTGCAAATCTCAGCGCGAGGAGCCCACCCCTCGGCGCTTTCAGTTTTTTTATAAGCCCAAGATCCAAGATTCTTGGTTCTCATTTATTCCTCGCAGTCAGAAGGTCAAGTGCTCCACTGTTTCATTCAAGAGCCTTCATGACTGGTCTGAGAGGTTTTTTTACATAAGGGCTGGTGTGATCCCCATCCGCATGACCATGCGCGCGATCTCTTCTGCGCCTGCGGATGTGGGTGTCTTCAAGAACCCAACTGGCGCCTGGGTTAAAAAGTTGACCGCCGAACCATCCCCCGCCAAGAAAATTTGTGAGGAGGCGCTGGTGGGGGTCGGTATGAGCAGGAGGTGGGCTGACAGCGCGACTGAGCCCGTTATCCAAGTTGACGGCTTGTGTAAGTTAATCTCATTGCATTACTTCTGCGCGAATACTTATCTTTTTACTGATATCATTTGACTTGTTTTGTGCAGTCAGCAAGGAGTATGTCCACGCCGCCTATGATGAGCATATGGAGGGTGGCTCCGTCGCGCTGGGCGCTGGGGAGGTTGGCTTCCCCGATCGCTTCGATGACATGTTCATCCCTGTTGATCTGGGATTTCTCTTTGACAGCGATGCGCCTGGTAAGCCTTTGTACTTATACATTTGCCTTTATAATACCAAATTTTGCTAACACTTCTGTTGCGTGTATTGTAGACGCGCTCGAAAACTACGAGCTAGAGCTCGCGGAGGAGGAGGAGGAGGAGGAGGCGCCCCAACTAAAGCGTAAAGCTAAGGGGAAAACTGGCGCAGGGGCCAGTAAGAAACAGAAAAAAGATGTTGCCCCTGTTGCTCAGGATCCTCCTACTCAGGCGAAGGGACTTGAGAAAACCCAGGTGTTTACCACCAAGTTTTTCTTGTCTTCCCTGCCTCAAAAAGTGGGCAGACCTCCTGTCCACACGAGGTATGGTGCTACTAACTCCTCCCTTCGCGCGGTGGAAAAGGGAAGCGGCGTTGCGCCTTCGACAGGTATACTTTGCTTATCCTTTGCTTATCTTTTATGGTTCTATGAGCGCGATTCTGATAGAATTACTAATGAATCTTTGCTCACTCAAATGCTTGTAGAGCCGGCGACCTTGGTGGATCAACCTCAAGCGCAACAAGATGCCGAGGCTGCGCCGGAGGTCGCTTCGAAGTCCCCTGTTTTACCTTCGAAAAAGGGTAGAATGGACTTCATGGCGATGTTTGCCTCGCGAACGGAGTTGCGCCAAGGTACGTATTGTGCTTTTATTTTCTGACTTTTTTTTTTTAGATCAAGTCATGAACCATTTCTTTTTGTTGATTTTTTTTTCATAGAAGTCGTAGCTGGCGTACAAGCTGCTGGCGGCACTCCTGGCGCCGGTGCCAGCGCCGTTGGCTCTGCTCCTGCTCCTGCTCCTGCAAGCGATGAATCTCCCCTCATCGGGATTACTAAGGAGCAGGAGGCCGTTTTACGCGCCGATCTGGCGGCGTCGAGACCTCCCTCACCTCCTCCTGCGCACAGCCCTCCTCGCGAGACTGATTTTGATTCTAGGTCGCAGGAGAAAAGGCCTGTTTCAGAGGAGGATGAGGAGGTTCGAGCTGAAGGCTCCGACAGCGGCCGCGCCAGCCCTGCAGCGCCACGAGGTTTCGCGGCGCCGTCTTCTCGTGGGCCTGCCGCTGACTTTTCTGCTTCATCCCCGCAGGTATAAGTTCGTTTTTGCTCCGCTGCGCGGACTTTCATATTAGTGTTTTGACGACTTAGATCATTACTTTGTGTTTGCAGGAAGCCGATCACATCTACCGCCCGAGATGGAACATTACTGAGGACAGCTCATTTCAGTCCATGGGTGTGTGTGAGGAATTCTGGGCTCATTCTGTGCCTCCAGCTGAAAGGAGGTTTCAGGAGGCCCGCGCTCGCGATGACTTGCTCAAAGACCATCTGTTTGCTGGGTCGGCTTTCTTTGCTGCCTCCCAAGAGCTTCGCTATGATTACGTAAAGGTACGTGATGCTCTTGCGGAAGCCAAGCAAGAGGCTAAAGTATCTGCTTGGCATCTTTCTGATGCTCGAGAGAGAGCTGAGAAGCTCCAAGCAGAGCTCAGTGAGAACAGGGCAAGTGCCAACACCGCCTTTGTGAAGCGCGGGCATGAGCTCCAGGCTGCGCGGGAGAAGCTTCAGGCAGCCGAGGCGGACGCGGCCAAGTACGCGCGTAGAGTGCGCGACTTGGAGCTGGACGCGGAGGCGCGTGACCAAGCTCTTGTCCAGTCTATAACTGACAAATCATCGCTGGAGAGTGAGGTTGCGCGCCTGAAGAGGGAGCTGGCGGCCGCGCAGGCCGAAAAAGACGAAGCCTTGGCGACGGCAGCGTCTAGCCAGGAAGCACTCGACCTTGCGCGAGCGGAAAAAGAAGAAACCTTGGCGGCAGCAGCGTCCGACAAAGAGGAGCTGAAACAGACTAAGGAAACTGTTGAGTTATTAAACTCTCAGATTCCTGCCCTCGAGACGTCTGTTGCTTCCCTCGCGCAGGATCGCCAATGGCTAATCTCACAGGGCATGACTCGTTGCGCTTACGCGATGAAATACTCAGACGAGTTTCTGGCCCTTGTGATGGACTGCAACGCTGCCGCGCGCTTGGTGGGTCGAGCTGAAGGGTTTACGGATGGCTATGAATATGGCATGTTAAAGAAGAACCCATCCGAGTACCCTTATCAGAGCGACGTTGCCTGCGCGGACATGGCCGCGATGGGGGAGAAGTATATGAATACTCCCATTCCCATCCTTGCGCAGGTATTTTAACCTTAATGAGATTACCTTGACTTATTTTCCAACTCTTTTTGTACTCATATTTTTCCTTATGATTTGCAGATATCCGCGCTTGCTGACCAGCCCGATCTCGGCGCGCTAAAGAAATTACTTGACGAGTGCGAAGGGGCTGGTGGCGGCGATGATGACGCGGGGAATGCTGGCGTTGCTAGCGGCTCTGGCGTGGCCAAAGGATCCGCTCCTGACACTATTGTGATAGAAGAATCCATTCAAGACGAAGAACTTGACTATGGTCAGTTTGGAGATGACGAGGAGCGGGCTGCGCCAGATGCTGAGGGCGGTGATGAAGACTATGAAGAGGCTGACGTCGACGTGGAGACTTGAGAAGCCCTTCATGTTTTTATTTTTATTTGTAGTTTGTATCTTATCATCTTGTAAACTTGTAAATTTCAATGCTTTGGAATGAAATTTTGTTTTTCCCTTCTTCGCATCTTGCGCATTCCCCATTCATCTCTTTATATTGCATGTTTGCTTGTTGAATATAAGATATGCTTGCACGTTGAAATAAGAACAAGGTTGTAAGGAAATTATTATACTTAATCCTTGTCATATTGTAAGTGATTTTGCCATATCTTGATTATGTTGACACGTGCCTAGGCGTTTTCATTATTCCTCTTTTGCGCGACGTTGTCGCGCATTACATAGAATTATGAGTTTTTTAGCCTTTACGTATCAATTTGTGTTGCTCAGATATCCATTACAATTGCATGCGCGACCTCGACCTGAGACCTTAACAACTATGTTTTGGCATTTGTTTTGCCTTAGTTGTGTTTAGGTATTTTTATGGTCAGGCTGCGCAGTATGTAGGATGGATGTTGTGAGTGATTCGAGCTAAGGCTCACATTATTGGGCTAAGGCCCTGACGTTTTAGAGTTAAGACTCGTTAACGCGTTTGAGCTTGAAGCTCGCGCATGTATGTTTTACTTCGTTTTATTTCGTTTTGATGTCAATACAATGTTGTCATATTGCTCAAAATTAATAAAGGGAAGTGTGAAACATGTATGCAAAAGGTAATAGAATCCACATTAAGAGAAGATAGCGCGTATCATTATTCATAATGGCTTAAAAAGCCTTGATTATAAACTTGACATTTTTTACATGAAACATTTTCTAAGCTGTGCCGAGTTCCATGCGCGCGGGATCTTCTTTCCATTCAAATCTTTTAAAGTGTATGCGCCTTTTCCCAATTCTTCCGATACTTGATAAGGTCCCTCCCAATTGGGGGACATTTTTCCCGGGGGTATCGCGCGGCTAGCTTCATTGTTTCGAAGGACAAAATCATTTTTCTTGAAGTGGCATTCTTTCACACGCTGGTTGTAATATTTTTCCAGTTTTTTTTGTATTTGGCTTCACTGATGATAGCCGCCTCTCTGCGCCCTTCAAGTAAGTTGAGATCCAACCTCTTTCGCGCTCGTTATCAATCTTGCTCATCATGAGCACTCTATGGGATGGGCATCCAATTTCTGCGGGAATCATTGCCTCCGTTCCATAGGTTAGGCTGAACGGGGATTCGCCATTGCTGGTTTTGCTTAATGTCCTGTGTGCCCACAGGACATTAGGTAGCTCTTCGACCCAAGAATGGGATTCTCCCTCCAACCTTTTCTTCAGCCCATTTAACAAGCTTTGATTTGCGCGCTCCACTTGGCCATTCCCCTGAGGGTGGTATACTGAAGTGAAGATTTGGTTGATGCGCAATTCCTTGAGCCAGTTTGATATCTTCCTGTCAGTGAATTGTTTGCCATTATCGCTCACAATTTCCATGGGCAAGCCAAAACGGCATATGATGTGGCTCCAAATAAACTGCTTCATCGCTTCGGCTGTGATTTTTGCTAGTGGTTTGGCCTCAACCCATTTTGTAAAATAGTCTACTGCCACTACCAAAAATTTTACTCGCCCTTGCGCTTGCGGTAGGGGACCCACAATATCGATTGCCCATTTGTGGAAAGGCCATGCGGAGGTCACCGGAATCAAGTTGTTCTTTGGCCGCATTGTGTTTGGCGCGTAGCTCTGACATGCTTTGCATTTTTGGATCTCTTTTAAAGCGTCCAAGTACATGCCTGGCCAATAGTAACCTGCGCTCATTGCCTTGGCAACCACCATGCGCGGGCCAGCATGTATTCCACAAATTCCTTCGTGTATCTCTCTAATCACATAGCTTGCTTCCTCAGCATCTAGGCATTTCATGAGTGGTCCAAGATAAGAGCGTCGATATAATGTACCATCAAGCAGTTCATAGTTCTGCGACTTGTGTCTTATCTTCCTCGCCTGTGCGCGATCGTCCGGTACTTTTCCCTCCTTCAAGAATTCCATTACTGGAGTTATCCATGATGAAGGGGTTGTATGAGTTACAAGGACAGACTTCGCTCCCACCGACGGGTTGCTCATTACTTCTACCCTGACATCTTTGCCAAAGTGATCGAAGCTGGTTGATGCCATCTTGCTCAGCGCGTCAGCAGATTTGTTTTCACTGCGCGGAATATAATGATTCTGAAGCAGTCAAATTGCTCGATGAGCTTTTTCGCCTGCTCTAGATACAGAGGCATGGTGTTCTCCTTGGCATCATAAAGGCCATTGACCTGTGCTGCTACCAAGTATGAATCAACATGGGCCTCTAGCTTTTTAACTCCGAATTTGTGCGCGATGCGCAGGCCAGCCAGCAGGGCTTCATACTCAGCTTCATTGTTGGTGCTCTTGAAGTCCAACCTGATGGCGTAAGTATATTCCTGATTCTCTGGATCCACCAGCTTGAGGCCTGCGCCGGATCCTTCGTTGTTTGAAGCTCCGTCGGTGAATAATCTCCATACATTTTCTTCATCATTGGCTCGCGGAGGATCTACCTCGCGCTGAGCCTCTTCAATTTTTCCTTCGGGGACTTCGGCGATGAAATCAGCCAAGACTTGTCTCTTTATTGCTGGACGGGGCTTATAGGCGATCGTGTGCTCACCTAATTCCAGCGCCCACTTTGTCAGCCTTCCCGAGAGCGCGGGGCGCCGCAAAACTTGCTGGATGTTGTAACCAGTCAGAACTTCAATGGGATGACCATTGAAATATCTATGAAGCTTGCGCGACGCGTGTGTTAGTGACAAAACTAACTTTTCCATGATGGAGTAGCGCGTCTCAGGGTCTGTCAGCACCCGACTCACATAGTATATTGGCGTTTGGATTCCCTTGCGATCCACCAATAATACTGCGCCGATGGCGCGTTCTCCTGCTGATAGGTACAATGTCAAAGTTTCACCAGGAAGTGGAGCTGTGAGCGCGGGCAAATTTATCAAACATTCTTTTATCTCACTGAAAGCTTGCTCGGCCTCAGGAGTCCATTTGAACTGGCTTTTCTTTAAGCAGTTTCTCAATGTATTGACAAATGGGGTAGATTTGCTTGCATGGTTCGCTAGGAACTTGTTGATTGATACCAATCTACCATTCAGCTTCTGGACTTCTTTCATGGTGGATGGCGAGGGCATGTCAAGGATGGCCTCCACCTTCTCAGGTTCACCTTGAAACCATCCTTGGTGACCATTACACCTAGAAATTTTCCCTCTTGTACGCCGAAAGTGCATTTGCTCGGATTGAGCTTCATGTTAACTTCCTTTAGGCGCCCAAGGGTTTCTTCGATGTCTTTGAGCATTTGTTTTTCTTCCCTGCTTTTGATCACCAAATCATCCACATAGACTTCTAGGTTTCTTCCAATCTGCTCGCTGAAAACAGCATCCATAAGTCTTTGGTAGGTGGCTCCCGCATTCTTCAAACCAAAGGGCATTTTTGTGTAACAAAAAACACCCTTGTCGGTTCTGAAGGCGGTCTTGTCCTCGTCTTGTGGTGTCATTTGAATCTGGTGATAGCCCTTGTAGGCATCCAGGAAACATTTGAGCTTGAATGGCGCCACGGAGTCCACCTTTGCGTCGATGTTTGGGAGGGGGTAACAATCTTTTGGGCACGCTTTGTTGAGGTCCTTGAAGTCAATGCACATCCTCCATGACCCGTTACCTTTCTTTACCATCACAGGATTGGCTACCTATGTCTGGTATCGTATCGGGCGGATGATGTTTGCGCGCAATAGATCCTCAACCTGCTCATTCATGGCCCTCGCCTTCTCATCCCCCATGACTCTCTTCTTTTGAGCAATTGGCTCTACAGACTTGAACGTGTTGAGAGAATGTTGTGCCAGGTCTCGCGGAACCCCAGTCATATCAGAGTGTTGCCACGCGAAGACCGACATATATGCTGTGAGCAATCTTTTCATTCTCAACCTCGTGTCGTCTGATATCGTTGCGCCAATTGTGATTGTTTGCTCCGGGAATTTTGGGTTGAGAATCCATTCCTCTGGCGCGTTGTCTGCCATTGGAAGTTTCATTCTCCCTTCCCGCGGAGTACTTGTCACTGCACACAAATGATCTCGGTATACAAAAGTTACACCTGTTGGTGTTGGGAACCCCAATGCGCCGTGCGCTGGCGACGGTATGGCGTTGAACTGGGCAATCGTTCCCCTACCCAAGATCATATTGTGGCAAGAAGTGGTGGGCAAGACCAAGAAGTTGACAACTTCGGCTCGCTTGTGTTTCTCATCCCCCATGGTTAGTTCAAATTGTATTTGACCTAGGGGATGAATGATTTCATTTGAAACACCAGAGATCGGTGCATTCACAATCTCAAGCCTTGCTTGGTCTGCCGGATCCAGTTTCCTGAAACATTGCTCATACATGATGTCTGACTCGCTGCCAGTGTCCACCAGGACTTTTGACACTTCATAATGAGCAATGTGTGTAGTGATGACAAGAGGACTGCTGATGGAAGGGCCTCCCCTAATTCTTGGGAAGATTACTTGTTGCTCGAGCCAATCTCCTTGGATTTGCGCGCTTCTCTTTCTTGATATTTGCCCTTGCCTTCCTCCCTTAGCTACACAGATTCTTTTGTACTTTTTGCTGGCTGAGGCTCCTGATTGTTCATTTTCTGGTCTTGAGTTTTTCACCAGGTGAGCCAGCTTGCCTGACTTCACATCTTTTTCAATTGCATCCTTCAAGTGGTGGCATGCATCAGTGTTGTGTCCTGTGGACTTGTGAAACTCACAGTACTTGCCACTGTCTGATGGTCCCTTGTAGTGTAGTGGCTTGGGGCTTTTGAATTGGACATTCTCAGTGCTTAACACCTGTGAAGGCGTTTTAGTGAGGGGAGTCCATATTCTTGGCAGAGGTCTGTTAGGATCTCTGCCGCCTTCCCTCTTGTCACCCTCCCCGCGATTACGAACGTCTTTTTGGGGCTCGGGTGAGCTTGGTTGCGCCTGCTTTTCTGCGGAAGAAAAACTGGTTGGTTGCAACCTGGACCATACAGAGTTCTGTTTGCCCCTTCTTTCGTTGCTGCGCGGTGACTCAGCTTGATGCGCTCTTTCTCTTGCCCTATCTTGGGCAATTTGTTTTTCATTTCTCGCGAAGACTCGCGATGCTTCCATTAGTTTGGCCCAAGTGGTTGGCATGCCATCTCTGCTTACGAGAGCTCGGCGGAGTTGATCACTGCGCGCGCCTTGAATAAAGGCCACGCGCAAGAGCTGCTCAGTGATACCTCCGATTGCCAGAGACTCCTGATTGAAACGAGTTATGTAGTCTTCAATCGTTTCATCATTCTTGCGCACGCAGTGCATGATGTCATCAGGGTCGCGCGTGTGTCTGCGCTGCTGTACGAAGTGGGCTTGGAACTTTTCCAATAGCTCCTCGAACCCATCGATTTGCCCAGTCGGCAAGCTCTCGAACCAGACACGCGCCGCGCCCGTGAGGTAGCGAGCAAACATGTGACACCATGTTGGCATCGTCCAGCTTTCTAGGTTTCCAGTGTTGTAAAACCCTTGTAAGAAATCGTCTGGATCTGTTGTGCCGTCATATTTGCCCAAACCACTTGGCATCTTGGTTTTGTGCTGAATGGGGGCCTTCGCGATGCGCTCAGTGAACTTTGAATGTTTCACCAAGATGGCTGGCCTGTATGGTGTGGTTACGTCCACTTGCCCTCTTACTGGTGGGCTGTATGGCGCGTGCAGATCCAGATCGGCTCTGGCTCCAGGCGCCATGTTCACGTGCGCGCGGAGCTGTGAGCCTCCTGCATGAGTATCTCGCGTCTTCCTCATGCTGTGCGCTTCTTCATCACTAAACTCAGTGTGTGCAGTGTGAACGGAATGACCATCTTCCGGCGCGCGCGCCCTTTTTGTTCCATGAACGTTTTGCTTGTCAAACGCTAGCCGTTGTGTTAAGTCGGCTGACTTTTTGTGTTTGACACAAAGTCATTTAAGTTTGTTAAAACACAAAGTCTAAATAAAAATTAAGTTTATAAAAATCCAAAAGAGTATCAGAACATATACAACTTATAATCAAAGTTACAAGAATTTGGTCGCCATCGACTAAGTTCGTGCCGATATATGAATTAAATCCTAAAAGTAAATTAATAGACGTCCAAAATAGTATTGAAACTCGTATAGCTTATGATACCAAAAAAGACATATTTAAAACGATGCTTATTCGGTCAGTAAAGATGGACATTGCAGTGGCAAGTCAATGCAAATTTAGAGGCAGCGTCGGCTACGTTTGTTATGGTACCGAAACTAAACCCAAAAACCAATTTCGTCAAGTTAACATATTTAAAAAACACCGAGCGTTGTGTCGGTGAATTAACTCAAATTCCCTCGGTATCAGTTAGGTTCATTACAAGATTAGAACTAAACCTAAAAACAATTATCATATTTAAAAACAACATACTTTTATATACATAAATAAATAGATAATAATAAACACATAAAAAATAACTTAAAAAAACTTGTAACCGTTAGAAGATGAACTAAAAAAAACAAAACAAATTGATGACAAGGTGATTCGAACTCAAGCGCATACCTTTAGAAGACTTATCAACACCACCTTAAGCCATCAGACTATAACTATCAAATAGTTTGCGTTGTAATTAATTGTAAAAAAAGTCAAACAAATGGTGCTACGAAGGATTCTTGTGGGACCAACAAATTGATATTTATCTAGTACCAGGTAATCCCGCCGTGTTGCGGCAGCTGGTCGGTGTCGGCTAAGTTCATTACGTCACCGTTACCAAATCAAAAATATAAATATGTAAACGTCTAAAAATTACTACACGTACAACTTATGATCGAAATGACACGAATTTGGTCGGTATCGGCCACGTTCATTACGTACCGGCACTAAGCCCAAAAAAATATCATCAAATGAACATATTTAGGAAAAAAAACGAACAACAAAAATCGATAAACCTGGGCGTTGGTAAAATTCAGATGCGCGACAGCTCAATTTGTATTAGTTAAGTTCCTTACAGTACGAAAACCAAACCCAAAATATAAATTCGTAAAATAAGTATATTTAAAAACATTTAAAAAAGGAATTCAAATAAAATATTCTAAGAAAAACATTTTGCAAATGCTGAAAATTGCAGCAGTTTTAAAAGGATTTAAAAATAGAACCAAACAAATGGCATGGATGGAACTCAAACTTGAACAACTCTTGAAGAAAAGAAACAGATTGAAAATCATCAAACCCAACTTACCATACACCATGTTCATGCGCCTCGTTAATATATTCTATATACCAACAACATATAACTCAAGCAGATTTTATGGCACCGACACCTGATCTTTATCTATATACGATGTTTGACGCAAATTCGGTCAGTATCTGTTAAGTTCTTCACGACACCTACACTAAATCAAAAACATATGTGTGAACGCTCGAAATAGTGTCAGCACACGTATAACTTAGATTAAAGCGGGCACATATACGGTCGATATCGGTTAGGTTCATACCGGTACCGACGCTAAATTAGAAAAATAAATTATTAAACGTATAGTTTATGATATAAAAGAAATATATTTAAAACAACATTTATTTGGTTCGCAAAATACGGGCCTTGTGGCGGAAAATTCAGTCGGTTTCTATAGGTTCGTCATGGCATTAGAACTAAACCCGAAAAATAATTTCAAAAAATTAACAAATTTAAAACAAAAGAAGCTGACAAAACACGAACATTGCAGCGGCGAGTTGACACACATTCGGTCGGTACCGGTAAGGTTCGTTATCGTACCAGAATAAACATAAAAAATAATTTTGTTATTGGCTAGGTTTCTTACGATATGATTCTAAAACTAAATATAAACTTAATTTCCTAAAATTATTATACATAAAACCAAAATAAAAAAAAAGAAAAAAAACCTTCCAAAAAGAACAGAATTCAAAGACAGCCCCCAAAAATAAGTCAAGTAACACAAATGCATAGATTCGAACCCGGGCGTGCAGGTTGAAAGAAAAGATGTTGGCTGATTGCCAACTTGCTACAACCAACACATCCAACAATGAAACTAAAAACATAAATAATAAATCAGTGAATTTCTAAAATGGAGTTGTGGCACCACCATCCAATATTTATCTATATATATATATATAACTAGTACTAGTACTAGTATATATAATTAGATAATTATTGTTTAATCATGGTATGTTTATTAAATGTTTGGTAGTCAAAATATCTTTTTTACTTTTCTGATTAACGAGGATGGTCTCACACTTCCACGGTTCTACTTGTGGATTAATAGGGTAACAGATAAAGTTCGTTTTTGGGATATGTTATTCGTACACCCTCTCAAAACTCACACACCCTACATACGATCGTATAGGGGTTATACGATCGTATGGAAACCCACTTGAAAGGGTGTGTGGATAAATCAAATGGTGTGTGGATAACCGGAGCCTTGTTTTTTTAAGATATTTGGAACACGATTGGTCAATGATACAAAAGTACAATGACCAATTAGTATCTCATCTCAAATGAGTATATGTAAAAAATGATAATCAAAGGAGATGAATACAACTTTAATTTCTTTGATCAATAATACCAACACAGAACACGCTTATAATGACTTGATTACTCACAAATCATCAAAATGATGATATGTATACAAACACTTCAGATCTAACGAGCAACTGTTCTGATCAATACAATCAAGAACGAACCCTAGATCAACAAACTCGTCTAACCACTTTTTTAGAGAGAGAATGAAAGTGTCTAACAAATAATAATGCACCAAACTCTTTTTTATATGAGCTGAACAGGAAGTTAATTATAACCAGCCGAGCAGCCACGTTTTGTTTCTTTGACCAGCAATATCTACAAGCCCAGTAAGCCCACTGCAATCTACAAGCCCAATCAGCACCCAATGTCCAGCAGCCCAACATTATGACTCCAGCCCATGCAATATACATGACACCACAAACATTGAATTGAATTAGAAATTTAAACCTTTATTATTTTTAACAGTATAACTAAACTCAAAAACAAAACAAAAATAACCAGTTTTTAGTACCATGATTGAACCCAATTTTTTCTAGAAGAGTATCACCAGTAAAAAGAGTTAAATGCACTCACAAACACATCTACTCAACTGCAAATTGATTCTCACTGTTTTCATGTTGAGAACAAAATGTATTTGATCTTGTTTCCCTTCTCTCAAATCCTACAAAAAGTCATATCAATATTACATTTCCTCATCGTTACCGTTTTTACATTTAGTTTTAATACTCAAGCTCCTTTTATAATTAATACAATTCTTTTATTTTCACATTATTAAAAAATATAATATAATTAATTAAATATAAACAAATATAATTAAAAATAGAAGTTAAACTTAAATAATTAAAGAAAAAAAAACCATTGCATAAACTAGAAAGTAAAAAGATATAACAAACATGACATAGTGCATAAAAAGAAAACAAAAAAAAAACAATTGGATTTAACTACTTATATTTACACTAATCATAACACAAATTGCTTCATGCCCGGTTCATTGTATTATTGTATCAAATATTATTATTATTATTATTATTGTTATTTACATAATTTAGGGTTACTTTCTATTTAAAATTAAAATTTTGTAGTTTTATTAGTGCTAAGAGTCGGTGGAAAAATAGTTTGAATTACCTTTCTTAGCCTTCGAAGATCAATAGCATTAGAAAATTCATTTTTCTAGCTTTGAAATCATGTGGCCCACCACTATACCCCAAATGCATTGCACGTACACATGGGTGCTTCTTCAAATGCATGCCTCCTCCAATCTGCGTTTTGTGTTTCTTATGCCATGTCACCCAAGTGCACCGCTAAATGCGGTATTGGGTTTGGTCTAAACATTTAGAAAGAAACAATGATCACACAATCAACAACAATTAGTTTAATTTGTTTTCTATCGTTGGCTAAAATGAAGCAAATTAATGTCTTGAAAACAAAAACCAACTTTGTCATGTGGAAGTGTGAAACCAAACCATCCTCGTTAATATTCCTAAAAGACAAAAGATATACAATATATAAACCTGTGGGCATGCATAGAAGATAGATTCGTTTGTTTTTCCAACGAATCTAGACTTATTTAAATTCACAAGAATCTGCTTCTTTTCCTCAAAAACTTAATATAAAACCAATTCGTCCTCATCAAACAAATCCTACATCTCTCTTACACAAACACACAAACAAAATGCCAGAATCAAGACTAGAAACATGTCTTTTTCAAGTAGGTTATGCGTTACCTACACGAAAAAACGAAGCTTTCATGGTGGAACCATTCATAACTTACGCGAAACAACGAGGTATTGATTTCATCCCAGTAGATGTTACCAAACCATTAACCGAACAAGGTCCATTTGATTGCATCATTCACAAGCTTTATGGCCAAGAATGGGACCAAAATCTTGAAACATTCTCCATCAACAACCCTAATGCCACCATCATTGACCGCCCATCCGCCATCCAACGCCTCCACAACCGCATCTCCATGCTCGAACCGATTGCCCAACTTAATATTTCCAAACTCAGCATCCCAAACCAAATCCTGGTTCAAGACTTTGAATGTTTAAAATCTGTCCAGACGGATAAAGATTTGGTTTTTCCAGTGATCGCTAACCGCTGCTTGCTGATGGGGCCACTGGTGCGCATAAGATGTCACTAGTGGTTAACCATGAAGGGTTAACCAAACTACACCCACCCGTGGTGCTACAACAGTTTGTGAACCATGGTGGAGTCATCTTCAAGGTATATTAGATAGAATATATATTAGCTAGGTTTATTGTTATACTTATCATTACTAGATGGACCATAATGTGATATGTGGGTTATAGTAAATGTATCACCTCCTATTTACTAAATACACCCTTCATATCATATCTATACTTAATTACTTTTACTAATGTTATATAGAGAATATATTTAGCCTTGCCTAAAAATAATTCCAAAACCAAATCTTATCTTTTAACAACACACTCTTAACCACATTTTATTTTTTAGTAGCATATAGAATACTTATATAACAATAAACCATAACTAATATATTTTCTCTGATACAGGTTTACGTAGCGGGCGATTATGTGAAATGTGTGAAACGGAGTTCGTTGCCTGATATTTCAAACGATACTATCGAGAAGATTACTTTAGAATCCGGAGGGGTTATGTGTTTTTCTCAGATATCGAGCTCTGTAATCGCCGGTGATCATGTGTGGAGTAGTAATAACAACTACGAAGAAAAGCCAAAGATGCCGGCACAGGAGTTTCTGGTTGAGGTGGCGAACGGCCTGAGACAGGCTCTTGGGTTGCGTCTTTTCAATATTGATATGATTAAGGATGATAAAACTGATGGGTATCTTGTGGTTGATATTAATTACTTCCCTGGTTATGAGAAATTACCATTTTATGAATCTGTAATGACTGATTTCTTGTTGAATATCAAGAAACCACAAGAAGAAAAGAAGATGATGAAGGAGGATGTGGCTGTTGATGAGAAAACACAAGCTTAGATACGTGTGATATCATGTGTTCTTCGAAAATAATTCTATGAATCTGTTGGTTTGTTCTTCGTGTTGCTAAATAGTTAGTCATTTCAGGGACGAGTTTCATGTGCATATTTTGTGTTGAGGACGCTTTTGATGCATAGTCATCACTTTTTGTTGCATATTTTCACTTTTTGTATGTTAAAATTAAGGAGGTGATCCATTTCCATAAAATAAAGTTAGTGTGTTGTTTTTTATTAGGGCAAATTTCTTTCTTGCTAGTGGGATTCGAACTCAGTAGTATCTTTGAGTGTTTATTGTTTAAGAGAGTTTCTCTTGGACTAGGCCACCAACTCCAAAATAAATTACATCATTTTTTTTTGTCACATAAAACCGACCCCCCCCCCCACCCCAACCTTCTTGATTATTAGCTTGAAGTGTGGTTGACCATAGTCAAACCTCCATTGGCGTTTTTCACAAATCGTCCAAGACACATTTGCTCTCCAAAAGCATCCAAAATGCCCCATAGTGTCCCTAGGGGCGGTGTTCCCAGCGCTGTGGGGGCTTTTTGTATCTTCATGACGTCCACTACGGGTGGCCTAATGAATTTGAACCTTAGTCTTGTCATTTAGATGTTCACTAAAGTCTAAAGGGCATGACCAGAGAACCCCAAAATTAAAACCTTTTTGAGAGCTAAAAATCTTAAATTGTTCACTTTTGTTCACAAGTCACGTCACACTAACATGATTGTTTTAGTTGGTCATGTAAGTTCAATATGCCTACGGGAATCTTCGAAAACAATATAAAGCAACTTTAAAGGAAAAGCATAAAGTAGAAAAGAAAAGGTAACAATATATAATGCCTACAACTAAAGAATAATAAAACAAGAAGGTGAACAAAGTCGTGGATGAGGCCTTTTTTACACGATTTCTCTAAATCAATTTCATGTCTCTACGAAAGCGCATTTGTCTCTACTGATATAACAATCGTAATAAGATGTATATCGTAACAATTGACCACCAAGCTTGAAATTTACCATAAGCATGTCACAGGTAGCTAGAAATTTTTTTTGTGTTTTCCGTGTGAATAGCGTCTCTCCAACTAAGGTAGCGCCTACCTTAGTTTTATAATCATAATACAAAACCATCAAACCATTAAACCTCATGTAAAGAAAATTTTAAATTGCTTTAAGCATCCCTAATAGCAATTTAATTGATTCAATAACAAGTTGCAAACTGATTTAAATTGTTGTCACTACGACTTGTTATTGCACTTTTCAGGGAGTTACGATTCTATGGACATCCCTTCAGAGACCTGCAATTGGGTCATGATCTAACCTCTGGACCAGTTTCCGAACCTAGAAGTGGGTTGTGATCCAACCCTTGGTCCAACAAAGTTGTTTATGGTCCACCTCTAGAGCAAACTTCTACACTACACATGTAATTCATAAGTTACTGATCGAACTTTCAAGATCTCTGATCATACCTTCCAAATGAGAGGTTGTGGGTTGCTTCTAACCAAAATCCCTAACCGAATGCACCTTCATAAACAAAAAAAGGTGGCTCAAGCTCAAGTGTGCAAAGTGCACTCAAAGTGACACGTTGCGTCTATCACCAACATCGTTTGTGCACAAATGCGAGTTTTGTACCTTGGGTCCCCACAAGTTTCTATTTGTCTACGGAAATAATATTTGAGTGCTCTCCTTTGAAAACCAGTTCATGATTTGCCCTCCTCCTATGCGGGACAAGTTTTCACTCATTCCACTTTTTCCCTTCCTAGCATGGATATCTTATTTATCTTACCTCCATTTTAGGCTCAACTTCGAGCATCCAAATAATAAACCAAGCACCACCTATGGATTTTAAAGCTAAGGAAAACAGCTACGAGAAATATTATCTACAATTCTACACAAAAGAGCAACAAATATCTACAAACAATGGTAGAACACATGTGATGAAGATCAAAGATGAAGTTACAACATACCAAAAGAAGAATAACACAAACATAAGAACACTAAGAACAATATGCAAATTCAAACAAGAACTGCAGCATACATAAACATATGAAGAATGAGAAAAATGGGATACTACGAATTTATGTTGAGAAAAGTAGCAATTATGGTGTGAAAATAGATGGCTTATTCCTAGGCGGCTAGGCCCTAGTGACCAAAGGATCACCACCCCATGGTGTTGGTTTTGCTGCTCTTGAATCCATCACTAAATGTTAAGAGTAATCATATAATTTGTTCTTTAGGAAAATCACCTTGTAGTATTTGAATATTATTTTGACACGTCAAATCTTTTTAATTTGAGTTTTAGTTGTAGTTGATTGAATATCGCTATGTCGATATAGCAGCAACTGTTCGTGTCTTCTTGATAACAAGCTAGAGGAGACAGATCGTTAATAAAATTTCGTTAGTAAGGTGATGCTCGTGACCCTTTACTTTGAGAACAATGGAGTTGAACTGAAAAGGAGAAAAAATTGATTCAGGATAGTCATAATGACACCAACATGTTGGTTAATTTAGGGTCACCATATATAAATCATTTTGGTATAAATAGATTCACTTAAGATCAAATGGAAATATGAATATAACGTTGGTATGAGTTAAGAGGTGTGTAGTACACAAGACAATTCTTATATCATGTACGTTGTACACTAGATTAAGTTATATCTCTCTCTTCCCCTCGCTTTCTTTTCTCTCCTTGATTTGCAGTTCTCTTCACTCTTTTCATTTATTAAACTCGGGAGCGTTAGAACAACTCACTTTCATGTGAACCATTATCTCTATTGGAGTTGGAAATGAGTTAAAAGCTTATCAGATGGATATGGGCGTTGATTCATTGGACTTGTTTATTCGTTGTTGTTATTTTTTATTAGCAAAACATCAACTTTGAAACAAAGGTTTAAGTGGATATGCTAAAAGAATATCAAGCATATTTAATAGTGTGTGCTTCACTGCTTTGTTAGTTTGTTACGCTGGTTAGGGCTTTTTATCTTCTTTTCTTTTCTATACTTATATATAATTTTTTGGGAGTGCTCAGAACCCCTCTAAATAAAATATTCGGCTTTCTGAGACGAAACGTCAACCGTCCAAACTATTTTGAAGTTCCAGACCTGACTCACCAAAGAACATTATCAAGAAGGAAACCCATCATTACAGGAAACCCCCTTTAGCCCCTTGTCAGCCTTAAAATCTCAAGCCTTAATCAAATTCATTATATAATTGATAAGGAAATCTCAAATTCATATTGTTATACTTTATCACTACTTTCGATTTAGAATATGTTACTTTCTCACTGCTTTATATTATAATTTTAAATTTTAATATGATACGTAACTACCCTTATTTAAATACAAAGCAATCATATATTATTATTATTATTATTATCAGCAAATTCTCTTTTTTATGCAATACCCGTGGACGGATGCCTATACATTTCGTCCGATATTAATACTTTTCTTTCTCAATTTTGGTAAGCTTTATGACAGGATAAGCCGATAAGGTTCCTAACTTTGATTTTCTAAAAGTGGATTTCAATTAAAAACTATGAAGGCTTTTATTTTTGACACATGTTTAACTTTTTGTTCCTATTTGTTTAACACATGCTTTTATAATGTTTAAAGATATCTTCAAAGAGAAGAATTTGTTAAAATATTATTTTAAATTAAATTAATTAAAAATGATGTTATTTCGAATCAGATAAATTATACTTATAAAAAAACATTTTTTAACTTATATGTATAAATAGTAAAAATATACACTTATGGAGACTAAAAATTGTAATCGGAAGTATTAAAAATTAAAACTGTAAACCATAAAAATCGAAACCAGAATTTGATTTCAAAAACTCTAATTTAAACTCATTAAAGTACTTAAAAACAAAAATATTTTTGTTGTTTTAAGTTAAAACAAGGAATCACCGAAGAAAAAAAATACATAAGATTATGTAAAGAGTGAGATGCTAGAAAATGAAATGATTGATAATTTCAGTTTATAAAACAAACCATGTGATTTCTATACATAGGGATCGAAGTATCACATTGATTGTGTTTTAAGTACAAGTTGTAGTTTTAACTTCTTTGTAAATTGTAATTATCTTACATAAATGTGAAGTCCCATTTGAAACATGTCAACTTTAACATAAGTTGTTACCGTCACCCATTTGTCCTACTGCTAGCCATTTCCCCACTGACGCACAACTTTACGGATCACTAGTTATCACTAATCTCATATTTCAGGGTAACCTCCACATGGGCGTTCCCCCTAGACCTTATCAAGGCGTCGCCTTGAACCTGGCTAAGGATGTGATGCCCCCTTGGAACCTCCCTACGGTCTAGGAGTTTCACCCCTTTGAATCGTTGCGATTTCATAGTGGCTAAATTCATAATAATAGACTTTATCGAGTGTGTATTTCATTCATCCTAACTCGAGTAAATGTTTATTTCTTATTCAGTCTAAAGCAAATCCATTTGTACTAAAATAATACTAGTAACATTAAAATCACTAGAGATAAAAAAGCTATAATTATCATTTTATTACATGAAGAGCGTTTGAGGGGGGGATTACAAAGTTCACTCGGAGATGCCAATGTCTATTCCAAATGGAATACTCACTGAGTCACTGGGTGTTTGGGATTGCTTATTTTTTTATCCTTATGACTTATAAGTTTTAAGTTGTTTAGGTAAGTTAAACTTTGAGAGTGTATAAGTTATAAGTTTCAACTTTGTAACTTATAATTTATGACTTATATAAGTCATAAGGAGGTAAAATAAGGAACCCCAAACACCCCTTCAATAAGAGAATCTCATTCTGCAGATCGCCATCCCATATACACAAATCCTGGGTCCACCAATAAATATATAATCCCTAGGTAAGAATAAAGTTACGTCTAGTTAATTTAATCCTTTTGTACCTAGAAAAAAAAAAGTGATTATAAAGCACATTCGGAAGATGCCAATGTCTACAACAAGAGAATCTCATTCCAAAACCAAATTGGGTCATCATCTTCATGTATTTTCCTATATACATTCCTTTTGTCCTAATATATGCTTTTGCAACATAATTATTCCAAATTGATGGACGAGAATACATGTTCAAACCAATTGTCTTGATTAATAATGTTGATAGATACACGGCCAGCCATGGGCCTTAATAGTTGACCAACTCAAACCGTGAGTTTTAAGCCCGAATATACCAAGTTCCCCCAGGCCCAGTTTGTCCTGATGTTTGGTCGGGTCGGTTGGTCCCCATGGGCCAAGGCTAGTGTTTTCTGTTCTTTTTTTCTTAAACACCAACGAATAAAACTTGACTATCTAGGTAATCCAAAGGCAGAAGACGGCCTTATTGCTTTGGTTAGCCAAGCCCACTATCTAATGTTTTAGGAAAGTCACTGCTTGAAGGCCCACTGCATTAAATCCTGGTTGGGATCGGATTCAAACTTGAGACTAGTGCTACTTCCTAAATATATAATTTTATTTTTTTTATAAATCTAGTCGGTTTTTAGTATGAATATATATTATTACAGAGTTCATTAAGTTACATTTTTTAGAATGGCGTCTATATTATTATATAAACGATCTAATAAAAAACTAGAGATCCATAAAAAGACCATAAAAATATACCCACGAAATATATTGTTTTTAGAACGAATATTTATATTATTAATTTTTATTTTGCTCACAGGTTTTTACAAAGGATGTTATTGAGATGACTCAATTACTAAAGAATTTTTTTGCTGGATTATAGGTGGTTTTACAAAACAAAAACAAAAGAATGATTTTAGGTGGCTGAATAAATTTTAAGTGTATTTAGGTAATTTACTATCTTAAATAACGGATTATAATGACACATCAGCTAACTTTCCATGTGGCAACCCATGGCATCGTCCAAGTCCAAGTCAGCATCCAAAAATGATGGTTTGTGTAATCCACTATTTGAGATAGCGGATTCCACGTGTCACAATTGGATGACTTGGAGTGCCACTTAAAAAGTTAGCTTATATGTCATGATAATCCGCTATCTAAAATAGCAAATTACTTAAAGCATTTAAAATTTAATAAGCCATCTAAACCAATTTTGTTTTTTTTATGTAAACCATCTAATCCATTTTAAAATTTAAAAGATTGGGTTTTGCGATTCAAAAAGGGGTAGCGACGCAGCTTGTTGCCCACTTGCCTTCTGTTTCGATGTAATCTAAACTTTTACAATAAAGTTACAATAAACCATCTAAACCATTTTTTTTATGTAAACCACCTAATCCAGAAAAAAAAATTATCAAAACAGCCCTAGATGCCACTTAACTAATTTTGTTTTCACGTATCAATTTGGATTTAAAAAAATAAGAAAAAAAAAACTATAGACATAGCATTATATATATATTAAAAACCAAAAGATTCCTCGCTCACATATTCACTATTCATAAAATATACAACTTTTATAATTTGGTGTATAAGCTCTTGAAGCATGTGAGTTATTACATTTTTTATATATTAAAAGGCATTTCTCAAACTTTTAACCGTTTTCAAAATGCCAGACTATAGTTTATGGTTTTGTGCATTTTCTTCTATTGCATTTTTTTATATTTTTTAATTACTACACTTTTCCACTTCTTTTGGTACCGTAACGAACCGAACCGATTACGCTCAAGTTTTCGCAACACGTCGGCTTAAATCAACTACAAAGAGAAGGTTTTGATTTCTTCGGTTTTCAGGTGAACCAACAGAGCCGTTAAAATTCATGTAAGAATTAAGTTTGAGCCGCTGAATGCGCGTGATATCCAACTTGTTAATACTATGAACTATGAAGGATGAACATTTTGTTACTTTTCAAACTTTCAACGAAAAGTCAAACACTTGTGTGGGAATATAATAAACGAAATCAATTTGAAACCGAATACTTGAATATGTTGTCATCCTATGGTCATTACTTTCCTAATTACCCGAATTAATGAAATGGAATCAAATATTATGTCATGCTTCACTTATGATTAGAGGTGTACAAACCGGTTTAAAACTTAAAATCTGTTTGGGTTGAAACCGATTCGGTTTGGTCAACAAAAATCAAAACCGGTTTATTATTGGTTTCAGTTCGGGTTGAAACCGGTTTCTTACCATGTTACGGTCGGTTTCGGTTCGGGTTTTGATCGGTTTCGGTTCGGGGTTTGACCGGTTTTTGCCCGGTTTTAGCCGGTTTCGGTTCGGTTAACTGGTTTGGAACCGGTTTTGGTGGAGAAAATAGCAAACCGGTTCCAAACCGGTTTCTACATAATCGGTTTCGGTTTGATTTTCAGGTCGGTTCGGTTAACCGGTTTATTTTCCCACCTCTACTTATGATTACTCAAATCATTTAAGCGCATTTTAAATTGTACTTATCTTAAATATATATAAACGAACCCTTTAAAAGCTCTCTAATTGTTCCCACCTCCTCTCAAGCCACCAGATTACTTTATTTGTAAATAGAGTTTTCTCATGCATTTAACCCGAATTCACGGGTATGGATCTCACCAAACCCAGATAGCCCTTAAACGGGTTATAACATCTCATTAAATTAAAAATTAATCTTATCAAATATTTGATATGAAAAACCTACAAAATAGGGATGTACTAAAAATTAATATATAGGGCTATACTAAAAATTAATAGTCGATTGTTTTTTCAAAAAAATATATTATTTATAATTAAGGATCAGTTTTATAGTAAAAAAATAAACGGGTCATGGGTCTCACCAAACCAAGATAACTTTAAACGGGTTATAACATCTCATTTATTTGTGAAATCCTTTCATCATCAAACCCTAAGTATATTATTAATTTTCTTGCAATAAATAAAATAAAATCCAACAAAATATTTAAATATTAGTAACGAAGAATGTAAAACAACCCCCGTAATACAGGATATAAAAACTGGTATGTTATATAACTTAGAATATATAATAATTTTTTTAAAAGGCTCAATATTATAAAAAGAAAAGGGAGCCACTTGCAAGTCACAAGAAGCCTAAAACATAATGAAAATGACAAAAACGCCAAGCAAAAATATTTATATAATAAATAATATATTGAAGTTGTTAGACTATTTCTAGATAGTTTTTAAAATATAGTTGTCAATCTTTTTATAACACCATTTTTTAATAATAAGTTTTTTAGAGATGACAGATAGTTTCAACCATCTTATGTAGTTATGCTTACATATAGCTAAAAGGCAAATCTTGGATCAAGGTAGCACTAAGAAAACCTCTTTCTACATTTCTTGTTACCTTTATTAACACCTGACCTCCTCTTGGCTGAAATTCCAGATTTACCCCTTTTCGCGGTCCTATTTACCGTTGTACCTGCATCAACTTTGCCATTGTTGCATATTTTCTGTTTTCTACTCCTCTTACTCCCTCTTGCACTTGCATTACTTTGTTGAATCTTTGTATCAACATATTCAACCCCATTCAATCCTCCTTTGTGACCCTGATTTTTAAATCAACAATAACAAGACAATGAGCATATAAACATCCCCTACATAAATTTTTTCAGTGAATGTCAGAGCCCGTTACTAGAAAACTCACGGGCCTCACCAATATCCTGCTAACCCATAGGATCGAATAAAATGCAATCTTGGCTACATAAAATTTAGAGAAAACTACGGTTTTAGTCCCAGTGGTTTGTCCATAATTTTACTATTTTAGTCCAAATGTTCACATTTGACACATTAAGTCCATTAGTTTCAGTTTCTCTTCAATTAAAGCCGGGCATCTTACGCCATTTGTTTTTTGTTTTCTTCAGCTAACTGTTTGTGAAAAGACAAATATACCCTTTTAGTAAAATAAATTAAAAGAAAAAACAAACGGTGTTAGCGTCTTGCTTCATTTAACTTCTTGTGAAAAGAAAAATAAAGCAATTTTAATAATAAAAAAAAAAGTTAAAGAGACAAGACAAACGGTGCTAGACGTATGGCTTTAATTGAGAAGAAACTGAAAAGACCAAATTAAGGCTAAAGGACTAAAGGGTTATTTTGGTCGAATATCATGGACAAAAACCGTAGTTTACTGTAAAAAATGTGTCAAAGTTAGTTAGAAGTGTACCTTGTTGATATAAGTATCATGTTTCATAAGTTTCTCTGCTTCATGAATTAACTGATCTTCTTCAAACTTTTTTGCAGCATTTTTCATTTTTGGTAGATCTCCTCTCACATAAAGAAGACGATTACTCCCACAACCGCAGTCAGAAAGTTCTTTATCTGCATAACCAAAGTTAATAACTTAATATACTATTAATACTTCCATAACAATTTGGTTAACAGAAAGTAGTTTCTTGTGGTTTTACCGTGAAAAACGCATATGGGATCCAAACGACAGTCACACTTCACATGCGCCACATAACAGTCCCGCATGCAAAGGCTGCAGCTCACGGTTTCTTTCAGATTTGACAAGATATTAAGAGATCGGTCCAATGATTTCAAATATAATATTGCACCATCATATTTGTGTATAAGAGATGCAAACGGGCCCTTGACTAAGCGGTTTGACTCTGCATCCAGGTCACAAGTATAATCTTTTTTAGCGGTTTTTATAGAAATAAGCATAGCCTCTTTGCATAGAATTTCTTCATAAGGGATAATTGGCTTCTTTTGAAGAAACGCATATCTCTCGTTAGCGGCCCCACCAAACGGGAACCAATCACGAGCTGCAAAATTTACCGCCTCCCCACAGTTGAAGCCTGCATGCAAACTCAAACTGATTGGTCAAATTTTTGACCTCAAAATTAAGTAACATATAATATATCCTATAATAATATACCATGACTGAAACCAGCATGATATGCTCTGGGAAACGTGCCAACAAACTCTCCTGGTAATTGGACAACTTTGCAAACCGGAACATGATTCTGCAGCAGAATCTTTGGAGAAAACATGGTTGTTTTCTCTGCAAGCATCTCAAAGGCGCCTTCTGGCCCGTTAGTTGATAAAATTTCTCGAGTGTAAACATGATTCTGGATAACTTTCTCAAACTCATTAGCAGCAGTAGCTGGAACACCATACCATGTTTTTGGTGCCCCACAGTGATGATAATTTATGCTGAAAAAAACAAGGCGCGGTCAAACGGGTTGAAAGTTATCCGTGTATTTTTAACGTATAAAACCTCTAAAATCATTTGATTCAAGAAAATTTATTAGCATTAACGAACTAATTTTCTATAATTAAAAAAGATTAATAATAAGTTTTTCGGGTCAACTCAACCCATTTTGACCCATTATCCAATCAGCCTAAAAAGCCCATTTCACCTCATCTAGATATTAAACTACCTATACAAATAATTATCTTCAACATGCCATGCAAACATACTGAAAAGCATTCCAATGTACAACATGGGATCAGTCACTCCCTGAAAAAAAAAGTCAAATGCAAAGAATATGGTCAAATGTAAAGCATTCAACATCTATGATAACCAATTCTATAAAGAAAGTGTCACATTACCGGAATATCATTTTCCACCAACCGAAGTGTGGATCTTGGTAGCCTAGGTAGTTTCTGAAACCAAAATGGGTAACAAATCATACAATATAAGTAGCGAAATCAAACATGTTATTAAACGATAACTATATAGGAGACCTTAAGATTCCATTTGCTATTTGCAAGATGATCATTAGAAGAAGATGAGAATGCACTTCCATCTACATTCACTCCATATTCAACTGTTCCCTTCTTGCCACGTGCCATCTCAAGCCAAAATTCCCGTTCCATGCATGCAGATGGAAGGCATCCGGATAAGCAGTATTTATTAGCAGATACTTTATTCGCCATTACCTCAAAATCACGAAGAGTATAGCTTCTGAAACATGTATAAAAGTAAATATTATGTTTGTCTTCTATATGTAACATATGGTAAATGAAAAATCACCTAAGTGGTCAATTTGACCGATTAATTTGACAAAATATTGTTTCAGCCAATCAGAAGCTTTTCTTTTACAAATTTATCATTTAACTTTTCTTGATTTTGGCATGTCGCGACAGATTTCCATATGCTATAGCGCCAAGTCGAAATTTGTTGTGCCAAGAGACACTTGTCAAACAATGGCTGATTGGAAACTTTTAAAAGTTAAGGATATTTTGTCAAACTCATTGGTCAAGATGACTATTTTGGTGATTTTGCCTATGGTAAAAGGTAAACAGATCAACTAGATCAAAAATTGACCAAAGCATGTTATCAAAAATCAAAGCTTTTTGATCATTTTACTCAAAAGATTATAATAAGTATCCAGCAACGAGTCCACGTCAAGAGGCGAGTTTAGTAGAGGAAATTCCTTGTGACCTTTAAGTATAAACCATAGTTATCAAAGTCGACTGCTTAAGGCGCTTAAGCGCATTTATTGGGCGAAGCGCATTAAATGCGATTTCAATGCATCGATACTAAAAGGCCCAGCTGCTCCTGTTCTCAAATGGCATGCGTATTATTTATTAAATGGAATTTAACCCACCTCTTCATATTCTCAAGTAAAAACTAAAGCTCCCACTATTTAAGGGCTCAACTAGTTTATTATTTATTATTTAATATTTAATTTATATACGTTTTAATTCTTTTTTCCTATATTTATTATTTAAATTTTTTTATAAATAACACAATATATGTTGTTTAGTATTTAGTCATGTTTATCATAATTTGATATATAAAATAATAATAGTTATATAAGTATATACTATTTCAAGAATGAATCTTTGTTTTCTTATTAAGATGTTCTACTTTAGTTAAAATTTTGTTTTTTAATGCGCGCTTTTTTTTTAAAATCGGGCGCTTTTATTCTGGGCGCTAGGCGAAGCCTTAACGCTTTCGAGCGCTTATCGCATTTGATAACTATGGTATAAACAGAGCTAGATCATTGTTTATTGTCAATTGTCTAAGTTTCTATCTATTGTAATTTGGAGAGTAGCCCCGGGCCGACCACTATCATATTTCTAATAAAAATCTAGCCTACTTTAATCCCATCATTAACTTTCAATCAGATCATTATATAACTAATGAAGAATATAATTATAATTCTTGTAAGCGTTTCAGGTTAACCCAACGCGACCTGTTTCAGACCTAAATAAATTACGCGTTTTGACCCATGGGTCGGTACCAACCCGTGCCCATTTTTGACACTTACGCTTAGCAGCAGTAATAAACTAATAATAATAACAATAAAGCATAAAAAGAAGTTTACTTTCTGCTGGTGAAGAATGTATTCTTGTCATTCATAGTCCACCGAGAAACCCAAAGAGGCTGCACTTTTGGTGTAAACCTAAACCCTGGTTTCTCCTTCTTCATTACAACACCAGTTGGAGCAGTAGCGATTAACGGAGGAACAATTTTGCATATTCCTGTACACAGTTAATTTACTTCAAAACACGATAAAAATAAACATTAATTTACTCAAAAAAAAAATTTAATAATAAATGATAATAATTTACCATATTTTGATGCTTCTGGTGCAATTTGCTGAAAGTACCGTAACGGGTCTTCAAACTCCTCAACCGAAGGATGATAAACCGGGCATTCTGTAATCTGATTCATCCATTCAAGATCATCGTCGGGTTTACTTGCTTTGGGTGATTGTTTGATCTTCTTAACGCTCGAAAAGGAAGAAAATTCAATCTTTTGCTTCAGTTTCATCGGCATAATTCCGGTTCTTTGAATCAAAACCACGATTCAACACGACAACCTGTGAAAATTTTAGTCATTTAGATGTTATATTTAAAATGTGTATATGCACGCCAAGTGTTTGATAAAATTCTAGAGAAAATTGAAACAATTGTGTTTCTAATTTAGAAGATTCATTGTTTGTACATCAAATCCGACTTCGTATAAACTGTTGAAATAGAAAGATTTTAATCAGTGAATGATCATTTTATACACAAAGTTGTTTAAAATATGTGTATGCACGCCAAGTGTTTGATTAAATTCCAGCGAAAACCGGAACAATTTGATCATTTATATGCAAAACCCTTGTGCATAAACTGTCGAATTGTAATGATTTACTAAGAAGAGAGGCGTACAATTTACAGATGAATGAGGATTAGCAACTTTTAACTGCCCAATGTTCGGTGTTTCGAACGGGAAAAAGAATCCAAGAAATTTAATTTATAGGTTTCGAGCGGCTGTCCAAATATGAATTGCCACGTCATGTCAGTTTTGGATATAAGTTGCCACGTCATACCATATGAGTAATTAACTCGTTAGCTTTCAATTTTTTTAACGACAAACAAACAGAGAATTAGCTAAATACTTCGTACAGGGTGATTAATGGAAAAGGCTATCGTCGGCTGGCCTAACCCAGTCGTAAGGAGCCCTTAAGCATCTCCAAGTTATCTCCAATTCTGGGTAAACCTCACTCGCCCGAAGACACTGGTGGTAAAATCCGAACGCTCTCAGGATCGAACTGGAGATCACAAAAATCTTGTTTTTTCTTCATTGAGCCGCCCATACAATACCCCCTCCAAAATATTGTTTATGATGTTTGGACCTGAGTCTCCATTAAAAAAACTCAAACTTTTTACTACTACACCACATTGGAAAGGATAACTCGTTATCCTTCATAAGTGTTGTCTATTATTATTATCATAACTAAATAAATTATAGCGACTTTTAAGTTATTGTGTTTACTGTTTGACATAGATTGTGTCAGCTCGAACTTAATTCGCGAATTAACCTTAACACATTCATCGATTACCTTGCCAGAAACCTAAAGGATCCAAACCCTGTCTCTGTAGTTGCTTTAAACCGGCGTGTTGCAACATAGATGTGTGGCGAGAACTTGGTAAGTATCAGTTCGGTTTATTACGATATGGTGTCGTAAAAAAAAATTATCAAAAGTTGAAGTTTTGTGGCCAAAGTATAAAAGCCAAAATTGGTTTTTGTAAGTTTGATGGCCAAAGTATAAACGACAAATAGAAGTCAGATATATATTAATTATCAAACTTGAGCAATCAGTAACTAAATGCAAGTAACTTCGCTGGCAAACTTCTAAGTAACATAAGTTTGCAAGTTACGTTTTAATTTAGGGGTAACATTGTAAAATAGTAACCAAGTTTCAAAAGTATTTTAATTAGGTCACTCAAGTTTAAAATGTGTTCCAATTAAGTTACTCAACTTTGATATTTTATTAAATTATAGGTTCTAAAATGTTTTTTTTATCATGTTTTGTTTTTGTTTCAATTAGGAAATCTTTTTATTTATTTTTTGATGTTAATGTCGAGTTGTAACGTGAATTTTATTTTATTTTTATTATAATTAGTGGTTTTTTTAATTTTTTAATATAACTACATATATTGCAAATCCCGACCCCTATGTGTTTTTAGACGCACAAAAAGTTCAATGAGGCTCGATTTGAAGATTTAGTGACCCGATTTGAAGAAAAATTGTATGAGTGACATAAATGGAACATCTTTAAAACTTGATTATTATTCAATGAGATATTCCCTTAATTCTGGATTTCATCCTAAAACGATTGATCTAATTGTTAATTAAGGACTCGGAGATGAATCAGTTGTCATTTTTGTTAAGGGACTTGAAAATGGTGAGCTTGTAAATTGTCACGGATAGAACCAAGAACGAGGTCTCCATGTTTTGCAAGATGGACTTGATCATATTATACTTTAATTTCTTTTATCAAGAGATTCTAATCAGCTATGAATGTACTTGAATATGTTGGTCAAGATGGTCCAAGCGAGCAAGGAAATTCATGAATCAAATATCTTATTTGTATTGATTCAATCGTTTGATTTTGTCTTCAGTTTGCATCTTATGAAAGATATATTTCGGGGCTTACTAATGAGTTTAATAAGTTATTCCAAGACATTGTGAAGAAGTTCTTAAAAACCAATATCTAAATTATAGATTTATTAGATTTATTTTTGAACAACTAATTTATTGAAACTTCAAAACTAGCCTAGCAAGAAGCTAAACTAGAGGCAACAAAACACCAAAAGCAACCACACCTAGTACAATACTATTCTCAGAACGAAAACGAACACCATTTTTCCCAATCCAAACCCACAAGTTTTCCTCTATTGTTTACCCAAAGGAAGCTATATCTTTTTATGTCTTCTTTGAGATGGTTGACCGATACCATTTTGCTATCGAAGATCGCCATGTTTCTTGCCTTCCAAATGCACCAACTTGCTGTAAGAATAATTGATTGAATGGCCTTTCGTTTATTTTCCGGAATCCCAAGATGAAGATGAGTAGTGAGTAGATCACGGAACTCAAATGCATACACCGGAGGAACCTTGCACCAACTAATGAACTGTCAAATTACCAATGCTACATAACACGATAGAAAAATATGATCGGATGATTCATTTTCTCCTTCACATAGGGGGCACCACTTTATTTCGTCAACCGCGTTTCTTTTAAAAAATTCATCCGAGGTGGCAATCCGACACATCTCCGCTTTCCACCCAAAGAGGTTAACTTTCATTGGGACCCACCGATTCCATTCCATTACAAATGGTAGCTGGACATTAAAGTTTGCTGCACATAATTCCCGACAAGAGCTGGTTGTGAATCGGTCATCACCTTCAGGTTTCCATGTCCACCTATCAGGTTTTTCTTCTAAAACCCGGCTCGGTAACACCTCCAAACAGTCCCATAACTCATGTATTTCAGCCGGAGTTGATGGTTCAGCCAACCAGTTCCAGTACCAGTTCCATTTAGCCACTAATGAACCCTCAACCGTCATCTCTCGAATTGTGCAGCGTTTGTTACGCGCCAACTTAAATAGCAATGGGAACAGTTTACAAAGAGGTTTGTGTTGGAAATCAGAGAGATTGAATCCATTGAATTGAATTGATATTATTTTTCTGGTTGTTTACAATGAAGGGAAGATCCCAATTTATAATACATAATCAATATGTAAAACAAGAAACAAACATAATTATAGGAAAATATATGGCTGTAAATCGGCTGTGATTTCATCTATTCCGGGAGATGATGTCTTGACTGATCCCGCTATCTTTTCTTCTTTTAATTCTTTTCAACACTCCCCCTCAAGTTGAGTAGTGGGATTTCCGATACTGAACTTGTTTAGACAAAAGTTGAAGATTCTTCCATTGACTGCCTTTGTTAGTATATCGGCGAGCTGATCTTTTGATTGAACAAATGGAAGTTCAATGATCCATGTTTCAATTTTTTCTTTAATGAGGTTTCTGTCAACTTCTATATGTTTTGTTCGGTCGTGTTGTACCGGGTTTTCTGAAATCTGAATCGCAGCTCTATTATCACACATGATCTTGATGCTTTCCTTTGGGGGAAATCCGATTTCAGTTAAGAGTTTCCTTATGAATAATACCTCACTTATTCCTCGTGCAATTCCTCTGAATTCGGCTTTGGCACTAGAGAGAGCTACAACTTTCTACTTCTTACTCCTCCATGTCACGAGGTTTCCTCCGACTAAGGTAAAGTAACCCGACGTGGATCTTCGGTCTCCTACATCTCCAGCCAAGTCAGCATCGGTATAGGCTTGAATTTCTAAATGCCCATTGGATTTAAATAAGACTCCATGTCCAGTGTTCCTTTGAGGTACCTGATGATTCTGACAACAGCCTCCATGTGAGCAATTTGGGGTTGGTGCATGAATTGACTTACCACCCCAACAGCATAAGCTATATCCGGTCTGCTGTGAGAGAGGTATATTAACTTTCCCACCATTCGTTGATACCTTTCTTTATCTGCATCAGGCTCCATGTGGAGTTTATGGTTTGCTATCATCGGAGTTTCTGTCGGTTTGCAATCTATCATACCTGTCTCTGCTAGGAGGTCGAGAGTATACTTCTTTTGGCAGATAAAGATACACTGTTTTGACCTTAGTACCTCAATACCAAGAAAGTACTTTAACCTTCCCAAGTCATTCATTTCGAATTCTGCAAACAAGCTTCTCTTTAATTTCTCCATTTCTTCCTTGTCATCGCCGGTAATTATCATGTCATCTACGTATATGATCAGACATGTTATACGGTTATTTCTTCGTTTGAGGAACAAGGTGTGATCTGAATTACTTTAATTAAACCCATATTTATTCATTGCAAGGGTGAATCTTCCAAACCAAGCACAAGGTGATTGCTTTAACCCATAGAGAGATTTCTTCAACCGACATACTTCCCGTTCTTTGAGGTCTTTGGCAAATCCAGGGGGTGCTTCCATCTAAACTTCTTCTTTTAGTTCCCCATGGAGGAAGGCGTTTTTCACATATAATCGATGGAGAGGCCATCCTCTATTTGCAGCAACGGAAAACAGAATTCTAATTGTGTCCATTTTAGCGACGGGAGAGAATGTTTCGGAATAATGAATTCCATATGTCTGAGTATAGCCTTTCACGACTAATCGGGCCTTGTATCTTTCAACTGTTCCATCCAGTTTGTGCTTAATTGAATAAACCCACCGACACCCAACGGGTTTTTTACCCGGTGGAAGAGTGCACACCTCCCATGTCTCGTTTTTATTTAGTGCTTGCATCTCGGTTTCCATGGCCTTTTTCCAATGTTTCGATTCCATAGCTTCTTTTAGAGTGCTTGGAGTTTGTTCAGCACATAGAGAGGCGATAAAGGCTTTTGCTTCACTAAACAGGTTCCCTGTAGCAATGTTTGCCACATGGTATTTGGATTGTTTAGCCTTTTTTTTGGAGAGCATCGTTTTGGAAGAATACCTCGGTTCGCTCTCGGTGGCAACACATATTTTTCTTGTGTTGTTTCTTGTTCTGTTTCTTGGTTAGATATATGTTCCATGGTTACTTCTTCATGAATTTCTTCATCTGGTCTGGGAGTTTCAACCTGTTCTGCTGTCATCTCATGTTCCTCATTGTTAGAAATAATAACTGGATTAGTTTCTGAGGTTTAAGAGTTACTTACCTTTGACTCCAGGTTGGGAGGATCATGGATGGCACTATTTGGTGGTTGTGTTGTTGTGGTATGAGGTGAGTCGCCTTCAAAAGTATTTGAATGGGGAAGCCATTTTAACCAACTTAGTGTATCATCTGTGTCTTCCTCCCCCTTACCACTGTGTTGGGAATTATAGAAGTATTCTGTTTCCAAGAAATCACAATTCATGGTGGTAATTACAGTTCCCCTTTTTGGACTGTAACATCTATATCCCTTTTGGTTCATGCCATAGCCAACAAAAACACATTTTTCTGCACACGCATCAAATTTGGTCCGGTTAACTTTGGGTATATGAGCAAATACGGTTGAACCAAAAATTTGTGGTTCAAGTGTAAGAACTGAAGGAAGTTTAGTGAAGGAAGATAGGGTTTGTAATGGAGTTTTGAATTGGAGGGCCTTGGTAGGTAATCGGTTTATTAAGTACGTTGCCGTGGCTAGGGCTTCTGGCCAAAAGGATTTAGGGACATTGGACTCGAGCATAAGGGCACGTGTTATTTCTAATAGAATACGGTTCTTTCGTTCAGCCACACCATTCTGTTCAGAATGTCTATCTAGGGTAGGTGGTTTGGTGAATCATTCCCTTTTCTTGACAAAATTTTTTCATAGAGGTATTTATGAATTCACCTCCATTATCTGATCGTAATATTTGGATACTATTGGGTTTGGATCATGGTATGAAACATGGTGAATTTTTCAAAAACCTCTGATTTGTGTTTTAAAAAATATACCCATGCCATGCGAGTACAATCATCCACAAATAGCAAAAAAAAAAACGAAAGTTTTGCCCCCCATACATCAGAATGAACCAAAGAAAACGGTACATCAACCCTGGTATTATTTGGTTTAAACGTTTATCTATGGCTTTTTGCTAGAACACAAGTTTCACAATATACCGTTTTATTAGAAGGAAATAACTTAGGAAACAAAAGATGCAAATAACCAGCGGAAGGGTGCCCCAATCTCCTATGCCAAAGCCATGCTTCTCTATTTGTAGTTTCATGTGCAAACATCACAGTACCACTTTGAGTCACCTCATCCACATAATACAATCCACTCCGTTCAGTGCCACGCCCAATGATGATCCCAGTCCTGATGTCCTGTAAATACAAAAAGTTGGATGCATTAGAACCGTACAGTTAAGCTCCTTCGTTACATGGCTAATCGACAGGAGCTTGTGTGATAAAGACGGAACAAAAAGACAGTTGGGAAGTTTCATTGTTGGGGATATGTCAATCGTTCCTCCCCCTTTTACGTGCATAACCCCCCCCCCCCTTATTTGCGGTTCGAATATATGATTTTTCCGGATTACGAGTAGAGGTAATGTCGGATAAATCCTACGTCATTGTATCGGTGGCCCCACAATCAAAGATCCATTCATTGTTTTGTTTATTATAATTTTGTGCTATATTTGCAATTCCAAAACATTCAGTGGTATCTTGTGACTGTTCTGGAATTCGAGGGTTAAAACAAAAATGGTTTGACATAAGGGGGTTTGAGGTTCATTACCTGCACCATCCTTATTGTGAGAACCAGATGCAATTTCCCCACCACCACCGTTTCCATCACCGCCGCTGCCGGCGATATTCGCGCTGCCTACGGCGGCGGCGGCCCCTTCTCGTCTGGTTTCCGGATTTGGTTTCTTGTGGCCATCGCCCCACCATTCGGTTAACCAACTAGTTTGAAACGTTGGTCTTTAGTATGCTTTGTCATACCACAATGGGTGCATTTTAACTTCGATTTATCGACCCGGGATGAAGACTTCCCGGTGAGGTCTAACCGGCGAGGATGGCCTTTCGTAGCAATCCCTAGACCATCAATTTCTGTAGATCCACCGGAAACTAGACCTGCCGCCACGCCGGGTTGTGAGGATGATCCGAAGATGGTTCCGAGGATTCCTTGGTGTGCCATCTCTTTCCTAACAGCCATGTAGGCTCCCTCTGTCGAGGGTAGTGGATCCCATCGAAGAATCTCCCTTTTTACAAAGTCAAAATGATGGTCAAGGGCTTTTAAAAATTGAAATAGCTTCTGGTCTGACCTGATCTTGTTGTATGTTGCTATGTCAACTGCACATGTCATCGGATTTGGGTCTCTCTGATCGATCTCGCCCCATATACCTTGCAGAGTAATCCAAAAATATCCCAGCGGTGAACCGTTTTGTTTGAACTCAGTTGCTTTGACATGTAAATCAAAGGTTTGTAGTTTGTCTTTCCCGCTACTATACGTGACCACCAAGGCATCCCACAATGCCTTTGCGGTGGGAAACTCGGTGAGGTTACTTGCTAGATCAGGTTCTATGTTTTGTATGAGCCATGAGAACACGACTAGATCGTCCTGTTCCCAATGTTCATACTGGTCATCGTTAGGGTTTGGTGTTGGAGGGTTTTCTGAGAGATGGTTTAAAAGGCATTTGGATTTCCCCCCTATGGCGACTCGAATCATTCGAGCCCATAGGGCATAATATATTCTGACTATTAAGTTTCAGGCTAATCTTCAAGCTATCAGAGAGGGTTTGTTTTGAGTTTTGGTTTTGGGTGTTGAGATTGCTTTTTAACAGGTTTGCGAGTTGGATTGAGAGATCATTGCCACTGGCTTCAGACATGGCCGTGGAAACAAAAACGAATAGAAAGAAAAAAAAGGTTTTGGATCGTTTTACTGCTCTGATACCATGTTGGAAATCAGAGATATTGAATCCATTGAATTGAATTGATATTATTTTTCTGGTCCTTTACAATGAAAGGAAGATCCCAATTTATAATACATAATCAATATGTAAAACAGGAAACAAACATAATTATAGGAAAATATATGGCTGTAAATCGGCTGTGATCTCATCTATTCCAGGAGATGATGTCTTGACTGATCCCACTATCTTTTCTTCTTTTAATTCTTTCAACAGTTTGTCTATTCCAGGAGATGATGTCTTGACTTACCCAGGTGTTAATCCAGAAAAGAATTTTAGCTCCATCACCCACATTACCCTTTATTTGTTCATTTAACAATACACCTTTAGCCAAGAAAAGTTCATCTATTTTCGAGATGTTGTTCCAAACCCCAGTTAGTATTGATTTGGAGGGGATAGGGTTAACACCCTGCGTGTTAAAATGGATCCCGGTAACTACTCGTCGCCACATTTTTTCTGGTTCCATTTTGAATCGCCACCACCACTTAGCTAGTAAACTTAGGTTTGTGTCTCGTAACGAATCGAGACCAAGGCCTCCCTGTTTTTTTATCTTTTATCACTAGGTCCCAATTAACCCAATGGATTTTTCGCTTTTCTAAAGAGCTCCCCCATAAGAAATTCCGTCTGATTCTTTCCAACCTTTCGATGACTTGAATCGGGGCTTTATAAAGGGAAAAGAAGTAATTAGGAAGCGCATCAAAAACTGATTTTATTAGATTTATTAGATGACATGTTTGTATAAGATATCATGAAAAAAAATAAAAAAAAAGGTTTCAAAACTAAGAATTTATCATTTTTTATTTTTTGGTAATTGTTCAACTCAATATAGTTTCTTTATTGTTTTAAACAAGCATTTTGTTCCATTTATTACTATTAATTTTACAATGTTTTGAAGGAAAAAACAAAAGTGATAGATTATAATAATCAAATGCATGTGTGGTTTCTGAAATGATGTTCTAGAGAATATATGTATGACATTGACAACCAAAAAAAGCAGTTTTTGATTGATCAAGTATTCTACTTCATATTAGAAAAACTCTCTAAATCTTAATGGGCTCCACAAACATACATCCCTCCAACTAACAAAGGTCTATTATTCGATTCCCATGAATTATTTTATCTGTTTTCTAATTTCGATCCGGTGATTATTAGAAATTGTATTTGCAATATAGTGCAATGCATTGATGCAATAGTTGTAAAACAACTAAAAAAAGGTCAAAATTGATGCTAATTTCCTTTGATTCTATAGTCAAACTTCTTCCATAAGTTTTCTTTCTTTTTTTCCTAAATGAAATCTGATGGAGTGAATAATTGTATTTTTAGTCCCTTTACTTTAGTTTAACATGTTATTAAGATGTTTTAAGTTATCTTTATTAAGGGGACGATTAAATGTTTAACTTTTAGAAGTCTAGAAAAATATTGGAAAACTAAAGCCTGCTCCATGAATAACTAAACTCACAAGTGAGTGTTTAGATGTGTATGGTGAAATCAGTTATCTTGTTACTGTAATATTTGAATTGTTTTTACTTATGATCGTTTGATTTATAGAAATCAAATGATCAATTTGATGTTTAACTGTATAAAGCTTAGGGGTGGACATGGGCATTGGATATAGGGATTCAAAGACATCAAAGGGTTTTTAAATGTGTTGTATAGTATTCAAACACTTTTTATGTAATATACGAAAAATGATTCCGATTTAACATACACATAAACAGTAGTAACATATAATTATGTCTAAGATAATTTTTCACACATATATACCCTTAGAACATTCCTAATGGGTAATTTTAGAACATTTTTGAGCTCATGCAGCATCCTCGGCCATTTTTGGGTGCCTCATGTGTGGAAGGATGAGGCGCTGTTTTTCTATGAATGAGTCAACGTGAACAAGTGATGTGACTAGTGTTTTTAGGCGTTTCATGGTGACTGATTGTATTGAAATCTAAGTCATTACTAGATCTATATAAATGCGTATGTCTGCATAAACGTTGATTCACTTATGTTTTTCAATAACAAGTCTTAAGGTTTGATTATAATTATATGTATAATAACCAAAGTAATTGAACAAGCCTTTATAACTAACTCCTAATTTTTTATTTTTATAAATAAAATATTTTAAGATTTTTATAAATTGTAGTGCTAGCCCAATAGCCCCATCTTTCTCTTCTTAAATTAACAAACATAACTTTTAATTTGATCTAAAATCTATCCGAATTGAATTTCTTAAGTGATATGAGTCTGAACTGCCTCAAGCCGATAAACCACAATTATCTAACCAAATAACATTTTTCCAACAACCAAATTGTTCATAACCAAAAACCGACTAAAATTACTTCTGTTTAGTCGAGTCACGCAAGCCGTAACAACCAGTCAACCTTAGGCGATATATATAGGGACTAATAACGTAAAATAAACTAACGGAGACACCAAAAAAGCAAATATTATTTTAAACAAGCCAAAAGTAGCAGTTTGTAAAAACATAAGGGACCAAATATGTATATAACTTCATCAGTTATATCGTTAATGTTGTCTGATTGAAATCCGCAAAGCTCTTTCCTTCCTTCACAATGCCAATATGATCAACAAAATTAAATTCTGTTTGAAATTGACTTACAAAATAACGATCGAGAGGTGATCAAATGCGCTTGATTATTCATTCATTGCGTCATTTCGATTAATGTCTACGACTTGTAAGAAAACGGATTCGGATCATGCATCAGGTAACATCCGTGTCCTAGATGTCGTTGTTTTTGAATAATGTTATGGTTTTGTTTGATGCTAGGGTTAGAAAATGCTTATTTAGATATTTATGTCATTGATGTTGGCAAACTTATGGATATCATGATGTAATATGCAGTCGCATAGATATATAGTTTATTAGTTTGTTGCTGCATTACGGTTTTAGAGGCACAAATGTCTTCCACGGAGAAGAAGAAGAATGATTCCGGAAATGTATCAGGTGATAATCGAGTCCTCCGTGCTAATAAGTTTTTGTTGATTGTTGTTTGTATGATGTGTGTGGCCATGATGTGCTTTTCTTATGAAATTGATGTTTGTAAGCTCAATGCATTTAATATTGATAATAAGTTTTGATCGTTTTGAATTTATGGTTTTTAATAGCGAACACGAAGGGGAACACCTTTGAACGTGGAGACAACAAGGAAAGCTGCCAAAATCTAACAAGTATGATTGTTTTCTTTTGTATAGTAGTATCATTTTATTTATTTTTATTATTGTGTTAAGTTGCTCATTCTTGCAAATTATTGTGTTGCTTCTGTTGGTTTTACAAGAAATATGGTTGTTTAGCATCAAAAAGCTGAATAGGGCGTGTAATAAGTTAAAGACAAAAACGTGTAATGCTAAATGGTATTTGTGTCATCTCATATTGATCTTCCCTCTATGACCTCCTATGTTTAGAATATAAAGATAAAAGCTATTGATGCCACTGACTTTGCAAGCTTTAGGATAGCATGATAAATAAGACGGATGAAATGTGTATGCTTTAGTAGTTTTATTATTAATTCGTTTCTGCATTTTTGGTTTCAGAGGCACAAATGTCTACGACGGACAAGAAAAGGGAGTCCGAAAAGATATCTACAGGTAATGATAGAGTCTTCCGTGTTATCTACTTATTATATGCTTATTTTATGAAATTAATATTTGCAAGTTCAATGCTTTCAAAATATGTTATGATCCAAATTCCAAAGAAGTTGTGCTTTGTTATTGTCTTATTGATGTGCAATGTAGCATTTTTAAGAGTCAGAATAAGTTTTGACAATTTTGAATTATGGCCTCTAATAGCAAACACGAAGGGGAACAACTCCGAACGTGGAGACAAGAAGGAAAGCTCCCAGAATTTAACAAGACTGTTTTCTTGTGCACTTACATTTTCATTATTGTATAAAGTTGCTAGTTCTTGCGAATTATTGCTCTTTTTTGGTGATTTCACAAAAATTAAGGTTGGCTTGCAACAAAAAAACAGAATATGATGTTTCAAAATGTCGATGATCAGTTTTTTGGTTTGTTTAACTCCAAAAAGGTTATAATAATATTTATCTGGATAATTAAAAAAATCTTGTTTCCGCAAAGTAAATAATGGACTATCTTTGGATGAAGGGATTGATCAATGGTGGCGAATGATGAGTTTATAGCAACATTATAAGGATCTAATCTAATCTGTGATCTGTAAAAAAAGCAAACAATGTAACTAAGTCATACTGATGATCAAATATATATGATTATCTCTAGCACTCCTTAATTCCTAATTATACATCTTCACCTTGATCTAATGCTAAATGGTATAACTGTCATCTCAGTATATATCTTTCCTCTATGGTCTTTTATGTTTAAATTTTAGAAACTAAAAAACTGCTTATTGATATCACTAATGTTGCAAACTTTTGTATATTATGATTGATAAGGTGGATGAAATGCATATGCCATACACTTAGGTAGTATTTTTAACTTGTTGCTGCATTTCGTTTTCAGAGGCGCAGATGCCTACGACAGAGAAAAAAAAGGATTCCCAAAATGTACCAGGTAATGATCGAGTCCTCGTTGTTATCTATTTTTTTAATTTTCTAATTGTTATTTATATAATGTTTTGGTTTTATGAAATCAATGTTTGTAAGTTCCATGCTTTCAAAATAAGCTAGGATCCAAATTCCAAAGACGTCATTGATGTGGAATGTGGTGTTTTTCATAGTCAGAATAAGTTTTGACCATTTTGAATTATGGCTTTTCATAGCAAACACAAAGGGCAAAAACACTCAACTTGGAGACAACAAGGAAAGCAGCCAAAATGTAACAAGTATGATTTTTTTTTTCTTTTTTTTTTTGCACTTGCATATATATTATTCGATAAAGTTGCTCATTCTTGCAAATTATCATGTTCCTTTTGGTGATTTCACAAGAATAAAGGTTGGTTAGCAATACAAACCGAATATGATGTTGCAGAAAGTTAATCATGAGAATTATGGGTTATAACTCTAAAATGGTTATAAACTTATAATAGTTTCATCTTGATGAGAATACATATCATTTGACTTCCCAAAGTAAATAATGGACTGAAAATTTCCCAAAATAGCCTATTTTGATCGTGTTTTTCAGAAATAGCCCAAGACCAAACAACCCATACTAGCCTAAAAATCCCGTTGGATCCGATGGAAACCGTTTCTGATCCGACCGGATTCCAACACCGTCTGACTGAATATTTGGACCTTTAAAATCGTGCCACGTGTCAATATATTAAGGAATCCGACGGAATTTCTTAAAAAACCGTCGTATCCGACGGAATTTTAGTGGGTCCGACGGAATTCTTCATCTTCAACCTCAAACCTAAACCTCCATAACCAACCTCCATCTCCGTCTTTCTTATTTCTCCACAAAATCAAGCAAATCAATTGTGCAAATCGCTTAGTTTGTGAAGGATAATGTTCAATTTCGCTCTATAACTCAAAATCAAAAACCCCCCAAATTGAAAAATCTATGGTTCGTTGGGCAAATTAAACATTCGGATCCAACGGAATAGTATGCTTCGTGGTGCGTCCTGATAGGTTCATTAATCCGTCGGATCAGAAACGGTTTCCGTCGGATCCGACGGGCTTTTTAGGCTAGTTTGGGTTTTTGATTGGTCTTAGGCTATTTCTGAAAACCATGGTCAAGTTATTCTAGGAAATTTCCCATAATGGACTGAACATATAAGATATAATCCAAATTCCAAAGAAGTTATGCTTTGTTATTGATGTGATATGTGGCGTTTTTAACAGTCAGAATAAGTTTTGACCATTTTGATTTATCGTGTTTAATAGCAAACGCGAAGGGGAAAAATTCTGAACATGGAGACAGCAAGGAAAGCTCCCAAAATTTACCAAGTATGATCGTTGTCTTTCACTCTTTTGCACTTACATTTTCATTATTAACTTTTCCAGAAGTAAACAATATGGTGGGTTAATTTGGAATCTCAACAAAAGAAGAAAAAACAACAGTTGGTAGTATTATTTATTTATTTCTTTTTGAATAAATCTTGGGCTGGAAGATCTCTTCTTTTAGGAATGACACGTTTCTAATTTTGGAAACAAAAAGAATATTGTATATTGATTGTGTGTCTAATAACGTTACATAGAAGCTTTATATAGAGAGAATCATATTACGCTTGAATACCTTCTAGATGCGATAATTATATAACTGGTCTAATACTTTGGATGTTATGATTAATATAGATGATGAAAGGCATATGCATAGGTAGTTTATTAATTCGTTGCTTTTCGATTTCAGAGGCACAAATGTCTACGACGGAGAAGAAAAGGGAGTCTGAAAATGTATCAGGTAACGATCGAGTCGTCATGTTATCTATTTATGTATTTGCTGATTGTTTATATAATGTTTGGTCCATGATGTGCTTCTTTTATTAATTTAATGTACAAGTTCAATACTTTCAAAATATGTTATGATCCAAATGCCAAAAGAGTTGTGCTTTGTTATTGATGTGAAGTGTGTCACAATTAACAGTTAGAATAAGTTTTGACCATTTTGAATCATTGATTTTAATAGCAAACACGAAGGGGAAAAATCCCGAACGTGGAGACAACAAGGAAAGCTCCCAATATTTACCAAGTAAGATTATTTTCTTTTGCACTTATATTTTTATTATTGTGTGAAGTTGCTCATTCTTGTCTTTCTTTTGGCGATTTTACAAGAAGTTATGTTGTTTGAAACAAAAAACCGAATATGATGTGATGCTAAATGGTAGCTTATTAATTTGTTGTTGCAATTCGATTTCAGAGGTACAAGTGTCTTCAACCGAGAAGAAAAAGGATTCCGAAAATGTATCAGGTAATGCTTTCAAAATAATGCTATGATCCAAACTTCAAAGAAGTCGTGCTTAGTTATCGATTTATGGCTTTTAATAGCAAACGCAAAGGGGAAAACTTCTGAATGCGGAGACAACAAGGAAAGCTGCCAAAATTCACCAAGTATGATTGTTTCCATTTGCACTTACAATTTCATCATTGTATAAAATTGCTCATTCTTGCAAACTATTATGTTCCTTGTGGTGTTTTCACAAGAGTTAAGTCTGGTTAGCAACAACAAACCGAATTTGATGTTTCAAAAGATAATAATGGGATTTGTTTCTAACTCAAAAATGGTTTCAAATCATTATCTAACTAATGGACTGTCTTTGATCATGATGTAATGCTAAATGGTATAACTATCGTCTCAGGACCGTCCCTCTATGACCTCCTATGTTTAGAAAATAGAGAAAATTGGAGCCGCTTGTCTGGACAAACCCGACCCGACCCGACAGTATGTTTAATCACATCCCACTACAAGAATTTTAGCCTATCCTGACGACACCTATCCCAACAACAAGATGTTGTCGCTATATCAAACCCTATCCCGACAACATGTCGTCGGGATAGAAAATCAAAAACTTTTTAACTAATCAACACACGTGTCACTTTTTAATACGCTAGAGAATGTTTGACTACACCAAACCTTTGACTCGACACTTATCCCGACGACATGTTGTCGGGATAGAGTTTATATATTTTATTTTTTCTTTTCTTTAAAATCATTGTAGGTTAAAAACAAATAATAAAAAATGAACTATCCAATCCCGACAACATGTTGTCGGGATAAAGTTTTTAATTTTTTTTTCTTTTTCATTAAATCATCGTAAATTAGAAATAAATTAATAAAAATTAACTATCCAATCCTGATGGCTTGTTGTCGGGATAGAGTTTTTTATATTTTATTTTTTCTTTTCTTTAAGTATTCTTAAATTATAAATAAATAATAAAAAATTAACTATCCAATCCCGACAACATGTTGTCGGGATAAAGTTTTTTAAATTTTATTTTTCTTTTTCATTAAATCATCATAAATTAGAAAGATATATTAAAAAAATTAACTACCCTATCCCGACGATATGTTGTCGGGATAGAGTTTTTATATTAAAAATTTTCTTTTCTTTAAAATCATGTTAAATTAGAAATAAAAAATAAAAATTAACTAACCAATCCTGACGACTTGTTGTCGGGATAGAATTTTTATATTTTATTTTTCCTTTTCTTTAAATCATCTTACATTAGAAATAAATTAATAAAAATTAATTATACAATCCAGACGACTTGTTGTCGGGTTAGAGTTTTTTATATTTTATTTTTTCTTTTCTTTAAGTATTCTTAAATTATAAATAAATCATAAAAAATTAACTATCCAATCCCGATGACTTGTTGTCGGGATAGAGTTTTTTATATTTTATTTTTTCTTTTCTTTAAGTATTCTTAAATTATAAATGAATTAATAAAAAAATAACTATCCAATCCCAACGACTTGTTGTCGGGATAGAGTTTTTTATATTTTATTTTTTTTTCTTTAAATCATCTTAAATTACAAATAAATTTATAAAAAATTAACTCTCCAATCCCGACGATTTGTTGTCGTGATATAGTTTTTTAAATTTTACCTTTTCTTTTCTTTAAATCATCTTAAATTAGAAATAAATAATAAATGGTTAGATACGTACATACAAACATACATAGATGGTTACATACATACATGCATTCATACATACATACATACATACATATATACATAGATGGTTAGATACGTACATACAAACATACATAGATGGTTACATACATACATGCATTCATACATACATACATACATATATACATAGATGGTTAGATACGTACATACAAACATACATAGATGGTTACATACATACATACATTCATACATACATACATACATACATATATAGATGGTTAGATACATACATACATACATAGATGGTTACATACATGCATTCATACATACATACATAGATGGTTAGATACGTAAATACAAACATACAGAGATGGTTACATACATACATACATACATACATATATAGATGGTTAGATACGTACATACAAACATACATAGATGGTTACATACATACATATATAGATGGTTAGATACGTACATACATACATACATACATACATACATACATAGATGGTTAGATACGTACATACAAACATACATAGATGGTTACATACATACATGCATTCATACATACATACATACATACATACATATATAGATGGTTAGATACATACATACATACATACATGTAACCATATATTTGGCCATCAATGCACGTATGTATAATGCACGTAAAGTATATGTATGCATGTATGTATGTATGTATTTGTGTGTATGTATGTGTGTGTGTATTTGTGTATGTATGTGAATGTATGCATGTAAGTAGTTATGTATGAATGTATGTATGTATGTGTATGTATATATGTATGTGTGTATGCATGTATGTAAGTAGTTATGTATGAATGTATGTATGTTTGTGTATTTATGCATGTATGTATATATGTATTAAACGGTTCGTGACAAAGCCTATATACCGACGACATGTAATCATCAATATATGTATGTATGCATATAGCCATCATTGTATGTATTAAAAATACAAAAGTAATTAGTTGAGAAATATAAAAATAATTATTTGAGATATAAATTAAAAAAGAAAAAAAATTATAAATGTCTTCCTATCTCGACGTCGTCGGGATAGAAAAACAAAATTTTATTTTTATTTTTTTTAAAACATAATACACAATAAACAATAAAACATATGAAAATTAAATAAATACAAACTAATCCCCACAACATGTTGTCGGGATAGAAAATTAAAATTTATTTTTTAATTTTTTTAAAAGCATTATACATATAAATAAAAAGCAAATAAAAATTAAAAATATGCTAACTTATCCCGATGACATGTCGTCGGGATAAGTTTCCTGAAATATTTTGAAAATAATTTAACTTATGCGCCTAAATGAAATTTACCCGCTATATTTTTGTGGAGTGCTATCCCGACGACATGTCGTCGGGAAAAGTCACGATCTGTGTGATCAATTGAAAATGCTTTATGGCCCTTGATTAATTTTAATCCAATAGCTAGCAACATTCCTTCTTTCACCATCTTCTCCATTTCAATAATAAATCTCCATTATTCATCCATTTACTTCATTAACACCAAACCCTCCATCAACCACCACCTTCAACTTGCAACAATTAAATCTAGACCGCCTTCAACCACCACCGACACCTTCAACGACCACCATCAAACGCCACCACCTCCGTCAAACGCCACCGTCAACATCTCCGCCTCCGTCTTGCCACCATTAAGAACTCCTTCAAACTACCACCATCAAGATCTCCTTAGTTTTTATATTTCATTTTTGAAGTTGTTCGTATCTCGTGTTTGTATGTGATTTGTAATACCGATTTAATGAGAAATAAATTGTTTTGTCATTGTTAATAACTTTGTTGTTTGGATATTATGTTTGACATTGCGTTGTATCTCGCGTTTGTTATGTTTTAAGTCTCGGAACTTGTCCCCGGAAAGTTTTCTGGCAAAATCTCCGAAAAATCTCCTTCAAGGCATTAGCAGCAAACTTTAATGATGCTATTTACCTATACCGACGACATGTCGTCGGTATAGGTTTTTATTTTTTTATTATTAATCCTTTTATTTTATAAATGAATAAATGATTTTTTAAATATTTTATGTAATTTTTTTCCCGACGACATGTTGTTGGGATAGAGTTTAAATATTATTTTCTTCATTTATCTATACCAACTAGATGTCGTCGGTATAGATAAAGGAATAAAATAGTATTTAAAATCTAACCCGACAACATGTCGTCGGCATAGATAAAAAAATAAAGTAATATTTATGTTCTATCCCAACAACATGTCGTCGGTATAGATAAATAAATAAAATAATATTTAAATTCTATCCCGACAACATGTCGTCGGCATAGATAAATGAATATTATATTATTATAATTATAAAATACTTTTTATGTTTTTTATTAAAAATAAAACATTTTCTTAAAAAAGTTTTTGTAAAATATATCCCGACGACATGTAGTCGGGATAAGTATTTATGTTACTTTTCGAGACAAAGCTATACCAAAAACACTATTCCCGACAACATGTAGTTGGGATAAGTATTTTAGATTTGTCCCAACTACATGTTGTCGGGAAAAGTTCAAAAACTATTGTCTGGATAGGACAAAATTCTTGTAGTGTCCATCCAAACTCACCAGGCAACTTTTGTCCACCATATATTATCATTTGCTTACAAATGACTTGCATAAATATTCAATCGTGTATGTATACGTGTTTGTTGCGAAAGACGTCTTTTGCAGTTTTCAATATAAGCAATGGTTATCAGATTATAGTTGGTTATATATTCCTAATGCGATATGACTCTTTTCACTTATTAGGCCCTCAAGAAAAGCTGGCAGGTTTTATCTCCGAATCGAGTAATATGGTATGCGCAGATTGTGGAACTCCAGATCCAAAATGGGTGTAAGTGTTCATTAAGTTACTCTTATTAATGCATTTTTTTAGCTTCATCTTTCATATAATATTATGTTTGAGCAGATCTGTAAGCTTTGGATCATTTATCTGCATCAAGTGTTCAGGAGCGCATAGAAGCCTCGGTGTTCATATATCAAAGGTACATGTTATATGTTTTATATTTAAAAGTGAGTTAAAAAAAAATCATGAAATGAACTCTAGTCAGTTTGTGTGTTTACATACAGGTGTTATCGGTGAATTTAGACGACTGGACACATGAAGAAGTGAATACTGTAATAAATAGTGGCGGGAATGAGATGGTTAATGCAAAATTTGAAGCCATGATTCCTGAAAAATGTAAAAAACCAAAATCAGATTCTTCGATAGAGGAGCGGCTTGACTTTATCAGGTAAATTAATCTCGTTTGACTAGTCGTAAGTCAAGCAATTTTATTAATTAGTATAGTAAATTGTTTTATGGATAACCAGAAGAAAATATGAGGTGCATGAATTTTTAGACTCGAATAAAGAAATGAACCTTGGGCATCCATCGGTGCAATGTGCTACGACAAACTTTGTTGGTGCACTTATGGATAAAAAGAACGCAAATAATGTGCATGTGCATAGTATTGGTCAAGCCTTTCGCAACAGCTGGAAGAAAAAAGAAAATGAGAATAAAACTACTAAAAAAAGTACTTCCATGGTAATTTCTTTGTGCTCTCTTGTAGCTTAATTAGAGGTGTTACGATGAGCGGGTTGGGTCCAACGTGATAAACATGTCTAAACAAAGGGTAGAGGTTAGTTTTTATCCCCGTAGTTTGGCCATTTTAACTAACTCGGTAGAAAACTGAAACTTTCAACCCTTTGAGTCACTATAGTTTCTTTCATTTTTTTAAATCTTTTTACGTCCCTGAGACCAACTCTATTAGATTTTTTTGTTAGGTGGAAGGACAATTCAGTCATTGTACACCTAAGAGATTGGTTATGTAATTACTCTTATTTGTGCAATTACTAAGAGAATTTAAATAAATTACACATATAGCCCCCAACTACTATAAAGTAAAGTAATTTACATAATTATTTCTCAAGTGTAAAATGACTAAATTGCCCTTCTACTTAACAGAAAAATCTTATATAGTTAGTATCAAGGACGAAAAGGGTTAAAAAATGAAATCATAGTGACTCCAAAGGGTTGAAAGTTTCAATTTTGGACGACGAAAATCGTGCTTAATTCTATAACATATAATGTAGTAATTCTGACTATAAACCAATATTATTTTTACAAAATTTGACCCGTTTGATTTGTTCCCGTTTTAGCTAGATTTGACCCTTTTGAGATTAAATAGAACTCCTATAGAATCATTGATAATTAGATGAGTCCAAAACTGTAAAAAGTAGTAATGCAGTAATTCAGACTACAAAATGTCAAAAACAATATTATTTTGACTAAATTTGACATCTTTGACTTGTTTTCATTTTAGCTGAAGGATTCATTGATGATTAGATGTGTCAAAACTGCAAAATAAACCAAAACATTATTAATGTGTATGTCTTATATCTTGTGTATAGGCAGGTATGGTTGAATTTATTGGTCTAATTAAGGTCAGCGTGGTCAAAGGCACCAATCTAGCCGTCCGTGATATGATGACAAGTGATCCTTATGTTATTCTCTCATTAGGAAGCCAAGTAAGCCTCAAATTAGATAGTTATTTCCATAATAACATAATCAAAGTAACGATATGAATTGTAACATTTATGCAGTCAGTTAAGACACGGGTTATAAAAAGCAACCTTAATCCCGTGTGGAATGAAAAACTAATGTTATCGATTCCCAACACTATGCCTCCTTTGAAAGTAGTAAGTCAAATTATTCTACATTTTCATAGTTCATATTAAATATTTTAATATAAGTTAAATACTTTTGTATTGATAATATTATGTCATGTTGCAGATTGTTTATGATAGAGATACATTCAAAGCTGATGATTTTATGGGCGATGCTGAGATCGATATCCAACCGTTGGTTTCTGCTGCCAAAGCATCTGAGAACACTGAAGTTGACGAGTCGAATCAGCAGCATGGCAAAGATGGTTTCGTCACAGTTTCAAAAGGAATTGTGAAACAAGAAATCGCTCTTAAACTTCAAAATGTCGAAAAGGGTGTGCTTCAAATCGAGCTTGAATGTGTTCCACTTACCCAATAACGTTACATCTTATACGAATTTTTTTTGTATCATAACTAAACACGCTTATTGTGATTTGTGAATCGTTATTATGTTTACGGGTTGTTGAAATTTGTTGGTCTAGAATGGATGTAAAAAAAGGCACTATGTGTAGTGATGATGAACATAAAGCAAGTTGATATTTTCATGCATGAAGTCGTTACTTGAATAACAAACAACCTTTTTATTACAGGCTGCAGACCTTTGGTCCATCTCCTTTTATTCAGAGTCTGCATATATGATCCGTAAACTGCAAACATTTTACTTCTTAAAAACAAACTGCACCCAAATGAAATAATGGTATAATACCAAACATTGATGGCAATTTTGATCTTGTATGTGTATATATAATGAGTTTTTTCAAGTCACATTTACACTTTGTAATTAATCTTGTGATAAGTAATTAATAAACTAAGATATTATTATTTTTTCCCAAGATATTCAAGAAAGCACATAAACATAAAAGAAGGGAACAATCTTAGTGTTTCTTCAATCATGCAAAAAAGGTAAAGTTTGATTCTTTTTGTGCAAAAAGTGTGAATTTATTACCCTCATGCATGCTTATTACCTCTTTTCATTGTTTATTGACAACATGTTAACTACAAAGTTTAATTAAGAATTGATTAATAAGTGTATTACCCATGAAGTATAAAATCATAAAAATGATAGTTTTTGGTGGATGTACAATTCCATCACGAAATACGTGACTTTCTTGTATCGGGCTATATTTTCATTAATATCTACTTAAAACGATACACCACCCTATAATAATTACGTATCAACTTTACATTATCGTAGTATCATTCATTTAAACATGTATAGAGAGATTGTATTGTATGGGACTATGGCCTATGGGAGATTGGCTAGTGATGGAGTGATTCAAGCATGGAAGCCACTGATTTCGTATCAAATGATCAATTTGCTCGTGGTTGGTTCGTAGTGTATGGATAACGTACTGTGCTCATGTGAGTGTGGTATGTCATACTTTATGAACTATCCCCTTAGAACCTTATTTAGAGACGTGTTACACTTATATTATGATCATCAAAAAATGGGCCACGTAGGTGAACTGATATAACGGATTATAATTGATATTATGTTTTGGAATAAACTCTCCAATGATTTATTAATCCGAGAAAAATAACTCAAAAACTTAGATTAAAACCCATACCTTAATTAACTTGGTATTTATCACCTAACCTAGATTCATTAGACTATAACTAAGACTGCTAATATTACTCAAACTCTAAGAAATAGATAATCAAAGAAGTTTAGATAATAAATTCGAACTTGATAATTATCTCTAACTACTTAATTACCTTTACTTGCACTTCGAGACTCTTTTCTTGTCCCGCAAGCCACATATAATTAAAGAGCGATTCGATAACTAATTCCAACAATGGGGTTGGTGGCGTGGGATCAGTAGAATGTCTTCATTGCTAATTAAATATGTTTATTAAAGTGTTTTAAGAGAATGAACCATGAACGTTAACTTGAAAGTTGAATGATGGTGAAAACTTAAATAGCGGTGAAATTGATGGAAATTTTGGAAATTAACAAACTTGACTAGGGTACGTTGACTTATACGTGAGCTGGACGATAATTTTAGCCAATTAATTAGTCTAAAATGTGCATTGAGGCCATGTTTTATTGGGGGGGGGGGGGGGGGTCGGGTCGCTAAGCCCCATTGTTTGTCCCAGATAGCTAACTTGAACAAACTTGGCAAGTGATTTCAACAAAATATGTAATAATATGCAGGAGAGAAATAAACTTTCAATAATGTTATCTCCCCACCCCCACAACACATGTTCTTAGTGTGAAATATGAAATCCTCAAATTCCTATAAACTGCCTACATGCTGATTACAAATTCGCATTTCACATCTCTCATAACGAACGGCCAGAAATATGTTTGGAAAGTTACTTTGAGAACTCATTTAAAGATTAAGTTTGTAGGCTTTGATGGGTTAATCGGTTGAAAAAAATACTAGATTAATTGACTCTTTCAATCAATAACGATATAAATTTGGTAGCATGAATGTTACAATAACGATATAACTTATTAACAGATTAAAAATTAAAAGACATGAACGAATGCTACAGTAGAATTAGAAATTGAGAAAAATTGAGAAGTATGAACGCTACAGTAGAATTAGAAATTGAGAAAAATTGAGAAGTATGAACAAATGCTATGATAATGATTAAATAATGGGCCTATCTAAATGTGCCACGTAGATCCATAAAGGGTTAAAAGTGAGGTTTATGGAATGCTGAAAAGACACCAATGCCACGAGATTTTAGGCTGAAAAGTTTATAAAATTAAAATAATGATTAACACACGTTACTCCTAAAACGCACCACTATATATGTATTTAATTTACATATTGAGACTTTATGTGAGGACAGTTGTAATCTAGGACTACAACACACACCGACAATAAGGTTTGGTTACACAGTTGTTTCATGTGAATATATAAATAAGTATATATATTAGTCTAAATACAAGACTATGGGCATTTAGTTTACATAGTCGTTTGCTCTACTGTGAAATTTAAAAGTTTTAAGTTTAAATAAGCAATTGTGAATTATGCAATCTTGAGTACATAGCTGTATGTCATTTAAATTTAAGTGAAAACTAATAGATGAACTAGTGACCTGACTCGTTAGTGATCCAAAATAATTGTTAAAAACTAATATTTTACTTACACAACTATATGATTTTACCAGTTCAAAAGTTTTGCAATCTTAGTATGTCTATCAGATGGTTTTTTATTAGGTCGGGTCAATGTAGGGAAATTTTTTGATTTTTGAATCTAAATATATGGTTTTCGAATTAATTCGGTTCATACGGTCTTTTGAAGGTAATTCCAATTTCAAATTAAGTTGTTTTTAAAAGAACTGCTTATAACGACGTCCACGGCGTGCCATTTAGTCATCATGATGAGTTTTTTCGTCCAATAAGAAGATGATCTAGATGGGAAATTTGAAAAATCTATGTGTCCCTGTCATATATGGGAACAAAAATGCAGGCAACCCGACCAAATATTTGGCAAACACCGTTGAGCTAACTTCTTTGGTGACAGATGTCATCTTCTGGTTGGACAAAATGTCGTTGTTAACAACGTGTTTGGAGGGAATATTTCATTGAAATTTCAAGAATTTTATCGTGTTTACGGGCCCACCCTTTGATTTAAGTGACAATTTTGAATGTCTTGTCACTGTATCAATTGGACGTTTAACTCATGTGATTTCATATTTCAGCAAATAATTTTCTTAAAAGGAAATCATTGAAGAATACATGGTGACAACATGGCTTGTCTATAATATCTCATGTATATGTTGTTTTGACATAGCAACAAAAATCGATGATGATACATTAGCCTTTTCTATTTGTGACATAACATAACGGATATAATACAAAAAGGAATTTGACTATTTTTATCATTTTATGAGGGAGTTGAGTTGTTGCATTATTGGAAGTATATTAGGTGTAGTACACATTCCAAAAGTTAGTGGGAAGAAGGCGGTGTAGGGCTTCAAATCCAACAACAGTCAAAAGCTAAACGCTATAATCACACAATATAATATTCATATATACTATTAAATAATAAAACAGAACTATTTTAATTCCTCAAATTTTGTTTTCTTTTTCTCCTTTTTACTACTTTTTTTATTTTTTATTCTTTTTCTATATTAAATTACATATTTACCTAACCATTTAATCAAACATGTTATACCTTCTAAGTTTTATCTTTTGTTAGGTACCCGTAAAATCATGCAAATTTGATACCGCGGGTCTGGACGTTACATAATAAAAAAACACAATAAAACGAACATGTTTTGATACCCTTTTGATTATGTTACAACTATATTGAATATGTGGAAACTGAAAAACTATACACCTGTGCTTGATTTGGCTAGTTTAAGAATGGTTGTAATGGGGTGGCGCTCCAAGCCACCTCACCGGCTCACCATCCATTCGTCCGCCAAACCACTATGCAAAGAGCATCAGTGGTGCTAACCGGATAACATGCAAGGGGCTTAAGAGGTGGGCCAACATCTTTAATCCAACAAATCACATTTTTACGCACACATTTTATACAAAAAGTGATAATTAAGATAAACCATGACATGTTTTTTAGTGAAAAGAATAATCTAAGCTGCTCGCAAGTTATTCGAGCTCGAATCAATTAAAAGCTCAAAACGTGCCGACTTTTTTCAAGTTCGCATCCAGCCCCAGCATTAATTAAAGTTCGGCTAGTTATTGAGCCCGAGCTCAAGTTGTTTTATCGGAAGCTGGAGCTAAGCATTCGCTTGCTTAAGTTTTTTTTTTCTCAAAATAAAAGTAATTTAAAAAATATATATAAATTAATTAATAAATAATAAACTAGCCGAGCCAAGCTTGAAAAAAATAACTCACAAATTGAGTTTGAGCTCTAGATCTCGCAAATTAAAACGAGCTTAGCCCGAGCTTGGTAAAACTTAAACCCAACTCGTAACAAGCGTTTTTCACTTTTTAGCTAAACCGTGGCCCGTTCTATCAGTGTTGTAAAATCGCTAGTCGCTAGCCGGGCAGTAGGGTGGGGATTAGCGATTAATCGGGATTAATCGAGATTAATCAGATTGGACTTTGATGTATATTTTTCAGTTTTATACATACACGCACACATTTTTATATATAATTTTCAGTTTTATACATACAAAAACATATTTTGGCAAGAAATTGGCTGGAATCTCGCCTGAAAACCCTGGTTTTGCTGGAATAACGCCGGAAACCGTTGATTTTGGTCGGAATCTCGCCGGAAAGCGTTGATTTTAATCGGAAACTCACTGAAAACCACAAATTTTTGCCGGATTTAACCGTTGACCGACTAGCCCAAAATTAACCAATAAAATAAAGACTAACGATCAATCAAAGATTAATCGGTCAATGCCTGGTCAGGATTTTTGCAACGGTATTCACATTCACACCAGTTCACATAAATCTACAAAATTAAAACGTTCATGTGCACAGCACCCAACACAAAAACTCTGCTTTATACATCCTCTCTCCTCAAAAAGCTTTGTTTCTTCCTCTTGATTCTTTCTTTCTCATCCCAATTTCACCCTCTTCCATGGCCTCACACTGCCTTCATCTCAGACCCTTTACAATTTGCACCCATTGTGCTCTTCTCTTTCATTACTAAAAGCTGCAAACTTTTAGTAAAAAGATAAGGCAAATGGAAGGCATTGTGAAGCTGATTACTTTACTTCTCTTTGGGGTTTTAGTTGGGTGTGTTTGGTGTCAAGATAATGATAATAATAATAATAATACAGATGCAGCTGTGTATATGGTTACTCTTAAACAACCTCCTTCTGCTGCTTTTAACAATTACACACACAAGAAAAAGACTAAAGTCACACACCCTTTCGCTTTGACTAGTGGAGGAGCTAATACACTTGAGAATCCAAGGTGAAGCAATTAAAGTTTTGATTTTTAGTATAAAATTAGTGAAATTTGATATGGGTTTTTGCTGGTTTTGTTGCTAAGTGCATTAATATTATTAATATTTACATGAAATGTTATGGAAAAATCAAGAAAACTAATGCCAACCAATCATTTTTTAATTTTTTTTCCTTTAATTTTTTAAAGAAAAATTTTAACCTAAGGTGAAATCATTAAAGTTGTGTTTTTTAGTATGTAATTAGTGAAATTGGATATGGGGTTTTGATGGGTTTCTTGCTAATTGCATTACTTAATATTAATATTCACATGACATTTTAGGGTTAAAATTTAAGGGAAGAGTTATGAAAGAATCAAGAAAACTACTGCCAATCAATCAGTTTTTTATTTTTTTCTTTAAAGTTTTAATTTTTTTTAACCTAAGGTGAAATCACTAAAGTTTTGATTTTTAGTATGTAATTAGTGAAATTGGACTTGGGTTTTTGCTTGTTTTGTTGCTAATTGCATTAATTTTAACTTTTTGAGGATTACTTACAAATTTTAGGGTTAAAACTTAAGGGTAGAGTTCATGAAAAAGGCAAGAAAACTACTACCAACCAATCAATTTTTTTTTTTTAAATTTTAGTTTTTTTTAAATGGTTATAAGGTTAGAAATGTAAAAAAAGATAATTTAAAAGAAAATATAGCTCACGAAGTTACATATATATGCATATCACGAAGGCAAATATACGTATCTTATACGCACATGTACATATTTGTAACTTCGTGAGCTACATATTTTTAATTTTTTATAATCTTTTTTATATTTATGTCTTTCGTTTCTCATGATCACTTCCCTAAAACTTAAAACTACACCTACTTGGTAAAAAAGTTATATGCAATATGTGGGATTTATCTTTTTGGTGGTTCCTACTTGACCACCATTTATGATGACAAAATAGTTGTGTTGTGAGAGTCATTATGTCAATTTTGGAAAGGTTATAACTTTATTTGAATTGGTATGCACTTTGACTCTTGGGTCAAAGTTGATACTTTTCATCTTTACTAGTTACTACTGATGTTGGTTGTAACATTTTGTTGTGTAAATTTATTGTTCTGGTTAGTTTCTTGAATTATAGTAAAGAAAATAAAGAAAGCCAAGTTTGGAAATTAATATTTTTTACTTATCTTGTTTCATTTTCCTAATGTAGTTTTGGTAACCTCACGAAAAAAGGGCACCACCGTTTTGGTTCCCGAATTGCACGAGTGCATGATTCATTATTGAGACGTGTTCTAAAAGGGGAAAAATATTTGAAACTATACAGCTACCATTACTTAATTAATGGATTTGCTGTTCTTGTTACTCCTCAACAGGTATATTATTTAATCTTTGTATATACTATTTTTAGTTATGAGTTGACTACTAGAATAGAAATATAATAAATATAATGAATTTATGATGATCAATCTACAGAATACACTTATAGAAAAGTAAACCCCCCCCCCCAACACACACACACTCACAAAAATAATAATTAATAAATAAACCCCTGTTATATATATATATATATTTTTGTTTTTTGAATTTTTAAGTCGAGTGCTTTCCGAATTTTGTAAGTGATTATTTATTAATATTTTAAATACGCTTAAAAAACTATATTATACAAGGTTAATCTAGTTTTCAGATAAAACGATAGTTTTTATGCATGTTTTATGGCTTTTAACCCGTCTGACCCGCTCAACCACTTCTAGTTTACCTAACCTTTAAAATTTGACCCGTTAGAGACAAACTAAACCTCGTATCAACTCATTTATTTAACGGATTTTGATGTTTTTTGAAACATGAAGGCGCAAAAGTTATCGGGTCGAAAAGAGGTGGCAAATGTGGTCCCCGATTTCTCGGTAAGAACCGCAACCACACACACCCCACAATTCTTGGGTTTACCTCAAGGGGCGTGGGCTCAAGAGGGTGGTTATGAGACAGCTGGCGAAGGGGTTGTAATCGGGTTTGTTGACACGGGTATTGACCCGACCCATGTAAGCTTTGCAGATGGTCTTTCTGAAAATAGTTACCCGGTTCCTGAAAGGTTCACGGGTGTTTGTGAGGTTACTCGAGATTTCCCATCCGGGTCTTGCAACCGAAAGCTTGTCGGGGCCCGCCATTTTGCAGCGTCCGCTATTACACGCGGGATTTTTAACGCTTCTCAAGATTATGCTTCACCATTTGATGGTGATGGTCACGGGACGTGAGTAATTTATTTTTCATTTTAAATTTTAGTAATAACTTAAAATATTATAAAATTGTATATTGCAGGCACACAGCTTCTATTGCTGCAGGAAACCATGGTATACCAGTTGTTGTAGCGGGACATCATTTCGGGAATGCAAGCGGAATGGCTCCTCGTGCGCAGTGAGTAAATTTGATTTCAAACAATCTTGATTTATTGCTTTAATTTCAAGCAAAGTCAAAGTCTTTGTTAAAAAGTCAACAAACTTCGATGTCAAAGTCAACATTGCAAATCATAGTTAAAGTTGTAAAATTTAACATGGGAATTATTTCAATATTGAGATTTAATTTCTTTATGTCATGTATAATATGCTTATTCATTACTTTTCAGCATTGCGGTTTACAAAGCATTGTACAAGAGCTTCGGTGGCTTTGCTGCTGATGTGGTTGCTGCCATTGATCAGGTAAATGACATTTAACTGTTTAATTTTAATGCAAAATGTATACGCCAATTAATTAATATTGTAATAATTTACAGGCGGCACAAGATGGAGTAGATGTGATAAGTTTATCGATTACTCCAAACAGACATCCTCCGGGAATTGCAACATTTTTTAATCCTATCGACATGGCATTATTCTCAGCTTTTAAAAGCGGAATCTTTGTGGTACAAGCAGCAGGCAACACGGGCCCGTCACCTAAAAGTGTTTCTTCCTTCAGTCCATGGATCTTTACGGTGGGTGCGGCTGCACATGATCGCAAGTACAGCAACGCTATTTTACTTGGAAGCAACATTACCATAACCGGAGTCGGACTTGCACGTATGTTTCATTATTAGATTATTGTTTCTACACTTTCAACCTGTTTAACCGAACCATCCGAAATATTAAAAAGTAATACTTTTGAATCTATATAATTTTAATAAAAGTAATATAACGTTTCCACGTACAAGATTCTAACAGCTATAATTTGTATAAGTACTTTTAAGTATAGTACGTGTATTTTATTAATTTTACCGATTTCCGGCTTCCATTTTAGCTATCTTTTAAGTTTGACCATTTGATTGTTCGAGTCAAACCATAACATGTTGTCTTTGACTATTTTCTCAGCGGGAACGGATGACAGTTACCCTTTGGTATCTGCAAACGACGCACTGAATGATTCAGAAACACCGAATGATGAATATGTGAACGAATGCCAAGATTCTAGTAGCTTGAATCAGACCGTTGTTGAAGGGAATCTTTTAATATGTAGTTATTCTATAAAGTTTGTTTTGGGTCAATCTACTATAAGTAGTGCCATAGAGACAGCTAGGAATTTGAGTGCAGCTGGAATCGTGTTCACCATGGATCCGTTTATTATTGGCTTTCAGCTTAATCCTGTTCCAATGAATTTGCCCGGTATTATTATCCCGTCTGCTAATGATTCAAAGGTGAGTGTTTGTGACTTTATATAATTACTTTCTTTAAAGGTTTCTGTTAATGGGTCATAGGGTTTTAAGTTTGGAAAATTATTTCAACTCATTTGATGGCATGGTTATACATTATGTGTGTTAAATATGTTATTTTTTGCTTTTATATATATCATGTGTAAAAAATACAAAATTTAAAAATTTAGAAATAAATGAGCTGGCTCACGCTTGTAACAGTGAGCTCAACGTTTCAGTTTGTTAAGATAAACGAGTCGAGCTCGAGCTCAACATTTCAACTTATTAAGATAAACGAGCCGAGCCGAACTGAATTGAGCATTTAACAAGCCATGCTCGAGGTCAACATTTCAGGCCAAGCTGACCTGGCTCGGTTCGGCTCGTTTGTAGAGCCTACTTTTGGCCCATTACTCAACCTTTCAACCCTATTCTTCTATTTTCCTCCAATGGTATTAGTTGTGTTCAAGATACGTGGGATTAATGTATTAAAAACCATTAAAAGTTTTAAACTTTAAAAACTATCTTATTACAGTAAAAATACAATTTTAATAAAGAAAATCTATTTTTAAGGTTTTATACATTTGAATACATTCCACATGACTTACAATTTGTTCGGACCCGCTCAACCCACTTGACCCGTTAGAGAAAAAAGGTAGCCCAAGTCAACCCATCTGTATATTATTTCACTTGGTATTAACTATTAACTGGTGACTTGTATTTATCTGCAGATCTTACTCGAGTACTACAATTCTTCATTAACACGAGACCCGGTTTCAAAAAAGATGATCAAATCCGAGGCATGTGCATGCATTGCGGGTGGAGTAGAAGCAAACTTTAGTAACAGTGCTCCAAAAATAATGTATTATTCAGCTAGAGGGCCGGACACGGAAGATAATTCTTTTCAAGATGCTGAAATATTGAAACCGAATTTAGTTGCACCCGGAAATTCTATCTGGGGTGCTTGGAGTTCTGGTGGAACTGAATCACTTGAATTTCTAGGTAATTGTTTACTTTTCGCTGAGGTTGCAAAATGAGCCGGGGGAAGTGGCAGATCAAAACGGGCCACTTTTCAGTATAGACCAAATTAGATCGAGTCAAACGGTCAACACTTGTTTTTTTTCTTTTTGTTTTGTTTTGTTTTTTTTAACACATTAAATTAATATGTTATATAGGATTATGAACACTATAATATTTAAAATATACTCTATAATTTAGGAGGTTAACATCTGAGAACACTTTGGTTGACTTTTGACCCATTTAACCTAGTTGACCCATTTCCCCAACTGGGTAATACCGGGTTGGCGAACCCATTAACACTTCTTTTTTCCATTTGAAGTAAGCAATTTATTAATTTAGGTGGTTGCAAACATCTGCAACGCCTCGTTTAACCCAGTCGGTCCGTTTGACTTTTTTTTAGTTAAATTTATAAATGACTATAAACGGGTCAAAGACGTGTGCTGATTTTAGGTTCTTTTGATGTATATAAGGTGAGAACTTTGCAATGATGTCGGGAACGAGCATGGCAGCTCCACATATTGCCGGGCTTGCAGCATTAATCAAACAAAAGTTCCCATATTTTACTCCTTCAGCAATCGGGTCTGCATTATCAACAACCGCTTCTCAACATGATAAAGACGGCGGGCCCATAATGGCCCAACGGGCCTACGCTAACCCCGATCTAAACCAGTCTCCTGCAACACCTTTTGACATGGGAAGTGGTTTTGTAAATGCCACTGCAGCATTAGACCCGGGACTGATTCTTGATTTAGGTATGCCAAACTTCTAATCGATGGTGATTTAGGGGTGTCTGTCGGGCCGGGTCGGGTCGGTGGGCTGAATTGTGGAGCCCAAACCGAACATGGCCCGTATTTTTTATCGTGTCAAAGATTTCCACCCTAACCGGATATACATAAATTCGGGTCAAACCGAACATGACCCGTTTAACCCGAATCTAAACTTTTGATTCAAACCCAAGATAAATTACCCTATGTTTTTTAATAATAATAAATGAAAATTCATTTTTATCAAGTTTTTGTTTTAGAATAAAAGTAAAAAATAAAAACTTTAATGATAAGTTAATTCATTTATAAAAATTTAATTGAAAAGTAAGATTTAAAAAAACAAAAATTTTGAAACCTTAGTAAATAAAAAATAAATTTTTGAGACCTAAACGGGTTAATGGGTCAACCCTAACATAACCCGTTTCTTAAACGGGTCAACCCGGACACGACCCGTTTTCTTAAACGAGCTATACTTGTTAACCCAAATTCTGATTACTTTGTGTCGTATTTAGAGTCGTGTCTTCTTGTTGCCCCTAAATAAATCCAGCCAACGGCTAGGATTAAATCTGAATCATATCATGTGTATATGCAATGCAGGCTATGAAGACTACATGTCATTCCTTTGTGGCATAAACGGGTCAGAACCTGTGGTCCTAAATTACACAAGTACAAATTGTGGGCCCGCAAAGGTTAACGGTGCAGACCTGAACCTACCTTCCATCACAATCTCAAACCTGAACCGTACCCGAACCATCCAACGAACCGTGACCAACATTGGTGCAAACGAGTCCTACAGTGTCGGTTGGAGCGCACCTTATGGGGTTTCCATGAAGGTGTCCCCAACCCACTTTTTTATCGCTAACGGTCAAAAACAAGTTTTGAATGTGTTATTGAATGCAACATTAAACAGCAGTGTCGCAAGCTTTGGAAGAATCGGACTGTTTGGTGATAAGAGTCATGCGGTTAGCATTCATTTGTCGGTCATTGTTAAAATCGCGTAAAATATGAGTAGTGATAGTTGAGGGTTTTTTTATGATTGTTTTGGTTTTTGGTGGTTTTGTGATCCATTGTATGTCTAGTTTTTGGTGTGTAAATTATTATGTGTATTTGTATGAGGCTAATCCATTTGTAAGAGTTTGATTATAAGTTGTTTGACTTTTGACCTTTGACCTTTGATTTTGGGATGAATATAAAGACTTTAATTTGGTCCAACTAATCTTCTTTGAGTTAATTTTTAGAAGTTATTTTAATTTTGGCAAATTGAAAATAAATAATCCCAAACTTTTTTGTGTTAGCCAATAATAATCCCAACTTTAAAAATCATTACTAGCGGCTTTCAACTATTTTTTTTCTCAATGGATCTCCGTTAAAAAACATTAACGTTAAGTTTTTTTCCGAGTTTCAGACCGATGTTTTAGGGATTTTGATCGGAAGAACAATACGATTCGACTGATGTAAAACATATCATGAAACGGTGATTCAAGCGACGGAACAATGTTTCAATTGGGTGTTTGAATTTCCAATTAACAAAAATCAAGTTATTTGAATCACTGTTTTGTGATAAGTTTTACATCAGTCGAATAGTATCGTTCTTCTGATCAAAAGCCTTAAAACATCGGTTTGAAACTTGGAAACAAACTTAACGGCGTTAAGTGTTTTTTAACGAAGGTCCATTGAGATAAAAATAGCTGAAAGTTGGGACCACTGATAGTGATTTTTAAAGTTGAGATTATTATCGTTAAATATATAAAAGTTGGGATTATTTATTTTCAACTTGCCTTTAATTTTCAATAAATATTATAATAGATTATTAATGTTTGTTTTAGTAGAAAACAAACTAGGAAATGGGATGGAAACAATTAACAATGTGGTCATGTGAGTGTGGAGTCACTTTCAGAGGAATCAGAGCTCAGGATCTTGGGTTATTATGTGTTGTATGTGCTGAGGTTTTGTGAAATAAGGTAAAGAACGTTTACGTTGGGAGTGGTTGTGAGTGGAGGATAGCGAGAATGTTTAATGTTTTTAATCTGATATTTGGGAAGACGCTATTTACTCTCATGAATTTTTTTAATAATTTTTGAATGTGATTGTGAGTGAAAGATCGAGAAAGGTAATGTTAAAGGTACAAAAAATAGTATTTAATTGAAAAACAGAGATAAATTATAGTGGTTTTAATGTAATTTTAGTAACGTTGATGGTGGAAGTGGCGTAAAGGTTCTTAGAAAATGAGAAGGTATCAGGGACAAAATAAAATACAGTGTTTAAATAAACTATATTTTATTAGCACCAATGTTTTAGTAACCGGACCAGTAATTGAACTGGACGCCTTCGGTTCATTTGAACCCGTTGAACCGAAATGCAATTCATGAACCGGATAACATCATACTTACTTTTTTTTATAGAGGTGGGCAAATAAACCGGTTAATCGAACTGAAACCGAACAGGTTCAAAATCGATTTTGTATAAACTTGTTCGGAACCATGTTGAAACCGTATGTTCGGAATCGGTTTATATTTCTCCACCAAAACAGGTTAACCAAACTGAAACCGGTCAAAACCCGATTTTTTTGTGTGCGTTATTTTTATATATATTGAGAAATACCGTAAATGAGCCTAGCTTGGCTATACAGTGTAAAATTAATAAATAGAAGTCCAAAATAGGTAAAACTTATAAATACACAAGGCTCGTGCTTGGGTTCGATAACTAAACAAGCTTTATTTGAGGGCCCAAGCTCGGAAAAGATGAGCTTGTTTCGAGCATTTTATCAATCCGTGTTTGAGTAGCTTGTCAAGGCTCCACAAGCCTAAACAAGTTTCCCATACAAGGCTCTTTCTTGGACCCGATAACTAAGCGGGCTCTATTTGTTTTGATCTTTTTACTGATTTGAGCTTGAGTAGCTCGCTGCTCACTAGTAGCTAGCTCGTTTGCACCCTAGTAACTGTTGGGTTTTAGTGGTGAGCAGTTAAAATTTTGTTTATTAAAACCAGTTCAATAAACATGATAATAATAATTAATCTTATTAATTAACAATTATACGCAGTGGAAAGTATACAATTAATCAGCACCGAAACTAAACCCGACAGGATCCGGTTACAGACAATACGAGTACGAGTCAAACAATAAATATATAATTAAACTAACGATATATTTAAGTTTACCTCGGTTAATAAATAACCGGCTGAGACACCGAAGGCTAACGAATCGAGCAAGGTGACACAACGAGATCAACGACCAACGGTGGCGGTGCACGACGGCAACGGCAGCGGTGGTGGTGTACGGACAGCGGCGGCAGGAGGCGGACAGGCAGCGGTGGCACTGGCAGGCAGTGGCGGACAGGCGGCGGTGGCTGGTCAGGCGCCGGCAGTGATGGCGGCAGTGAAGCAGGTGGCCGGCTACTAGGATGGATGAAGAGAGAAGATGAACTTGTTAATTGGCTTAGGGTTAAGGTTATGTCAACATCATATATTTATATAACCTTTAATTAGGTTTAACTAATCAAATTATTTATAAACCCAATGGGCCAATAAGTCCACCTCTTGCTTCAAAGCCTGTTCCATGTAATTATATTTCGTTAAAGTATCTAACCCGGTTAACTAACTTAAGCGGGTTAATGGTTCGTTACCTCACGGTGTAACTCTCACGGGTCATAACCCGGTTGGCTGTATTGACTTACCCGAACCAGTCCATAATTCCAACAGTAACTAGTGTTTTTTTTTGAACGACTAAAATCTTGCACTCTATCAGGTTTAAACCCATGACCTCCTATTCGTGCAGTTGATGACATATTCCATGTTTTACGCACGCTTGCACTTTTGTACTCGTTAGTTTGTTTGTTTTTGAATCATCTAAATTTTGTTTTTCATCAATACTGATAAGTGATAACCATACATCAAATTTGTGTTTGAATTATTGTATGTGTTGGTAAATAGGTGCATTTGAAGACCCTGATATTATACATGTCGATGACTTTATGGATCCTATTAGGGGTGTGCACAAAAACCAAAAAAACCAAACCGAATTAAAAACCGGCGGCTTGGTTTTGAACTTGAGCAAAAACCGAAATATTGGTTTGGTTCGGTTTTGTATTTTGTTAAAATTCGAAAAAACTAAACCGAACCGAAATAACCAAAAACTCGAAATAACCATAATATCTTAACCGTAACCATTAAAACAAAATATGTCGATGACTATTAGTTTAGTTTTAACATATGGTTAATAACTAATAATACTCTGGCACTTTTAATTTTGATTTTGAATTTAAATGTATCTTTTATTAGCTTTTAATATTTGAAGTTCAAATATTCAATATTCTATTAATCATTAGTTTAAAGAAAAAAAATATCATGCCCAATTTCAGTATCTTTGGGAGTTTTTTTGGCCCAAAAAGTTTTGGCTCGATTAGCAAAACCGAAAAAATCGCACCCAAAACCAAACCGAATCCAAAAACCGAAAACCGAGAAAACAGAAACTGAACGGTTGTAAAAAAATCATAAAACCGAAAGTTTGGTTTTAGTAAAAACCCGCACCAAACCACACCATGGATCTTAAAGAGCTAGGAAGCGAGGCTGTTGTTAAGGTATTTGACGTGCGGTCGAAGGCTCACTCAAACTTAAACCAAATACTACTAAATAGATAGTGGTAAGTGGGTATCGAACACGAGGAGTTTGTAGAAAGTGTGTTAATAAGTAGCTCGACAATTAACTAAGATAAATGTAAATAATGAAAAAGTAATTTCCAAGTTTTGATTTTAAAAACTAAATTAAACTAAACGAAAGTTGTAAGCGAATAAATAAGCAAGCATTACTCTCGGGGTTCGGGTTATTGCTCAAAACTCTTGTTAACATTCAATGGATAAACCGTAATTTCTCGGTTTTGTGTACATGCAATTGTTTGTGATTAATCAAGAACTAAGTACTCGGATTTCTAGAATGCGAGGTTGTTACTTAACAATCAATCAATACTATTATTCCTAGTTCTTCCCACTAAATCTCGATTGTCAACGACACCAAGAACGCGTGGTTCAAAACTAGGTTTAAACGATATAGACAAGTTACAAACAATCACACAAACATCATGATTATACTAACATAAACAATTAGATAATCAATCCAAGTTCAAGAACAAATAACATAAGTGTTTTGTAATTAACCTTACATCCCAAGAGGAATACCATAGAAACTAGCCACTAATGGCTTGAGAGATCATTCTTGCATCAAGTGTCTTGTTTATAGCAATCCAAAACATAAACAAATGATTACAAACCCCAAAATATTGTTTTTGTCTTCAAAAATCGCCCTCTAGTCGTCCCCAAGTGAAAGGTAGTTGAAAAGACACCCCAAAACCCTCTAAAAAGAGGAATAAAATCTGCAGTTACGACTCGGATCGTGGTCCACGGTCCAAACCGTGGGCCACGGTCCATCCACGGTGCATAGAATGACCACGGTACGGTGAAAACTGTTCGATTGGGGCTGGGTTGACCGTGGTCCACGGTGGAGCTTTTGCTGATTTTCTTGTTTTCTTCATATCTTTCTCGTTTCAACTCCGTTTTCTTCGCCGTTTTCGCCCACGTTCTCGAAATTTCATCCTCTACCTCCTCCTACCTGCAAACATATGATTAACTATAGTCAACTAATTCCATGAAATTAAGTTGGTTAAGCCAATGCGTTTATATATTTTAACTCGCTTAACGGCTTCCCTACGAGTCGCTCGTTAGTATTCGTCATTTTTTATTAATCCCTTAGTCAAATCTTTTAGAAAAACCATCTTGACCCGTTAAAGATAAAACATACAAAAAATGACCTGTTTAAATTATTTATTTATTCATTTTTAATTCAATCTGCTGGCAAGTATAAGCAAGAGGGAAAACTTATGTGGTTCAAGATGGTGATATTATATTTTTCAAATTTAATGTGTCTGGAGGTGGAAATAAGTGAGCTAGTATTATGTTAAATTGTTAATTTCATCTGCTTCCACAATTTTACAACTTTGTATTGAGTGTCTAGTTAAGGTACTAATGCTTTCTGACATGATATATGTTGATGTGTTACTTACCAAATGTGGTAGTAATGTGTTTTTTTTAAGAAATATGATTTATAACAAATTAGAAGAGTTTTTTAAATGCGCGAGGCATGCGCCTTAACATCTCACCCTAGTCCATGGAAAAAATCTTTACGCGGATAATAACGAACCCAAGACAATCCTAGAGCGAAGAAGATAATAACAAACCCTAAATTATTATTGCTCTATTAACACTAAAGATCTCGAACAATTAAGGAACCACCAGATTTCAGAAACGGCAACTACAAGATCCATCTCAAGTGTTGGTTTGTTTTTGTTTTTGGACATGTAATTTTGCAGTTAAAAAATAATATTAATAAAAATGATACGTGCAGTAAAAGTGTGAATTTTATGAACATTTTGTAGGAATATGAGACACTTTTTATATTAAAGTTAATACAAATAATAATGATACTCTCGTTATTAACATGAAAAAGTAAGTAGTACACATACCACAATATAAACTAAAATATATAATGAAAGAATATAACAATTATGTTAAAATGATTCCAACCAACCTCTTCAAATGATAAAGTCTTTAACTTATTCTTTAGCAAAATCTTCTTGTAATATCCTTCACAATAACTTACATAAAGATAGATTGTCTAACTTTTGCCACAGTAAGTCTTCTAGTAATCTCTTGGCTGCAACAATAAACAAACTAAATTTGACGGTTGAGGCTGAGACACATGTTCAACACGTTTCCCTTAAAACAGGTTTCGTGCCTCTATGTAAGACAGCGCGTCTGCCTCCTAGGGTACAACAGCCAAAGCAGTTAGGACTGCCGAGATGTCCACGCGCTCGAGGTTACATCGGGTAAATTGTAGTGTTAGAACTTTTAGAAAAAATATAATAAAAAGGTAGAGGAATCAAGTAGAGAAACTCATCTCTATACGTTCCCAACATATGACTCTTCAACGCTTTTCACCAATAACTCTTCATGCATGCATGCATTTTTTCTTAAATTTTCTAGCTTGTATTTTCCTAACCCCATCAAATGAGGCTCATAGCCTACCATATATACAAAAGTCATGGATGATAAAGAGTCTTTCTTAATAAAAATTAATTATAGTCATAAACTCTAATAAAACTAATCAAGTTCATTAAGCAACTCTACTTAAGAGTTTCACCATATGAAAAGTCTAATAATAATAATTTCATAAAATTAATTTCCATTCATTACATTCTAACTTTCCAACAATCCCCCACATGAATGAAGATTAATCAAAACACACAGAATATCCAATATAACCTCGACAGTTGAGTATTGCAGAATAGGTAGGTGTTAGCTTTGAACCTTCCTTTGTGAAGTATACTTAGTCTCCTAGCGGTTAGTAGACGCGATGTCCTTGAACAAACCCCCTTTTGCGTAGACGACAATAAACTTCACACAATACTCTCCCTAGCCGGGCACATCCCCTCATTGTCGTGTCCATTATGGTCTTGGAGCACTAGCCTGGTTCTGTGAAAGCTCTAGGAATTACGCACCCCATAATTTCATTCGGAGCGATCCCACTTCTCTTTCACATAGGTGATTATCCATAAATCATTAAAAGCATTAAGGTTATAATGATTTACACAAATCATTAACCATATATTATGTTTAGCCTCACAACATTTCACTTTGTTATAGGAATGGACTAGGAAGTAATTAGACTCTCTTTATAATTTAAGAGGATATATATATTAGCTTATGTGTTAACTTATACAAAAGCTATGCCCCCCCCCCCCCCACAGTGACCACCCTTAGATATATAATTAGGTTGTCTATTGAACTAATTAGATCTTGGGATCTCCAGTCAACTAAGTTAGGTTTCCTTTATATACCCTTTTTCATGGGCTTTAGTCACATTACACAACTTGATCTCTATTAAACCCTCAGGTTGTTGTTGGATCCATAACATTATCTTTGACTTTGTATAGTCACTGCTGATAACTTACGTAGTTGAGATCAGTTGTCATAATACATTCTTGACGTATAAGTTAATTTTGCCTAATGTCAACTTTCTAAGACTATAACCTCAGTGACCACTTGAATATGGTTATAATATTTGTCTTTGTAAGATACACTTATCATTAAGGCAAACACATCTCCATTATGCACTACGACCTTTTTATCGTCCACTTAGTTGTGTGTTTGTAATGTTAGATTGGATTACAATAATCCTCATTGCCAAACCTTCCAAGTTTAAATGCAAGACACCTCCACATTTAAGTGTTATTGGATAACATCACCCAACTTTTGAATGGGGTAAAGAAAGGTTCTTCCTTTTTACACAAGTTTGATAAATCATATCAATTACCATTTCTATATACTTATAAAGAGTAGTTTCTTAAATGGTTTCCCCCCACATTTCTTGCATTTTGATGTAGTTTGTTTAACTTTACTTACGAAGATAAATCGAAACTCATGATTTGAACAAGACCATGTATTTGTATCAACGAGTTAATCAATGCTTACTAATAAAGTAACACTTTTCATTAGTTTGTTATCAAACATCACCAACTTAGAAGGATTCTAAATCACCGTCTAAGGCAAACCTAGAAAGTTAAGGTCTTCTTAAGATCCTAATAAGTTATATTATTTCCTTACATTGAATGAAAACCCACTTCAAATTTGTCTATACAGAAATTCATTCATGTGTTTGTGTATCTTTTGAATGTTTCACGTTAACTAGTCTTCGTAAAGCACCATAACTAACAAGTACTACTCTAGCATGCTTTAGACTACAATACTTTAGCATGTGAACAGAAGATGCATAATTCTGATTCTTCACAACCATTATATTATTACAATATCACTTTGAGACATTCGCCCCCCTTAGCTTAGACAAAGTTATGAGACTTGTTCACAATCCCAAAATGTTAGTCTTTTGGAAAGTCTCACAAGTTAGTGTATGTAGCACATAAATAACTTCATCATTCATTTAAGGAAAATAATTCTTTTTCCTTTTGTAGGACCCCGAACCTCGAGAATCCTACAGTTGGTAATCATATCCAAAAATTCTCAAAAATTTAAAATCAAACCATTTTATCTTAATAAAATCAGTTCAGAGTAATTAAACAGTGGAATAATAAACATCAAAATTCCCAAAAACCAGGAAAAGTGCCCAAAAACCAAAATTTAAATACTTATAGTAATAAATTAAAAGAAACAGTTTGCGTTATTAATTCTTCGACTAGATGTGCCTTCAACTTTCCGAGTAGTCTCTAGCACGTCCAAGCGGTAATCTCCAATCCTCAACCTGAAAGTCATTCTAATATACACACAAAGTCAGCTTGAGCTGAGTGAGTTCAAGTTTTAATAATAGACATTTAAATAAATCATTCCAAGGGTTTAAATATAAAAACGGGATTATAAAACATTCCAAGGGTTTAAATATAAAAACGGGATTATAAAACATTCCAAGAGTTTAAATATAAAAACGAGATTATAAAACATTCCAAGGGTTTAAATATAAAAAAAAAGATTATAAAACATTCCAAGGGTTTAAATGTAAAAACGGGATTATAAAACATTCCAAGGGTTTAAATATAAAAACGGGATTATAAAACATTCCAAGGGTTTAAATATAAAAACGGGATTATAAAACATTCCAAGAGTCTAAAACATAATACGGGATACGAACAGTTAGGCCATCATCAACACTAAGTATTCGTACTTAGACATCTATGTACATCCATATATTTATAACAAAAGTCTTAATAATCATTCCAACAGTTTTAAAACTGTAAACAGAAATACATCAGTTAGGTCATCACATTGAATAAATAATCATCCTTACGTATGAACATCTCTATACCTGCATTCCTATATATATATATATATATATATATAACATTTAATAATAACATTCAGGGCCGAGCACACGTACAACCCAAACACGTAACATTCCGATGATGATCATGCCACACGAGCCTCCCCCCTCACGGGCTTTTCAGGGCCCGCCACAGGATTTAAGAACCTGAGTTGTATAGTTTGGCCCGGCCAAGATCACCATTCAATAATAACATTCAGGGCCGAGAAAACGTACAACCCAAACACGTAACATTCAGCTCACGCAAACACAAAGTAGGCATACGCAACATTCAGTAGTCGAGACGACTATAACATTCGCCAAATATAGGCCATACAATAATTTATATACACACACACACACACACACATACTATAACATTCCAAGGCCAACTATATACTAGCAAGCCTATATAAAATAGTTTAAACGTTTCATCAGGAAATATCGTTTAATAAAAGGAATTAGTACTAGGCCTAATAGCAACCTCGAGCCTAGACCACAAGTAATATGTATAACCTTAAGGAATATAAGACTATAAACGAGTCTACAATATCCTAAGGCATAAAATATAGTTCACAAATAGTTTCATGAATGCACAAATATGAATAAGGCTATGTAATACCATCCAAATAGTTGTAACGAGTAAAATCGGGTAAAATTGTATTACGGTGTGCATGCTAGCCCAAAACTTGAAAAGAGTAAAAAAGGCATCATGAACTCACCTGAAACAAGCCACACAAAAACCAAAGAGTTTGAGAACTTCAAAGCCAATCCACAGTTTACAAGCCTGTCGGATTGCACACAAAGATTACTAACTAAACGTACCGACTCGTTTACCCTACGAGACGTTCTAACATGATTTGATTGACCTAAAGCCTTGACATTAGCAAATTCAATTACCCCGGCCCCCAAGGCCATGTATTTACCAAAACCACCCTTAGTTAATCCCGGGGACAAAGGGTTCCCAATTTACCTCCGAAAGTTGTTGATTTTTTCGAATACGCGCGTTAACGGGTTGTTTATGCACTTAGATACCGACTCAGCCCCGTGTGGACCAAATTTAGTAAAATCACAGCCAACAAGTCCACACGACGCTACACGAGTTGGATGGGTCGGTAATTCGCAAGCATGATGCACAAATTACCAATAAACGCGAATTTGCGCCGTACCGACCCGTTTGAGTAACCGACAACCAATTCAACCCAATAACATAAAAATATAGTTTTTCACAGCCAACAAATCATACCAAGGCTACAACATCCGAATTGGTTGTTAATTCCCTCAAACAACGTGCTAGACGCAACAATTGACAAACTAGACAACCGAAACCTAGTTTTCACTTCATCAACAGTTGACCAATCTAACGAATGCCAAAACTCATGATACTAAAGTATATTACACTAGACATACCTAAGAAGATGATGGAGCACGAACTTCATTATAACAGCCCCGAAAGATGCAAGAAAGGGCAGCCACCGGTTAAGCCTAAAACGAACTTATCGATTAATAACGAATATAACATGCAGATTTTAGAATGCAAAGATGTATTTTATTACATAGGAAAACCATGGAATTACATTATTAAATTTTTACTAGTGTTGCATAAATATCGTAAGTTTATAAAAATATTTTTATTATATTTTTCTAATGGACACAAAAATCATAAAAATTCCTCCAACACAGAAAGGTATGTGCAGCTATTTCAGCGCGCAACAAAATGGTTTTATTTTTATAAAATTCATTACGCAGCCAAATTAAACGATTCCAATTGGGTTTGGTTTCTAACTAAAAATATTAACTTCCAGAAGTGGAACCAACCAATTTAGACTTGTCAAAAAAGGGTTATGATGTCGGGAAGACAGACCAGAATCCATCATCCCGCATCAGCTTTGACACTCGATCTTATAAAATCATAAAAAGTATTCAAATCTTGTCCAAAAATTACGTATTTTACCTTTCTGGAAACTAGACTCAAATTAGAATATCATAGAAAGGAGAATTGATCAAAAACAATGGATTATCATCAAGTTACAGGCCCTACAATAAACGAGTACGAATCTGTCAGAAATTGTTATAATCAAAACTCAACCTTAACGACCAATAAACGTGTTAATATGATCAATTAAGGTGTAAAAGACATGGGGAATCATAAAACCGACCTTGGATTAGACTTGGGATGGCTGGACATGGCCGGAGCTGCACGAAAATCGAGGTGGGCGGCTTGGAGCTGCTGCCGATCGGTAGTGAGGAAGGAGAAGGAAGGAGGTTAGGGTTTATTATAATAATGTTACACTTAGGCCCCTTTTAACTTGAAAAACGTGATAACTTGGATGAAATGTTAAATAATTTAACTTAAGAGGATGACAAGGAGGTCCCCGAAGAATGCCAGATCAAACCCGATAAACATACAAACTCTACAACGTGCATGTCGTTTAAATGAAAATGTCGGGTGCTACATTCTAATCTAATGCTTTAAGTTATAAGAGGCGATGTTTCGAGCAAAATGTTGGATAAACGGACTTTTGAAACGTATTACAAGGCTCAACATTAGAAAGATGAAACCCCGGCTTTTAAACGAACATTTATAAACGATCGAGCCGATTAACGAAATTTACGGGCGTTACACCTTTGATCTTCAAGACTTCACCATTGACTTATACGAACATTAAACACAAGTGTTAATCCAAATATTCTGGTGAATCCATTCATCACCAACAAGATGAATGCTACTCGTCTATAGTCACTATAATGTTGAGATAAAGTCAATTGGATTGACACTTAAACTTTTGGAATTCACATTTGCTTCTTAAAACCATTTATTGAGATATTCTCCCAATATGAAAGACAACACTCTCACATAGTTAAACAACATGGATGGTGGTAGAAAAATTTACATATCCATCAATATTGTAAGTATATTTTAATGAATCTCTTAAGATTTGTTTAAATTCATTTACACTAGTAACATATATTTCTTTATATATGATCAGCGTGTTTATGACTCACACTCAGTGAATTTCCAAAGATATAATCTTTCATGAATTTTCAAGGATTTAAATATCTCGTCAGCATATATAAATTCATATTAATTCATATATTATAATTCATACTTAATGAGCTTCCAAGAAGTTTAATTTCTTATTAACATATATTAGTTTATATGTTATAATTCACACTTAGTGATTTCCAAGAAGTTTAATTTCTCATTAGCATATGTTAGTCCATATATATGTCATAATTCACACCTAGTGAATTTCAAAGATTTAAATATAATATTCTTGTGTATTTTATTTTAATACACTCACCACGTTATTTCATGACCCTCTCATAATATAGTTATACATTTGATGTCTCATGTTAGACTTTAGTCAATGCAATAACTCACAAATTGTTTCTTATGCAAATTTTTCTTGCACTATTTGTTTAAAATTATCCATTTTATTTTAAAAATGCTGATTTATTTCGTTGCATAATTGCATGTGTTATCCGAATACATTGAACACAAAATAACAATACAGCCGAACATACAAAATAAAGTGTAATATAAACAATACAACAACAAGGTGTTAACTAAATGCACATTGTAAATTTTAACAAAACTTATGTTCATAACAGCACCAAGTTTTTATTTTATTATTATTACTATAATATAAACAACTTTGGTGCCGCAACTTGGCGGCGCCGTATTGTTTTGAATTTTGTTTTTTAGTTCAGTTACCATAATAAACATAATGTGAACAGATCAAACGTTATTTTTTTTTTGTTTTAGTTCCAGTACCGACAACGCTCAAGTTCCGATATCGACAAAGCTCAAGTAATGTGAACCGATCACCGACCGAGTTCGCGTAGACTCACGGCCTTATTTAAAGCCCATGACCAACAACGCTCAAGTTTTACCAACGCTTAAGTTTACCGACAGACCCTCCCCCATGATCTATCAAACGTTAATTTTTTTTTGTTTTAGTTCCGGTACCATAACAAACGTGAAAGAAACCGACCGAGTTCGCGCAGACTCACGACCTTATTTAAAGCCCATGACCAACATCGTTTGGGTTTTACCAATGCTCAAGTTTACCAACAGATCCCCCCCCCCCCCCGAAAAAAAAGTAAATAAAATTGGTCGTTGGTACACTTTAATTTTTTTTTTCGTTTTTAGTTCCGGTACCATAATGTGCGTAACCAAAACCGACTAAATTTGTGTCAAGTTACCGCCTCAATGCTCGGGACCACAACGCTTGGGTTTTACCACCGCCCGGGTTTGCCAACTAAATAAATATCGTCTTAAATATTTTGTTTTCTTATATGTTAATTTGACGAATTAATTTTTTGGGTTTTAATGTTCAAATTTTACCAATGATATCTATATCGTAAAACGCAGCTGATAATGATCGAATTCATGTCGACTCATCACCGTATCGCTCAGGTTTTATCAACGCCCATGTTTCAACGTTGGGTTGTGCCAGTTGCCCTGCGCAACACGCTAGGTAGAAAAACTAGTTATTCTATAAAATAATTTGTTTCTTTCAAAAAAGTTTAAAACCATTGGTTTCACAAAAGAAATCGTATCTAACACGCACGTTTGGCTATTAAAATGTTTAGACAAGCATTGTTTAAAGCTATAAAATAACTCTTTCTAACACACTTATTATTAGAAAAATTAAACATTGTGAAAAAAAGATAATACCTTAGTGTTAGCTTCCACCTTATTCCTACACATTTTGCATTATTTTGCTGGATATGCGTCGAGTGCCATCAAGAGACCAACAATTTAATGCTTTCAAAAATCTCGTGAACTGAAACTCGTTTTAAAATGAGTTCCAAAAACAAATTTGTGGTAATCCAACACATCAGTGATTGAAGAAACTCTATTTAATTTTTTTTTCTAATTAACATCAATTTTTTTACACCCATATACCACACCTTCGAGGAACCCAGACAAACAACATATCACTACACCACTAGGTAACAGGTAAAAACTCTGCTTAACTCAATCTAAACAATAAACATGACAATAGGGATGAGAATTTCTTTTCTGAATACCCGAACCCATAAATTTAGCATCTTCGATACTAGACCAAAGTTTTAGGTTTTCAGTATTTGGTTATCAATACAGGTATTTCAGTATTTTGTACTCGTTTGGAATATGTATAGGTTTTATTGTATGTTTAAATCTTATGTTACTTGATTACGAAAGGATTTGATATTATGGTTCACTTTGGTATTATAGTAAATTAGTTTTGGTATTATGTTTTGGCTGTGGTATTATGGTTTTAGTACTATGCTTTATTGAATACCAGTACCCGTACCAATTTAGCCAATTTGGTATCCGTACCGATTAAGTTTCTTTGTTTCTCGTATCGGTACCAATATCATTAAAGATAAAAAAAAATAAGGTGGTAACAAAATGGGTACCGTACCGAAATACTCATACCCTACCAATAAATTTGTATGGTACTCGGTACTCAGTTTTATTGATTTCTAGTATGGATACTTTTGGTACTGGTACGACACTAATCTCATCTCTAGGTGTAGCGGTGAGCAAAAAATTGTTCGGAACCGTCAGAACCGAGGGACCAGACCGAACCTGTGCCTCAGAACCACTAATATGTGTTACCTTACGGTTCTCGGTTCCCGGTATTTGAACTGAACGCTTTGGTTCTGGGTAAACCGACAGTTCTAGACGTGGAACCGAAAAACCGGAATATTAAAACTTTCTAAATAAATGACCAGTCTACATTTTTTATAGAGTAACTTATTAGCTGACATTCATTCAAATATTCTTTCTTTGCGTTCAATACCCAGCAGCCAAGATCAATTTTGATTCAGGCTCTCAAGGTAATTTAATTATATAATATAAAATGATATGATCTTCCTTTAATCTATCAACAATAAAAAATTATTTAACTTCAAAAATTAGATTTTGATAAAAAATATAATGGATGTTCATGTTGTAATCTAAATTAATTTTACCGGAAAAAAAGACATACAGTTATATAAACTTGTTTTGCAGTTTGCAAAGTTTGCATAATCCATTTGATAAATAAATGACTGAATTGGTTCTAGAACAGAACCGATTAGCGAGAACCGACTTTTTCGATTCTAAAACCGAACCGATTTACTATAATAGGTTCCGGTTCTATTTTTCAATCGTTTTCGGTTCTGGTTTAGTTCTCACAATTTTGAAACGTTGCACAGTCCTATCTAGATGTCGTCTTATTTACTTAGTCATTAAATACGTTAAAAGAAATTATTAAATTAATAGGTCACCTTTTTCTTTTGAGCGAAATTAATAGCGTGCCTAATTAATTAAATTCTGACCGGAATATTTTTGGGTGTGACAACTAATGAACTTATGAACATACATATATTATGATATATATAATGTGGATTCACAATAAAGTTAGGTACGAGCCACCCTACTCCTAAGGTCTTAAGCACTTGTTCTATTCTTTTTAAATAATTTCATGATTTATATATCCTAAATGATCACACACCTTAGTAGGAAGAGTTAATAAAATCAAACAATATTAATTTAGATTATAATATATAAACTTTTTTTTTAACGGCCAAAAAAAGACTGGCCAATTGGTCACCCAAACTCATGATCGCATTGTGGTAAAATCCCTTGCTCCAGTGGCAGATTTAGAACATAATTTTAAGGGTAACATAATTTTTTTTACCGTACATTAAAAAATACGGTAATGCATAAAGTTAAACATGTACATGATAGATTTCTCCTCTTCGAAAAAAGCTTAAAATCGATACATTACATCGTTTTCGGTTATTTTGTTAAATGTTTCTCTTTCAACCGCACAACTAGAACAATGTTCAAATACTCTTCACCCATTCGATTGCATAGGTCCGTCTTAAAAGCTTCAATTTAGAAACACATTTTAACATTTGCAGTTACAACCGTTTAAACCAATTCTAGCTTCAATCTTATCTTACTATACTATTAAAACAATACAAGGTTTCCATATGTCATTCAACTAGCATGTCCACATAGGCTTTCATTTATATAATTTCCACATGTTAATTTGAACATTAATTTTAAACATTAACTCATAAGTTGAAAAAAGTTTCAAAATAAATTATTATAATCATCATTGATTGAGTAATTAAGACAATTAATTGTTTTCGTTGTTATTTTTTTTAATTTTGAGACTTTGTTATTTTATTTTGTTTTTGGATTTTGGGAAATTATTTATGAATGCTTGGACTGGATGTATGGATGTTTGAATTGAAATGACGGTTTAAGTCACGAGGTTTAGATTATATTGTTGTTTTATTAAATGCGTGTTTAATAAAAAATTATAATTATATCTCATTGTTATATTTATATTTTCCGTCCGTATGTAATACGAGATCTAACTTAGTATCCAATAAACCAAAAGAAAATAACAATCTTTTCTAGTTTCCGCCATTAGACCAGAAAGTCACATATGTCATCCAGTTTTGCAAACCTTTCATTTTCCTATACATGGTTAAAAAATTGCTCTTCAATAATGTATACGGTAAAAAAGTTATTAAAAATATTAAATCATCAACTAAATAGTAAAATAAAAAATATAAATAAACGGAAAAGTGTTTTTGTTAGTCTAAATTAATTAAGACCTAGTGAAGTTTCACGCCTAGTGGTGGGTATTCAGTCAGTATTGGTTTAGTTCAGTACGACGTTAATATGGTGCCGACACTTGGTATAATGGCTGAAAGAATCCAAAAACTAAAGTTGTGATATACGCAAAAGAATATCGACAAGTGTATTAAATCAATTAAAGTCATAAATGTATATCAGTAAATAATCCGAAACTACTAATCCTAGTACCGTTGTTTGGTCGAAAATGAAACTTACAAGAATAACCTACCAGTCATACAACACAAAATAATATTTATATGAATTGTTGTAAAGAAGGCATTCTCTGCAAGTCTTCTCCATCCTATATTAACTTATTAAGAAATTATTTTAAATACGTGAAGCATGAAATATTAAACTAAATGACACAAAACTAGAATAAATAAAAACCAAATATACTATTATTCAAAGAAAAACACACCTAGTATATAGTGAGGGAAAAAGAAAAATATAGTGAGCCATAAACACTAATCGATTGATGATAACGTACACTTAGTTATAGAAACCGAAAAAAGTTGATATGTAGACATTTACTTTTACTCATTCTCTCACTTTTAAACTTTCTTATCTTCTCCATTTCTCATATGTACCGTTCAGTATTTTTAAAGGTTACCGGAAAAATTCCAATAGGTCCCAAATTTATTCTTCTATTCTTAATCTTAGGGGTAACATAATCTAATTTTAGGGGTAACGTGATCCATAAAACATAAAAAAAAAAATTTTAAAATTCCACTACACGGAAAAGTTGAGGGGTAGCTACCCCTGCCCATACCTTACATCCGCCCTTGCCTGGCTCGCGCATGACATTTTATCATAAATGAGACTCGAACCTACGACCTCCTATGAAAAAAAGCCATGGGATTAATAGTTATTTTTGTTATATATAACACATTTCAAAAACTAAAAAGATAATAGGTCTCCACGCTCCGTATAAAAGTCCAAGCTTTTTCTCTTGCTAAACGCGTCATGGTTTGACCCAAAACTAACACAAACTTGTTTAGACTAAACTCAAACGCATGAATTTTGTGTTAGGCTCGTGCCATACTATCATGTCAAAAATTCAAACCCTACAAAACACCCACAAACGCACCACATTAACGGACACATCAAATTCTCACTCATCTTCTAAACATTCATTTTCTATTTAATGCTAACAAAAATAAAGATAAAGATAATATTAAATAGAAATTTCATTTATAATACAGTGAACAGTACCGTTTACAACAAAAAACATTCTGTTATGAAAACAATTAGTTTCGTTAAAACTTATGTCAAAATGTTCAGGAAAAAAAACCAGTGTACAATAATTATTATTAAAAAAAAGGCTAAGGAATACAGATTACTTGAAAAAAATTAAGTTAAATGTTAGATAAAATATTTTAATAAAAAAATAAACAAAAGGCTATGTGTCTTCATTTCATTGGATGTGCACAAGAATTATTCAGTCTTTTAATTAAGGGAGTATAGCACACACCCTTGCATGTATATAAAGATAGAGATTAGTGCACAGTAACCTGAAAAGATTGTTATCAGTGAGGTAAGTCACACTAGACAATCACTAATATTTACATTCATCAACATACTTCCAATCTGTTATGTTCTTCATTAAAACTTTTGTGTTAATGTTACACTGTTCTAATCATTTTTAATGAGCTAGAAAATACATATTTAGTTATGCATGTATATATGTAATTGCAATTTACACATAGATGCTAATTGTTATGATTCTTGCATGAATTGCAGATTCTTGAAATGACAATTAATATGCGTTTAGCTATTGCAAGACCATGTACCTGTTCTTTTCATCAAGTTTCAAAGCCGAACATTGCGGTTTTCAGTAATGCTGTTAAAGTGGCATCATATGCAAACCTTAAGAGCTCATGCAACATCAGTTCTACGCTATTATCATCTCAAAATGTTCGATTCAGTGGTTCGAGATTTGAAAAGATGATCACAAAAGCCATGTCAGCTTCCAGTGACACAAAACCACTTCCAGGGCTGCCTGTTGATCTTAGAGGTCAATAATATATCTTTAAGCTTAGATGTTTAAGAAATGAGTTACCACTTTTCAGAAGAAAATAGTCGATTTTCTCATAAAAAGTTATTAAAATATTTTTTAGTGTAATTACCTTGGGGGCTATTTTTAGGGAAGAGGGCATTCATTGCTGGTGTAGCTGATGATAATGGATATGGTTGGGCAATAGCCAAATCTTTAGCTGCTGCTGGTGCGGAGATTATTGTTGGCACGTGGGTCCCGGTATGTAACTACACGAGCATTTAAACAAACGAATTTAATTGTTTCAATGTTCGTGTTTGTCCGTCTAGAAAATGAAAGTGTTCGTGTTAGTTCGTTAATACTCCAAATGAATAGTTCATGGATGTAAACAAACATAAACGAACATAAATGAACATACACCAACACGATATATCAAATGTTAAAACTTTTCAATATTAAACAGATATACCTAAACAAAAGGGTTTTAGAATATAAAAATCAAATTGATATTAGTAATGAGTAAGTTTGAGTGGATATTTATATGTATATAAAACTTAAAACTGACTTAAATATATGATCGAACATAATGAAAGTTCACGAACTTAAATAAACAAACGGGACATTTGTTCATGTTCTTCGCTTTAATTTAAACAAAAACTTGTGTTCATGTTCGTCCGTTTATTAAATAAATGAACTTCCCACGAACGGTTCACTGAACGTTTGGTTCTTTCAAGAAGTATCCTATTCTTATAATTTCTGCTCATTCGAACGGTTCTGTTTTAGCTATTATTTTTTATTTGATTCATTTCTGATGACCTTATTAAGGCACTCAAAATGTTTGAGACCAGTCTTCGAAGGGGAAAGTTCGACGAATCACGTGTGTAAGTGTATACATTCCATTTTTTTTCACTTATTATCATAAGATAATATTATGATTTGTTGACTAATCAGTAAGTCCAATTTGTCATGTCAGGTTGGCAGATGGTTCACTGATGGAAATTACTAAAGTGTACCCCTTAGATGCGGTTTATGATACTCCTGAAGACGTTCCTGAGGATGTAAGTCCACACTCTTTTAAGTTTTAAAGACTTTTGGTAATTTATGCGAAATATAAATAAAGAATGAAATCGTGTATGAACCGTAACCAGTATGCAGGTGAAAAAAAAGAAGCGTTATGCGGCATCCTCAAAGTGAACTATTAAGGTACTCAGTTCATGAATCATGTTTTGAGTTATTCTCAAAAGTCAAACATTCCTGAAAAAGTCAAAGTTTATGTTTGCAGGAAGTAGCTGAATCTGTGAAAGAGGATTTTGGAAGCATTGACATTCTTGTACATTCGTTAGCCAATGGGCCTGAGGTATGCATCCGACGTTATGGGCCAAAATGGGAAACTTTTAGCATGGGCTGAAACGGGTCAGGTTGACCCATTTCAGATAAAAAACCAACCCAAACCGACACATTCATAAGTCAATGAGTCAGAACTACAATCTTTATATTGCAGGTTACCAAACTTCTTTTAGAAACATCACGGGACGGGTATCTTGCGGCCATATCAGCATCAAGCTATTCTTTTGTGTCTTTGCTCCAGCACTTTGCCCCAATAATGAACCTGGGTATGGTTCTCATCAGCGCTCGCCTTGGACAGGTCAAAGTCAAAATTTTTAATTATCAAAGTTGACCTTAATTATTAAAAATTATAATGCAGGTGGTGCTACAATTTCTTTGACCTACAGGCCAGGGTAATTTTTTTAATGTTACCTTTTTATTTATATTTATTTTTTGAGATATTTATATTTTTTGGTTATTATAAGTTTATAACTGCACCTTTTTAAATGTAGATATGGTGGAGGTATGAGTTCTGCTAAGGCTGCATTGGAAAGTGACACGAAAGTTAGTTTTTCTATCCCATTATTTTTTTCTTTTAATTGGCTTCAAATAATTATAATTATTAATTATTATTAATAATAATAATAATAAACATAGGTTTTAGCATTTGAAGCTGGAAGAAAGCATGAAATCCGAGTGAACACAATATCTGCTGGTAACTATTTTTCTCGTCCTTATAGAACAAGCATATGACAAATTTTAAACGTTACAAATCTTGTTATGTTGTATTAATTTTTAGTGTAAATATTCCAGGACCATTAAGAAGTCGTGCTGCTAATGCGACCAGAGGGGTTGATGCGATGATTGATTATTCATTTGCGAATGCACCACTGCAAAAACAATTGTTAGCAGGTCAGTGCGAATCTCACAAATTAAATAATTATTTTGTTCAAAAGAACTATAGTCAATATATGATTGGGATTATTCATTTGCTTGTATATTTTATTTATTCATATTTTTAAATGATGAAATTAATTTATTTAAATAGAGGAAGTGGGAAATGCTGCTGCTTTTCTGGTATCACCATTGGCTTCAGGCATCACAGGGGCAGTGTTGTATGTAGACAACGGGCTGCATGCGATGGGAGTTGCAGTTGATAGCCCGGCTTTCAAGAATGTGGACCCCTCGAAATACAAAAAACATTAAGGTAGCGAACAAGCACCACACTGTTGTTTCGGTTCCACAAATAAAACTGTTTACATAATAACTTAATAATAATGAGAAAGTTGGTTGATCTTCAAATTGCCCTTTGGCATTTGTAAAACATTTCTAGATGAGAAAGGTGGTAACAACAATATCAATGGTTGAGATCCATTTTTCTTTCTTTTGGTACATTAAGGATTAAACTTGAAAGGGTGCTTGGGATTCTTATTTAAAAAGTGTAATTGCTTACAAATATCATATTAACACTTTTTTTTGTTTTAACTTTCAGGCTTTCTGTTATCATTTTACTCTATTTTTATCTATTAAAACTAGAATGCATCATGACTCTTAAATAGAGGTGTAAACGAGCCAAGCTGCTCGTGAGCTACTTGAGTTTGACTCGTTAAAAGCTCGACTTGTGCTGAGCTTAAATGAGCCCATGCCTAAAAGTAAGCTTGTTTGATTAACGTGCCCAAGCTCGAGCCTCTTTGCGAGCCTAAACGATACTTAATTTTATATAGTTTTCATTTAATATATTAAATATTTAATGTAATAATAATAATTATTATTATAAATAAATTTATGAAAAAATAAGTAAAAAATATATATTAGGTTATATATAAAATATACGAAAAAATAAAATAAATGAGTCGAGCCTGAGTTGATCTCAAAAAAAACAATTCATGAGTGGAGCTAGAGCCTAGATGAACTCCGCTCGTTTACACCCCCTACTCCTTAATTGTATTTGTTCTTCAATGCATTCTAATATTAATATTTCTAATCCACTTTTTTAAATGAAGGAAACAATTCGATAATATATGAAACAAATATTAAACATAACATTTGTTACTTTAACGAGTTATCATTGCTGCGCGTTGCGACAGACACTATGACATGGCTAAATATCATTTATTTCACGATTTGTAAACATACCCGAACCAAAAAGCATGAGAAAATTTGGACCGGAATCAGACCAACCTTGAACCGGATGATCAGTCAAAATTTTATTTATTAAAACCCGGTATAATAAATGTGACAAATAATAATTAATCTTATTAATTAATAAATGCGCAGCGGAATATAAACGGCACCGAAACTAAACCCGACAGGATCCGGTTACAAAATCATATGAGCACAGTAATATAAACAACCCATTAAATATAATTATTATAAACTAGTTATATTTAAGTTTACCTCGGTTTATAAAGAACCAGTCGAGATACCGAGAGCTAACGAGCAACGCTAGGTGACAAACGAGATCCGACGGTGGTGGTACGCTAGGCAGCGGCGGCGGCGGCGGCGTACTATAACGGCGGCGACGGGACGCAGCGGCGGCTGAGTCTATTGAACAGGAACTGCGGCAGCAGGGGCGGCGGTGTTGTGGTGTTCACAGACAGCAGCAGCGGGGGTAGCGGACTGCGGCCAGTGAAGTAGCAGCAGCGGCCGGCGGTGGTCGGTGTTATGATGACCAGCGACGGCACACGGGTCAGCAGCGAGGGCAGGTAGAGGAGCTGGTGGCACCGGAGGTGGTGTGTTGGCTTGGAAGAGATAATTGCTTGTGGTGGCTAGGGTTAGGATTAATGATAGGTTAACTAGCTTATAAATTTATGTCATAATATCCGTTCCATAGTATCTCGTTAATTTATGTCATACCCGGTTAACTAAAGCGGGTTTCATGCTTGTTACCCACGGTGTAACTCTAACGGGTCAAAAATTGGTCAGCTGCGTTGACTTTACCAAACCGGTCTGTAAAGTCCAACAGTCTCCCACTTGGACGGTTTCTGGTTAAGTTCCTCAACGCTGACAGCCAGCGGTGCTCTAGCTACACATGGCTGCCCCCAACAAGTTATGACATTTTAAAGTCATTAACCAAAACATCTTTGAATACACTATTACAAGATAATGAGCTTACGGTAATCATCATCATTTATCCTTTCCGTATAAGATATCAATTGAACAATGAGACATGGATCATATGCAATTTCATATGGCGTTCAATCGTTAATGTTCTCGATCTAGAATCAAAGTGGTCCAATCAAACACACAGTAAGTTTGGGTGAGGCCTCACACTTCACCAGTTTGAATCAACAAGGGCGCCAAGATGTCTAATTGTTACATATCATGTAAGAGTACAGAATCTAATCTTGATTACATACAACTCCCACTAAACTTCAGATTATTACCAATCAATGCCTTTATAGCTGGCAGCTACACGACAGCGATTGACACTGATTAAAGAAAAACCTTTAGTAAACAAAAGTTTTAATATGTATCTCAGGTCTAAGGATACTAAATGAGTATACCAATATCAAAACATCTTATGACTAAGTTCCATGAAGATAATTTGATGCGAGTTACATCCAACATCATTCATTGTAACACCCCGACTGTAACACCCACAAAGTTTAGGTCCAAATTTGACAAGTTTATAAAGATAAAGGACTAAAAATATTCATGAAATAAGTAATGGAGAAAAATAAGATAAAGAAATGAAGACATTTTTATGCTAAGGGAATAAGTAAGGAAACTCCATCCCACATGGAAAGTGAAAAGAATTGAAAGCACTTTATAAGGAAGGAGTTTTCCATGGTAATGTTCTTATGTGCGCGAAGAAATCCTTCACGATACGCGAAGGAATATAATAATAATTGCGGCTACATTTGTCCTTCGCGCATCGCGAAGCAACTTCACGATACGCGAAGATGCACAGATTCTGGCTATAAATAGGCAGCCATGGGGATGAAGTCTCCATCACATCACACACACTTTACCTCGGTTTTCGTGCCAAAATCCCGTCATTCCCGATACGCTCATTGTTTAGAAGTACGTGCAAGTAGGAGCGCTGCCTACGTGAAGTTTAAGCATTTCATAGATAAGCCATACAAGGTAGGGGTTCTGCCCGATTATTTTATTATATATGGCTTAGACCCTAGTCGAGGGTATAGTCTGTACCTTGATCAGATAATAAGTGAAATGTAGCTTTCATAAGATAAGGTTATGAATAAAATATCATTCTTTATTATAAAGATATTTCTTATGAATGAAGAAGTGGGATATATGTATGTTTCTTCATGATAAAGAAACGTAGTATATAAATGTTTTATAAATGAAATAAATATCAAGGTAAATGTTATGCAAATAGACTTAAGGTCTAAAGCTAGATCATAGATCTAGTTATTTATAGAATGTTATTCTCGTACTATAGGTCCGAGATAAAGAACAGACGTCTGTTGGTGAGAAATCTTGAAATCAACAAAAGGTGAATACGTCCAACCTTTTTATAAATGTGTTTTACGACGTGAATACGTCTAAATGTATTATCTTTTTAAAGATATTTACTCTTTAAACTATGGACTGTTATCCATATGTAAAAGAGTTATGAAAGTATTTACATGAGGGTTGGTTCAAATCCTCTAAAACGTTTTGATACAAGGTAGTACTAAACACTCAGGCTAAAATACACATGTGTCTGGATCCTTACATATATGTACTGTAGTGGGCACACTACAGACATACTGACCATGAGGTAAGTGACTATCTTTAGGGCGAGTGAAGTCCGATTATGTGGTTTGTGCATATGTTTAGTTCCAATGAGATGGGATTGAGACCCACTGAGTCGTTGAACACTATTGGTGTTGTGTCATTACGAATTGTGAAAATGTTTTATTAAGTCAGCGTATTCACCAACATATAGCTGACGTATTTTCAAACTGTTTTCAGGTAACCAAGAGTAAGGTATAGAGAAGAATATGCCAGTGGAGATAGAAGATCACTAGGCATAGAATGCAGCTGGTGGCTCAGCTAATTTTTGTAATGAAGCATATATATATTAAACTTGTTTTTAAACAAGTAATTTTGTAAAACATACTAGGGTGTTTAATTCCCTTTGCAATGAAAATGAATATTTTAAATTAACATTTTCCGATGCACACTTTGATAAATTGACAAAAGTGGTACCAACTGTGAGTCGCACGCTTAGGCTCGAAGGCGGGGTATGACAGGTTGGTATCAGAGTCATCGGTTTTAGCGAATTAAGTATTTGAGAAAAGTACTTAGGCTTTAACCAGTTTAAGTATATGAAAGTATGGATAAGATATATATATATATATATATATATATATATATATATATATATATATATATATATATATGCCCTTGGAAAATCTTAAAGATAGTAACTAATAGCTACCTCCTATTTCTCGTCTATAGAATGTCGAAAAGAGGAAATTCAAACGTTGAAGTCAATAGTGGACCCTTAAGGAATACAAGAGGGAGATTGAAGAAAAATGTTGAAAATCAGGAAGTGAATGCTACTCCTCCTACTGGTGATCATTTCGTAAGAAAAGAAGATATGCAAGAACTAATCGCAAGAGGAATTGCCGAAGCTTTTCCAGCTATGCTCGAGACTATGAGAAAGAAGGAAACATCGAGCAATGAGAAATCTAACAAGTCTAAGAGAGAAGAAGAAGAAGAAGAAGAAGAAGAAGAACATGTCAGTTCTAATAATGATAGCGATTATGAAGAGAAGAAAACCAAGAAACAGAAGACTAAGAAAGGCTGTAGTTACAAGACATACCAAATGTTTTAAACCCAAAGATTTCAATGGAAGCGATGGTGTTATTGCTGCATTGGGATGGCTTGAAGAAATAGAAGCCATCAATGTCATTAGCAAGTGTTCTGAGAAAGAAGCAATTCAATATTCCTCCCAATCATTCAAAGTTGAAGCTCTGCAATGGTGGAATACCCTTATACAAGCCAAGGGTAGATTAAACATGTACAAGCTGAGTTGGGAAGAATTTAAGGATCTTGTAATCAGGAAGTTTTGCCCAATGAACGAGAAAGATGAAATTCAAATCAAGTTCTTAATCATAGAGTTGTTGGGACAAATCTTAAGGACTACAATACTAAATTCCTGGAGTATTGTAGGATAGTACCACACTTGGTAACACCGGAAAATAACAAGGTCACTCGTTATACTGGGGTTTGCCAAAGGAAATTAGAGATATGGTCAGATCGTCTCTACCACAAACCATCGATTCAGCCATGGAATTAGCTAGATATATGATGAACGGGTTGATCAGAACCCATGAAGAAGAAAAGAAAGAAAATACCTTCAAGAAGGAAGTTGTGTTTAAGAAGAATGAAAGGGACAACAACAAGAAACTATACTGTGGAGAGAAGAAGAACTCCCAGTCACCAATTCCCTTGTGTAAGATATGCAATCGAAGACATTTTGGAAGGTGCGGGTTTAATCGGTCACTTACCTGTACTAACTGTAAGCAAGTGGGTCATGCAACAACCGATTGTTGGAAAAATAAGATTGCTTGCTATAGTTGTGGAGAGACGGGACATTTTCAGAATGAATGTCCGAAGAGGAAGACTGGAGGAGAAAGTGCAAGTGGTAGTGGCACCAAGAATGAAGGTAGGAAAGGAAATGCACGTGTTTTTGTGCTCAACATTGAGAAAGCAGCTAAGATGCCGGACGTTATCACCGGTACGTTTCTCGTCAATTATATATATGCTAGGGTTTTATTCAACTCAGGTGCGAACCAAATTTTTATAGATAAGAAATTTTGTAACTTATTTAATGAACCCTTAGTTAAGTTAGACAAATCCTGCGTAGTTGAAACGGCCGACGGTAATCAGGTTAAATATCTGAAGTCTTGAATAAGGGCAAAATACTATTAGAAGGACATGTCATAATTGTCTAGTTGTTACCCATGACATTGGCAGGCTTTGATATTGTCTTAGGAATGGATTGGTTATCCAATAACCAAGCCCGTATCTTATGCGAAAAGAAAGCAATCGAAATTCGTACCAACGGGAAAACAATCCAAATTGCTGGAGACAAAGATGGAGGTCATGTCAGATTAATCTCGATGATTAAAGCAAATAAATGTCTACGTAAAGGTTGTTTGGCATTCATGGTGTATGTGACAGAAGAACCTAAAGAAAAGAAATTAGAAAATGTACCAATTGTCTCAGAATTTCTTAACGTTTTCCCAGAAGAGTTATGTCACACCCCGTTGAGCGATTTGCGGAAACATAAAAACGGAAATGTAACAGACACCTCTGGTATCAACCACATTGTTTATAAAGAACAAATAAACTAGCTTACAATATTTTACATCGATCTAACTTTGTTTACAACTAGGTGATACAAACTAAATCCAACGCGTCAAGCGACTTTACTTCTTACTAGCACACTTGCATCAATTCACCTAGCATTGATCGCAAGTCAACAAGTAGCATATTGACTTTCTAGTCCAAGTCTGGTATACCTGAAAAACATGTTAAAACGGGTCAACTACAAATAGTTGGTGAGTTTCACGAGTTTCAAGAATTCAGTTGTGCGTACAACAATCACAGTTGTAAATACGCAAGTATGTATGTATGTACGTTCACAAGTACGTTTATTTGTATGTTTATGATGTAATTATGCTAAGCTACAGTGAAGCCTTGACTGTCTGTGCTGCGTGCATCCATTTCCTACGCTCAATCAACCACTGTGGCTCCCCTTCCGCCCACAACATGCCCCGGTAGCTATGTCTAACACTACATAGCCTGTTTGTATAAGTATGGTCATGTGCAAACGGCGCCATGTGACACGGCAACCAGGCCGATTCCGTTTGGGTTTGTCAAACCAATAGTACTATTCACAAGCCACCGGCTCGAAGTTAATCACTGTGTTCGTGGGGACTTTCGTGTGTTAGCACTTAGATAATTCCCATCTTCAAACAGTTCAGAGTATATATAGATATGTATCAACATGTTTTTCACCCCAAAAGTTTGTAAAAGCAGTTTAAAAGTGGGGTCATGAAACTCACGGTTTTGTAGGCACTTAGTGCGAGGTCAGCTCGGGGTTCGTTTCCCTTGCTATCACTTAATCCCAATACTCAATATTATAATAATATTAATATTTTAATATTATTATAATCTCAATACTAAACTGGGCTGTATGTCTAATCTGGGTATAGCTGGAATGCCCAGAAATTGTCAATAGGCTTAGGTTGTGATTTTGTTCAATGTCTAATACTTAAAACCAAACTTGGCTCACTTTCCCCGTTTTCCCAGCTGGGCCAAGTTGTTCGTTTATGCGTTCAAAAAACAGTTGTGGGGAAATAAGCTTGAGTCAATGTGTTGGTTGATAAAATGATTAAGTTATAAAGAAAGATCATGTATTGGGGTCCCAGATTAACTACGGGGTCCGGTTTCCGTTTATTCAGTTTGAATTGAGAAGAAACGCGCACAATCTATCCAGATTGTCCAGGTTTCTCATAAAAGGTTCGTTTTTACTTAATTAATCCAAAAATATTATTTTTGACCACTCTTTGTGTTTGTTTAATTTTCAAATTAGCATAACTAATTAACCGTTAATCATTAAATTATGAAAATTTAGTCACTTATCAATTAAAATGTGTAGATTTTTATAAAAATATTTCTGGAATTAATTATTGATTTATTAATTTATAAAAATTCATTTTATCAGCTATATTTAGCCTGAAAATCGTCCGTTTATCCCAAACGATTTCCAAAAATTCCACAAAAATTTCTGGATGTTCAAATTATATCTCAAAAGCATCTGTGTCAATTCCAGAATGTAACAAGCTTGTTCAATATTCTTTTCGTCCCAAATTCGGCTATAAAAATTCATACGAACGCATATGCACAAAACACCCTTAGACCTCTCCAAATGATCCCAAATTTAATATGTGATCAAAATATAATAAATCTGAGTTCCCCACGAAATTTCATAATTTTTCAAGCATTTTAACTATTTTTCCCAAATAAAGGTCCCACTTCGGTAATAAATTCGCCAAATATTCTCGGATCGTCGAAAAATTACCAAATTTTAACAGGGACTCAATGATATGGTCCCTTATGTCCCTGAAAAATTTCAAGACCTAAAAATATACACATCACAACCTTAACCTAAACAGCCCATAATCGAGTGTTTCGGTATTACCTTAGCGGGTTTGGCTCATTTTCGCCTTCCTAATCAAGGTTTCAGGCTCTTGTGCTTCTATGCAGGCTAGATACAAGTCCTATATCACAAACCAAGCAAGTTTCATCAACCAAACAGCCCCTTAACTTAGGGTTTCGGTTAGGGTATAAAACCAAACTTTTGAACCGTAAAAACGTCGTTTAAACCCTCTAATCCGTGTTTATGGCCAAAAAAACTATCAAACCAGGTTTCTATCCATGTGTAGGATCAAAACATTTTTTTGGACCATTTTTAGGGTTTTTGCATGGTTAGAAGTAATTCTTGGTAATCAAAGTTTCATTTTTATAAACAAACCATGTTTAAACAATTTAATTTTGATCAAAACTAGCTACTTACCTCTAGGGTTCTTGAGTGTGTGAAGAAGGCTGGATTTAAGTGTCCAAAATTTTTGAGAAGAATGTTGTTAAAATATCAAAAATCTAGTTTAAATGTGAAAAGGATTTAGGGTGGTTTAGTCCACTTTGGCGGGCTAGACTTTTTGGGCCCCATTTGGGCCCAATTTTGGCCCATTAGTCTCGTTTTGCGTGCCCGAACATGAAATCCTGACCCCAAATTTATTTCGGGTTTGATTTTTGGCGCGAAAAACTTATCGGGTGCGACAAACAGCGCGAAAACGAGTGTTTTTCGGCTAGTTTTGTGTAAAATTATAAAAACATACTATACGTTTGTAAAAATCAAAAATATTTTCACGGATCGCTTAAAACATTTCAATTAAGTGTTTGGTAACTCTTTTTCGGCTTAACGGATGATACAATGCTTGGTTTGTAACTATCTTTCGCATTTAAATCTATAGGGTAGTTAAACGAGCATGTTTTCGTTTAACTTGTTTGCTATCGAACTAAGGCCATATTACTAATATTTTAGCTTATATTAAACTTATATCACCTATAGATGGCCCCTCGAGATATCTGGGTCATAACCAGACCCGTTTGGTTATCCGTCCATTCGTTATGCAATAAGCGGTTAAACGCTTATTCGATTTATGAATACTGAGGTGTATCCGGTTTTGTCACGAATGTCACATTATCCCCCAGTTAAGAAATTTCGTCCCCTAAATTCAATAAACCAGTTAAAAGCTTCTTAGGAACAAACAAGAATATTTGATTTCGTTTTCAAATGTATATAATTCCCCGTTATAAGGGATTTTACCGAACTTTGACCATTGAAATTCTGTTGAGTCTTAACTATTTGACTTTCCCGTCTGTTATTTATACGGGTTCTTTACAAAGTTTAGTTATCTGTGAGTTTTCAAGCGGTACTATCGCCGCCTCATCAATAAGGCACTTGTTTGTTTCGGTATATAGGAAATTACTAGTAGGACTAAAACTCGACACTAAATATGGTTTTAGTCAATTTGCTATGAGATTATATTTCAAGATAACTTCGTACTGTTTCGTATATGTTGATGTCAACTTATCAGTTTCCTCAAATCGAATAACACTTTTCAAAGGTCAACAATTCATTATGTACATTGATATAGTTTTATCTGTGATTTCTGGAATCAAATGAGTGTTGTCAATTTTCAGTCTATTAAAGTATCAATTCATGTTGTTGTTTGTATTGTACTGGTTACAGTGCCGCTTGTATAATATTATGATAACTATTAGTTTTCGAGGATTAGACCAGCGGAAATGTTGGTCCTAAACTTCTATAAGGTTTGGTAATTCTTTTAGTGTTTGTATAGTTTGTTCAAATCGATCATTTGTTTGGGAACAACAAGACGTGGTTAAACCGATTCGGTTTCTTAGGTTTGTCAGAACATAAGAGGCAAAATGACTATCTCAGTCCGAAGTAATCGAAATAGACATACCATGTTGAGGTATGATTTTGTTGACATAATTGTAGGCGTGCCTTTCAGTCATGTAGTTGTTATGGATTGGAAGAGAGTATACAAATTAAGTTAGTGGGTCAACTAGTACCCGGACTATACTGCGTTCTAGGGATGATTTATGAAAGGGTGTTACGAGGCTCATAGTAATCTGTTCCCACTTCCACTAGGTGTTTCCGGTTGTTGTAACATTACCGAGGGCTTCTGACATTCTATCTTAATTCTGGCACAAGTCAGACAATCGGACCATCAATAATATTCCTTTAAATTTTTGCACATCTTGTCTGCACCTGGATGAATAGAATCCTTGGACTTAAGTGCTTCGTCCATGATCAGGTCACATAGTTTACCAAAAGTTGGAATCCAGACTTGGTTTGTTTGAGGTATATATTTTCATCAGTTTTCTTTTCAAAGTTCTGCTCGTCCACGTGCAAAATTTTGTTTTCTAAATGTTATGCTTTTAGAGCTTTCTTTTGGGCGACATGAATTTTCCCGAGAATGTTTGTCTAACAATCGTTTCAAATGCTTGTGCTTTCCAGTGTTTAACTTTATTCATTCATCTTAAGGCATCGGTTTTCACAATTACAATTGTTCCACAATTCTACTCGTCTTACTTCCCATATTTAGTTTTGTCAAATCAATTGCAGGTCATAGGCTTTTGTGATTTATGTAATTTGTTCATTTTGGGGCATAAAAGTAGTATTCCCATGACATAGGTGTAAAAGAAATCGTTCCATACTCCGGGTGAAGGAAAGTGTAATTTTCTTGTGTGTTTTCAATTGTTAGGAAGTGTATTTTTTTACCGCTGTTTCTCTGCATTAGTACGCATTCTAATTCTTCTCGGGATGTATCACAATAGATTACAAGATCATTAGCCCCTTTTGGGAGGCCTAGCATAGGAGTTTGCCAAACTTTCTATCTCAACAATTGAAAAACCATTTCTTATCCTTCTTCCCAATCATAAACTAGGTTCTTTTTGGGTTAAGAGGGTTAAAGGTTGGGCTATACTGGATTTCCAATAAGGCGTCGGTAATACCCAACTAATTCCAAAATTTGTCGAATTTCTCTTGTTGATTCTGTTTACCAGTTTTTCTCGGGTGTATGTGAATTCCGTGTAACTAATAACGTTTTCAAAGAATCGTACTCCTTGTAGCCAAAATTCGCACTTGAACATCTTGATATACAATTTCTCCTGCCCCAAGATCTCCAAGATTGTTCGTGAATGTTGCTCATGTTCCTTCTTGATCTTCAAATATATCAGGAGGTCATTAATAATGTTATAAGGAATTTGTGAAGTTACGATTTACTAACTCGGTTCGTGAGATTCATGACAACTGTGGGTACATTAGTTAGACAGAAGGGCATAACTAAAGGTTCATAATGACCATACCGAGCTCGAAACTTCGTTTTAGACACATCTTCCTTTTGGGTTTTAACTTGAAGATAGCGGGGTCAGAGGTCGATTTTCAAGAATTAGTTCGCCTCTTGAGTTAAGTGTCCAGAATTTTTGAGAAGAATGTTGTTAAAATATCAAAAATCTAGTTTAAATGTGAAAAGGATTTAGGGTGGTTTAGTCCACTTTGGCGGGCTAGACTTTTTGTGCCCCATTTGGGCCCAATTTTGGCCCATTAGTCTCGTTTTGCGTGCCCGAACGTGAAATCCTGACCCCAAATTTATTTCGGGTTCGGTTTTTGGGGCGAAAAACTTATCGGGGGCGATAAACAGCGCGAAAACGAGTGTTTTTCGGCTAGTTTTGTGTAAAATTATAAAAACATACTATACGTTTGTAAAAATCAAAAATATTTTCACGGATCGCTTAAAACATTTCAATTAAGTGTTTGGTAACTCTTTTTCGGCTTAACGAATGATACAATGCTTGGTTTGTAACTATCTTTCGCATTTAAATCTATAGGGTAGTTAAACGAGCATGTTTTCGTTTAACTTGTTTGCTATCGAACTAAGGCCATATTACTAATATTTTAGCTTATATTAAACGTATATCACTTATAGATGGCCTCTCGAGATATCTGGGTCATAACCAGACCCGTTTGGTTATCCGTCCGTTCGTTACGCAATAAGCGGTTAAACGCTTATTCGATTTGTGAATACTGAGGTGTATCCGGTTTTGTCACGAATGTCACAAGTTACCAGGAATACCACCAGAGCGTGATGTTGAATTCAGAATAGACCTAGTACCTAGAACCGCTCCAATAGCCAAATCCCTGTACATATTAGCACCAACAGAAATGAAAGAATTTAATAAACAGTTAGATGAATTGTTAGAGAAAGGATTTATAAGACCGAGTTCTTTACCTTGGGGAGCTCCAATTCTATTTGTGAAAAACAAAGACGGATCAATGACGATGTGCATCGATTATTGCGAGCTGAACAAAGTAACAATTAAGAATAAGTACCCGCTCCCAAGAATCGATGATTTGTTTGATCAACTACAAGGAGCAAGTGGATTTTCGAAGATCGATTTACGTTCTGGTTATCATCAATTAAAATTCCAAGAAGAAGATATTCCAAAGACTGCATTTAGAACCAGATATGGACATTTTGAATTCACGGTTATGCCATTTGGACTTACAAATGCTCCCACATTCATAGATATGATGAACAGAATTTGTAAGCCATATTTAGATAAATTTGTAATCGTATTCATCGACGATATACTTATTTATTCTAAATCGGAAGAAGATCATAAGGTTCATCTCAGGATTTTGCTTGAATTACTTCGAAATGAGAAATTATATGCTAAATTTTCTAAATGTGAATTTTGGTTACATGAGATACACTTTCTTGGTCATGTTATCAATGCAAACGGAATTCAAGTAGATCCCGCTAAGATTGAAACGATAGCTAAATGGGAAATTCCTAGATCGTCAACCTAAGTTCGAAGTTTCTTAGGATTGGCCGGATACTATAGAAGATTTATCTAGAATTTCTCCCATATAGTAGTTCCCTTAACCTCTCTAACTCGAAAGAATATTAAGTATGAATGGGGAATCAAGCAACAAGAAGCATTTGATTTACTTAAACAAAAGCTTACTAATGTACCTATACTGGCTTTGCTAGAAGGTACAGAAGACTTCATTGTATTTAGTGACGCTTCTCATTCAAGTATGGGTTGCATACTAATGCAAAGAAACAAAGTTATAGCTTATGCTTCTCGTCAATTTAAGGTACACGAAAAGAATTAACTCATGATCTAGAGTTGGGTGCCATAATTTTTGCCTTGAAGTTATGGAGACACTATTTATATGGAGTTAAGTTTATCATGTACACTGATCATAAGAGTTTAAAACATATCTTTGATCAAAAGGAACTTAACATGCGTCAAAGAATATGGATAGAAACTTTAAATGATTACGACTGTGAAATCATCTATCATGAAGGAAAAGCAAATGTAGTAGCTGACGCATTGAGTCACAAAGAACATGAAAAACCCAAGAGGGTTAGAGCCTTGAGACTGGAATTACAAATAGATTTAATTGAACAAATCAAGGAGGCTCAAAAGAAAGCAATAGAAGAAAACCAAATCTCCGAGGAAAAGCGTAATGGTACAATCGACTCTTTAGTCAAGGGAGATGATGAATACTCAGACTTGGAAATAGAATCTGGGTACCAAAGATTGAGGATTTACGTTAAAAGATTATGAGTGAAGCTCATCGATCGAAGTATATGATGCATCCCGGTAGTGGTAAAATGTATCAAAATCTTAAGCCTAACTACTGGTGGAACGGGATGAAAAAGGATATGGCTCTATATATAGCCAAATGTTTAACTTGTTTACAAGTCAAGGCTGAGCAACAGAAACCTTCAGGTCTGCTTCAACAACCTGAACTACCTGTTTGGAAATGGGAGATGATAACAACGGATTTATTACGAAACTCCCAAAGACTACCCAACAACATAACGCTATTTGGGTCATTATTGATAGGTTAACTAAGTCTGCTCATTTCATACCTATCAATGAATCTTACTCTATGGATAGATTGACACGAGTATACGTGAACAACATAGAGTCATTACATGGTGTGCCATTATCTATCATATCCGATCGAGAAAGTAGATTTACTTCTCATTTTTGGAAAAGTTTCCAACAAGAGTTAGGAACTCAATTGAATCTTAGCACTGCATATCATCCTTAAACTGATGGGCAGAATGAAAGAACAATTCAAACGCTTGAAGATATGTTCCGAGCTTGTGTGATCGATCTAGGAGGAAGTTGGGATGATCATCTTCCTTTGATGGAATTCTCGTATAGTAACAGTTATCACACGAGTATTCAGGCCGCACCATTTGAAGCATTGTATAGACGGAAATGTAGAACGCCGGTATGTTGGTCTGAAACAGGAGATAATCAAATATCTGGACCAGAGATAGTCCAAGAAACCACAGATAAGATATTGCAAATCCGTGAACGACTTAAAACGGCAAGAGATCGACAAAAGAATTATGCAGATGTTCGCCGTAAGCCATTGGAATTTCATGTAGGCGATAAAGTCTTGTTAAAGGTTTCAACCTGGAAAGGTGTTATACGATTCGACAAGAAAGGAAAATTAAGTCCGCGTTTTGTGGGACCATTTGAAGTGTTAGAACGAATCGGTACTGTTGCTTATTGCTTACGACTGCCAGAAGAGATGAAAGGAATACATGATGTATTTCATGTTTCTAACTTACGAAAGTGTCAAGCTGACGAAACTTTAGCTATGCCTTTAAAGGACGTTGAAATCAACGAAAATTTAAAATTTGTAGAACAACCTCTACAAGTTGAAGATTTTCCAAGTAAAGAGACTTAAGCGACGAAAGCTGAAGTTAGTCAAAATAAGGTGGAACTCCCGAAGAGGACCAGAGTTTACTTGGGAGTTAGAATCAGAAATGAGAAAGAAATATCCACATCTGTTTTAGTGAATCTCGAGGACGAGATTCATTCCAATGTGGGGAGGATGTAACACCCACAAAGTTTAGGTCCAAATTTGACAAATTTATAAAGATAAAGGACTAAAAATATTCATGAAATAAGTAATGGGGAAAAATAAGATAAAGAAATGAAGGCATTTTTATGCTAAGGGAATAAGTAAAGAAACTCCATCCCACATGGAAAGTGGGAAAGAATGGAAAGCACTTTATAAGGAATGAGTTTTCCATGGTAATGTTCTTATGTGACTAACCACTCTCACTAGTCCTAGCGGAGGATGCGAAGCACACCCGACGGCACGCGCACGGACTCGGACTCGGAATCGGGCGATGGGCTTAATGTGGCGTTTTGATGGCGCACTTTGCACTTCGCACGCTGGAATCGCCGCGAGCCGTATAAGGGCCGCTTTAGTATTTTTGAACTATGATCAACATGTGACAAGCTACCAAAAATCGGGGACTAAAAATGAAAATTTAGCACCTTTGCGATACGCGAAGATGCATGAAGTAACCTCATCCGATGCTGACACGTGGTAGGTCTAGTGGTTGACACAGCAAAGCTATTGACCAACTTCGCGATACGTGAAGAAATCCTTCGCGATACTGATCGATGTCGAAAGGTCAATAAAAAACATTTATAAAATACCTTTACTAGCAAGGGCAAGTAAGGTGTCGAATCCATAGGGAATCAGTGGAAAGTGCTAATCAAGTTCAATACTTAGTAATAATTATGTTAAGCGGACAGACGATGTCAAGCAAGTTGAAAATTAATTTGGTTGTAAAACAATTTAAGAAAACAGTGACTACACTTCAGGTTAAGGTAATGCAATGAACTGATTGATGATAATTTAGACCAATTGGGAAATCTCATAGACATGATTCGTTTATTAGAATAGATAAATGATTACTAAACACAATAGTTTGGTTATGATGATTCACATAACTTAATCCGAAGAATTGACACAACTGAACATGGTCTATCTAATTACCAGTTCATTAATACAAAACTAAGCATCTATCAATGATTAATGGCAAACAGTTCAATGACGATAAGAACTTAATCCTAAATGTTGATGAACACAAACCAGATAATTGATGATAAACAAAAGTCCCAAAAACACAATTGTTTAATCAGTTACAATAAACATATAGATTCAATCAACCAAAAGATTAATCAAACTAAATCCCAATACATGTAATGTTCATAAAATAATCACTTCATATGCAAACCCTACACCTGAAGTGGTCACGAGTGGTTTAGCCTTGCCTCTTCATCATGATTAGCTTGATTATGGATTGAAAGGATGAAACCATGGATGATTATGGTGATTGGTAGGTGTTAAGATGGTGGAGAATGGCCCCAAAATCGTCAAAGGGGGCTAGGGTATGAAGGATAGGCGGTATAGGATTGAACCGGGCTTAAATATGGAAGAAAAAACCTAAAAATTGCATTTTTCCGCCTAGACGGCCGTAGCCTACGGTCTCCCCACCATAAGCTACGGTGGGACGGTAGCCTACGGTCATCACCCACTGCCTTACGGTGACTGCCCCCTCACACTGTTTTGCCCATAACTTCTTCGTTATAGCTCCGTATTCCGCAACTTAACACACATTATTTCATCCACACATCAGATACGCGAAGGAATATAATAATACTTGCGACTACATTTGTCCTTCGCGCATCACGAAGCAACTTCATGATACGCGAAGATGCACAGATTCCGGCTATAAATAGGCAGCCATGGGGATGAAGTCTCCATCACATCACACGCATTTTACCTAGGTTTTCGTGCCAAAATCCCATCATTCCCGATACGCTCGTTGTCTAGAAGTACGTGCAAATAGGAGCGTTGCCCACGTAAAGTTTAAGCATTTCATAGATAAGCCATACAAGGTAGGAGTTCTACTCGATTATTTTACTATATATGGCTTAGACCCTAGTCGAGGGTATAGTCTATACCTTGATCATATAATAAATGAAATGTAGCTTTCATAAGATAAGGTTATGAATAAAATATTATTCTTTATTATAAAGATATTTCTTATGAATGAAGACAAGAATAGGGTCAGTAGTCTCTGCCGTTGCAGGTCCTTCTCCTTCCGCTGAGATGGCCCTCTTTTTTGTTTTGTTTGTTCACCGCACAAAATCATGAAGAAGCTGGAATAACTCAGAAAGAGAGTGGCGCCTAGCCGTTGAGAGCGTCTGTTGTCTTTGTAGAGGAACAGTACGATCTTGGACTGGCCCCCTTCGCATGACCTAGAAAGAAAAAGAAGTCCGTGCTACTATAAGGCCTCTAAACTCCTCCCTCAGGACACTGTTGCGTTGCCATGGGGACGGGCTAGCCCCGACTTCCAATGGGATATATGTACGTTTCTTCATGATAAAGAAACTTAGTATATAAATGTTTTATAAATGAAATAAATATCAAGGTAAAGGTTATGCAAATAGACTTAAGGTCTAAAGCTAGATCATAGATCTAGTTGTTTATAGAATGTTATTCTCGTACTATAGGTCCGAGATAAAGATCAGACGTCTGTTGATGAGAAATCTTGAAATCAACAAAAGATGAATACGTCCAACCTTTTTATAAATGTGTTTTACGACGTGAATACGTCTAAATGTATTATCTTTTTAAAGATATCTACTCTTTAAACTATGGACTGTTATCCATATGTAAAGGAGTTATGAAAGTATTTACATGAGGGTTGGTTCAAATCCTCTAAAACTTTTTGATACAAGGTAGTACTAAACACTCAGGCTAAAATACACATATGTCTGGATCCTTACATATATGTACTGTAGTGGGCACACTACAGACATACTGACCATGAGGCAAGTGACTGTCTCTAGGGCGAGTGAAGTCCGATTATGGGGTTTGTGCATATGTTTAGTTCCAATGAGATGGGATTGAGACCCACTGAGTCGTTGAACACTATTGGTGTTGTGTTATTAAGAATTGTGAAAATGTTTTATTGAGTCAGCGTATTCACCAGCATATAGCTGACGTATTTTCAAACTATTTTTAGGTAACCAAGAGTAAGGTATAGAGAAGAATATGCCAGTGGAGATAGAAGATCACTAGGCATAGAATGCAGCTGGTGGCTCAGCTAATTTTTGTAATGAAGCATATATATATATATATTAAACTTGTTTTTAAACAAGTAATTTTGTAAAACATACTACGGTGTTTAATTCCCTTTGCTATGAAAATGAATATTTTAAATTAACATTTTCCGCTGCAAACTTTAAAAAATTGAAAAAAGTGGTACCAACTGTGAGTCACAAGCCTTGGCCCGAAGACTGGTGTGACACCGACTAAAGCAAAAATGCCCGAATGTGACGTACAGATTGTTCAAAACACATGTGACACTATTATGTGGCAATATTATCATTAATTCATTAATACTTCAAATACACAAGTTTATACAAGAAATACAAGAAAAATAAATACAACAAAGCAATTTGTCCGTTTGTTTGAATAACCTAAGTCTAGTGTCTTCTCCGAGTATCATCCTCTAATAATTGTACCTGTAGCATGTATATAAAATAAACGGTCAGCTACAAGTAGTTGGTGAGAATCACACAGTTTTGAAATACATACAAAAGAATCATACAATTCTATGAACATGTGTAACAACACAATTAAGGCCATTTCCAATTGGTAATAACCAACGTACTCGGGTAATCGCATAAGCACGCACGGTCCTTTCCAGTTGGGGACAACCAACGTGCTCGGATAATAGCACAACGCACGCAAGGTCCTTTCCAGATGGTAACAGCCAACGTACTCGGATAATAGCACAACGCACATAAGCAAATAAACACACAAGTCCATAATGCGAATTGTAGTTTGAAAAAAGCATACTAAGTAAAACATTTGAAGATGATGTACATGCTACCCCCAAAATGTAAAAGCGTTAAAAAAGGGGGTGTGAGAAACTCACCTCGAAATCAAAGATAAACTTGTAATAAAAGCCGAAAGCATAGTAACAAAACCGAAGCAACCAAAAGTGCGTTAAAGAATCCGAAGCGATTGTACTTCTCAAACTATCATTAAAACGAAAACAAAATCTATTATCGGAATTGAAAAGGTTATATATTTTGGTTTTAGGTGTTAGGCATCATTTCAATATATTTTATTAGCATTTTATGGCTTCTTATATTATAATACTACATTTAAACTTTACCGGTATTTTAACGAACTATTTAAAAAAATTTAACACCGATATAAGAAATATAATATTTGCGAATTACAGATTTTAATGATAGTTTTAATTCGAAAAAGATTATGTTAACAGATTATAAAGTTTAACGAAATCGAATTATAAGGTTAACGAAAAGGGAATATATTATTATTTAAATGTTATTTCAACTAATATGTGTATTCTAACGTTTGTGGAATGTCGGTGTTAGCCGTTGAACTTTGTCCAAAAACAATATCGTTAAAGATTAACAAGATAGATTTTTTAATTAACGAAACGGAATAAATAATATAGTTTTAATCAGGTTTTACGAAACTTAACGAAAGTTAATGATTTGTTTGTTTGGATAAAAAGTGGTAAAATGATATTATTTATGGACATGGATTTCATCTCGTTAGCGAAATATATATATTAATGAAAAAGTAATCAATATAATATATTAAACGAAATTTTACGACCTTTGCGAAAATGAGAAAGTTGAGGTTTTTGGATGGAAATGATAAAATATATTTTATACTTAATTTATAAAAAATGTATTTAGTTTAAAAATAATTTTATTTGATTTATTATGATTTAATTATTTATTTGATTTAATGATATACTAAAAGAGTTGAAAGAAAAAACATTAAAAAAAATTAGTGCAATGACCCGGGTTCGAACCTGGGTTTGTAGATTAACAATCAATAGACTTAATCACCAGGCCACTTTATAACTTTGATTACCAAACAGAATATATATATATATATATATATATATATATATATATATCAATGTTGTAAAACTCTCGAGTGGGCGGCCGAGTACTCTCTGATTACTCCCCGCCAAGATCGAGTACTCCCCGCATCAGCCGAGTACTCCATAGGTATTTTCCGAGTAATCCCCGACTACTCTCGAGTACTCACAACTCCCAGTCGACTGTCTAGGACCGCCTAACGACTTTTACAACCTTGATATATATATATATATGTGTGTGTGTGTGTGTGTGTGTGTGTGTGTGTGTGTGTGTGTGTGTGTGTGTGTGTATAATTTATAAGTTTCATCATCTTCTTCCTCAATAAACCCTAAATTCTAATTCTCTTAATCCATTCCATGTTCGTTAAATCTATGTTAGGGGTTTTATTTGTTGGCTAAAAACTAATCGAAAGCATATAAAAATTACCCGGTAATGTAACGTGAAGAGGGTGAACCATGGTTGTCGGAGTAAGATCTTTGACGGATTAATTCGTCATTATAGAGAGCTTTTCAGTGGGTAAAGATAGTGTGAGCAAGTTTAGATTAACGATAGGGTCCTATTTATACTTGTAATTGGAGCGTAGGCTCGTTAATTGATGTTAAATGAGTTTGAAACAATTCCGGCGACGGCTACGACTTGATTATGGGATTAAAACATGTTTTAAAGATTGATTAGTCGTTATGGTTTAAGCTAGTTATGGGTCAAATCACGATTAAAATACATGATTGCGATGCTTAACGGACTTTGCCGGAAAACCGGGCTGGCGGCCGGGGGTAAGGGCAGGTAGGGTTGGGTTGTTATAATAAATTATTATATCTTAAATAAATTTGCAAATTTCAGCCCCTGTACTTTCAAGCTATATTAAAATGAAAATAAAGTATGCTTACAATCTACCCTTGAACTTTGAAAGATTTTAAAAATGATAATAAAAGTTAGAAAAGGTTAAAATTCTTGGATTGATTTCGTATTATACCCGTAAAGTGTAGAAATTTAATAAACATGTAACCTTAATATCCCGAGGCTTCGTTAATTGCATAAAACGAATAGAAAACAAACAAACGATAAACCTAAACAATCGGAAATATTATACAAAAGATGAACAACAAACAAAATGCATTGAAACGATGAAATGAGTCGGTTTAACGAATACGAGTACAAATTCAAATAACAATTAACAAATGTCACATAAATACATGAAACGAACTTGATATATATATATATAAACAAAAACCGAAAATTCAAAATGGGTCGGGTTTTCGGGTTTGAAAAGTAACGAATGCTACATTCATAATGAGGTTTGTGAGTTTGGAAGTCAACTCATTGAGTCCAAAGTCAGAATAGTTTTAATTCAGAGTCGTTCCCACGAGTCTGACCGACTACGGATAATTTAGAATACAATATTTATGGATTAAACGTATTAAAATCAAACACAGTAATATTATTCAACATTTGCATTTAACCATTAAATCAAAAAAGAACTCAAAAGTATAACTGTATAAATATTCACACATCCAAATACTAAATCAAAACAAACTACTAGCTAATCTAAGACCGGTAGCATCTCTGTGATAATCATGCTTGTCCTGAGTCATCGGTTTAGTGAACAGGCTAACTAGGTTTTGATATGTGTCTATTTTGCTTATTATGATGTCTTCTGGTTCCAGTATTTCCCGTATAAGGTGGAACTTTCTTAGAATGTGCTTGGCTCTGTGATGAGATCTGGGCTCTTTGGCTTGAGCAATAGCACCTGTGTTATAAAAGAACACCTCGATTGGTTTGTGAATACTTGAAATCACATCGAGGTCAGTGATGAACTTCTTCATCCAAGCAGCTTCCTTAGCAGCATCTGATGCAGCTATGTATTCTGATTCGGTGGTAGAATCCGCCACCACACTCTATTTGGAGCTTTTCTAGTAAAAAGTTCCTCCATTGATAGTGAATACACATCCTGATTGTGAGCGAGAATCATCTCGGTCAGCCTGGAAGCTAGCATCAATGTAGCATCTTACAATAAGCTCTTCTTCCACTCCTCCAAAAACTAAGAACATATCCTTGGTCCTTTTCAGGTACCTAAGAATGTTCTTTACTACAGTCCAATGGGCAATGCCAGGATTTTGCTGAAAACGACTAGTCATGCTCAACGCATAAGAGAAGTCAGGTCTAGTACATAACATAGCATACATGATAGAACCGATCGCCGAAGCATATGGAATTGTTTGCATGTGCTTAGTTTCAATGTCCGTTGCCGGAGATTGCGATTTGTTCAACACGGTTCCTTTAGCCATGGGGACAGCTCCTTTCTTGGAGTTATCCATCGAGAAGCGTTTCATTACCTTGTCTATGTATGTACTTTTACCTAGCCCTAGAAGCCGATTAGACCTATCTCGGTAGATCTTGATTCCAAGAATATAAGCAGCTTCACCAAGATCTTTCATTACGAAACAAGATCCCAACCAGTGCTAAACTTCCTTAAGATAGGAATGTTGTTTCCAGTGATTAGTATATCAATCATATACAGGATGAGGAATGATATAGTGCTCCCACTAACCTTTCTGTAAACACAAGGCTCATCTTCACTTTTGATAAAAACCAAACTCTTTGATTTTCTCATCAAAATAAAGATTCCAGCTGCAAGATGCCTGTTTAAGTCCATAAATGGACTTATTCAGTTTGCACACCCTGTTAGGATATTGAGGATCGACAAAACTTTCAGGTTGAATCATATAGACATCTTTAGAAATGTGTCCATTAAGAAAAAGTTGTTTTGACATCCATTTGCCATATCTTGTAGTCATAGTACACGGCTACGACAAGTAATATCCTTATTGACTTAGTCATAGCAACGGGCAAGAAAGTTTCATCGTAGTCAATACCCTGAGTTTAAGTAAAACCTTTCGCGACTAGCCGTGCTTTATAAGTCTATACATTTCCATGCATGTCGGTTTTCTTTCTGAAAATCCGCTTGCTCCCTGCTGTCCGACATTCGGGGGTAGCTCAACCAAGTTCTAGACTTAATTGTCATGCATAGATTGCATCTCGGCATTTATGGTATCTTGCCATTTCTCATATTCTGAATCTAAGATGGCATATTTGTAATTAGCATGTTCGTTGCTTGACTCGGCTACTCAGAGGACTTCGGGACCATCTAGATGCCATAGGTATTTAGAATTTGGTACGCAAGTCCTATTACTTCTGCAAACGCTTGTGTTTATGTCTGATGTATCAGCAACAACAACTTGTTGATCAGACGTTCTGTGACACTCCGCCAAATTGGTTGTATCTGTACAAATAAAAAACTTGAATTCTAAGCGTTAATTTCCATTAGATTAAATTTGGTTTAGTTAATCGTACCATCCTAACGGTCCGCTATTGGTGCCACTGATGGTCTAATGAAATCTGGATAATGAAGTCTGACACGAATTGACACGTCTTGATGGCTATTTTAAAATAAAGCAATAAATAGCGAGGTCGAGGTGTTCAATCTGCATTCCAACTCGAAATCCCTCTCTAGTTATCTCGTGAACAATGCCCGGAGCTCCCGCGTCGTAGTTTGAGTCCGTGAAGTAGATGCCACCTATTTGAGGCCCCAAAATTGTTTCAAAATGTCGACATGTTAATCAAGCCGAAGCACGATCCAAATCACCGAAGTCCTTAACCATTGTTAACCTATTGCAATGTATATGTTATAGCTTTAGTGAATACATTATAGCTTCGACCCTAGTAGATGATATAGTCAACTTAGAGAAGTTTTAATAGACAAACTAAGCTTTGAGTACAAAGGCTATGATAAAACAAAAGCTTCTACACGACGAAGAAGCGTAGATTTTAAAATATGAACGTCTCTTCGTGAAGAAGAAACATAAAGTTATAAGCAAGGAATTTAATCAAATAAGCGTTTCTACATTATAAGGAAATATAAAGCTTTTAAAAGACTAAAATAAAAAGATTAAAGATCTATCTGTCATAAAAGAAAAACAATTTTCATTTATATAATGAGAGAAACGTTTTGTTACAAGGTTTGAAACTATAGTGCCAGACCATAGGAGTCTGAAGCTGAACCCTAAGACGATTTTGATAACTCATACAAACTTATTTCGAACTATAGATCTAAGATAATCAAGTTAATATATTCAATTGCCAACTAATAATATACAAGTTGAATACGTCTTCACTGTTTTAAATCATTTAAACAAGCCAAAGTTTATATGGGTTTCATACATCCCTAAATCTTTATAAAAGGAATTAATCATTGGCACTCAGACTAGAATATGCGTTTTTCTAGATGCTTGCATATGTGGTTACACGGTGGGCACACTATGCTACGTTTAATCATGTCCCTACTCAGTGAGAGCCAGGGCCGTCCCTAAGATTATCAAAAAAAAAAATTAGGGCCTGGGACATAAAAAACAATAGGCCCTAAAATACAATGTCAAACTCTAATGTAATTTAGACAAAAAATGATAATAATAAACAAAACAAATAATTTTTTTGCAAATCGATCTAGCTAAAATACTTAAACAGATTTGTGTCTTAACTTTTCTTTTATTATTGTTGGTTTTATGTTTTTGATCTAACTAAAGTCATTAAACATCAATAACTTACTAACATGTTAATGCAAAAATTTACTAAACATTTAAATTGATGGGCCAATACACATTTCGGTAAATCCGATAATTAAGATTTGTTTATTCGGCAATGGAAGATATGTGGTCGTATGCGGTGGGTGCTTAGATATTATGATATTGCATGCTTTGGTGCGAGTAAGGAGCAAATAGTGTAATCTTTTATCATTTCTTGATCATCTGCTCTTTGTTGCCATCGTGGAATAAAAATATTTTAGCTGAGGGGTTCAAATAAAACTTTATTTTTGGACTTACAAGTGTATGTTGGTTACTTTTTTTTTACAATGCCGCCTTCATATAATATTTTTAGAACGAAGATTTTTTTGTATTTAGGCTACCATACTTCCTAAATTTGGAGAACCCTGTTACCTCACTCTCTGTATTTAAAGAATATGATAAATAACTTTCTAGCTTTTCATAAAGTTATATATATATATATATATATATATATAGAACATGGGGAGGGATCTTATGAGAACCATGTTGAGTTTTAAGAACTTAAGAACTTCATTCTAGGCCACACATTTAATTAAATAGATTGGAATACGTTGTTGAGATTAAATGTGGCAAAAAAGTCAAAGTATGAGAGAGAATAAAGATATAAGTGTTTACACTAACTTTTACATCTGTTACACATGTATAAAAAGTCGACTCAGTGCGTAAAAAATTCTGTAATTTTTTTATGTGTACATAAGCTACATATATTACGCATGTGTAAGAAAATTCAAAAAAAATAAATCGTTACACTGAGTTCTTTCGAGTTCTTAAAACTTAAAGGGGTTCTCATCCTATAAAACATAAACTAAATGAAGGATAGATAAAAACAGATAAAAAGTTAAATAAAACATAAAAAAAAAGTCTTACTAAATTTTATTCATTTAAAAAGGAGAAATAAATAGCACACATTAAGCAAAGTTTGTCTCCCATTAATTAATATAGTAAAGTGATCCTTCATAATTCCCACAGTCACATAAAAAAATCAAATAAAATATCAAATAGCAGTTGTGCTTTTAACTTGCCGCCGCCTCCAGTCCTCGTCTTCACTGGAAAAGTTTCCGGAAACTAAAAATTCATTCCTCATCTTATTTAATCAATAAACAAACTGTATTAGCCAAACACACACACATACACACACATATATATATATATATATTAAGAAAATCATGGGCCTCACAAAGTGATGGGCCTGGGCTTGCTCTTCCCTATGACCGGCCCTGGCAAGAGCCCATCGAAAGAACTAAGTTGTTTCAAGTTGAGCTTTGTAATATAGAGAGTTATGAAAATGTATTATAATTGGCCAACGCCATTCACCAACATTGTGATGGCGTATTTCCAAATTGTTTTTAGGTAATCAGTAGGAAGAACACCAGATAGCCGTTAGGCACAGATCTGATGGCTCCAGCATTTTGAAAACATATAAAATTATGTTTTGATAGTTGATAAATGTTTTGTAACCGATATGTGGTGTCTAATTCCCTTATATATAAACAAATATTATAATTATCAAGTTTCCGCTGGCAGCAAACACTTTGATAAAATTACAAAAGTGATACCAGCTGTTGCAAACTCAGGCCTCGAGGCCGGGTGTGACATTGTACGAGTGTCGGTACCAAGATTTTAGGTTTTTGGTACTAAGGGTACGGGAATTTTTGTATTTTGTACACGTTTGGAATATGTAGAGGTTTTATTGTATCTTTTGGTATTATGTTACTTGATTATAATGGATTTGATATTATGGTTTACTTTGTTATTATTTTTATTGGTTTTATTTTTGGTTTTGGTATTATGTTTTGGTTGTGGTATTATGTTTTGATAGTATGGCAATTTGGTACCCATATCGGCTCAGTTTAGCCAATTTGGTACCCATATCGACTCAGTTTATTTGTTACTCGTTCTGGTACCAAGGTCATTGGAGATTTGATAAAAAGAAAAGCAAAACGGTATCAAAGCGAGTACCGCACCGATACATGTGCTCGTACCGTATAACAAATTCGGTACGAAACTCGTTTCTCAGTTTTATTGATTTTCTATACGCATACTCTCTAACTCATCCTTATACGTAAGTCAATGTCGGCTTATTTACTCAATCATTAAATACGTTAAAAGAAATTTGTAGGTCACGTTTTTTCTAACGGAGTTAATAGTGTGCCTAATGAATTAAATTGTGTTAATACTTAATAGTGTGCCTAATGAATTAAATTTTGTCTAGAACATTGTTGGATGGCTTCAAAAGGGAAAAAAACATTTTTAGGTATGGTATTCATCCTTTTAAAATGGAGCTAGTGGGTTGAGAATTGAGATCTTTACAAGTACAAGAATAAAAAAATTAGGTGAAAATGAATTTATTGTTAAAAAAATATACAACATTTATACATGTAGATGCACAAGAAAGTTAAGTACACGCCAACGGCTGAGATATAGTATAATAAATATATCTTTTTCGGTTCTATTCATAGTTCTCACCACTCAGTTCCAAACCAGTTTCATACTATAAATGCTAATATGTCTTTGTTTGTTAAATAAACATGATATATTCAATTAGTTTATATTCAAAGTTTACTTAAATATGCACTCTTTCTACAATTCAATATAGTTTATCAAAGTAACTTTTTATAAAATTGATTTAATTGCATTTTAGTGTTTTGTATTTACCAAATGAAGTATATATCTATACGGTTTGGATCAAGTACAAATCAACATAACCTACTAAGTGTGTGAATCAAGAAGAAAAAAGAAAACACGCGGTGACGATTCATGATTAATTTATTAATCGATTAAAGATTATGAATCGGCTTACACCTTATAGAGTTTGAAGCCCTTTGATCGATAAGAAAATACGATCGATCAATTTACAGTTTATAGAGTTTGAAATTACCTTCGACCGATCGATCAATTAGAGTTACAAGGATGTGAAATCAATTGAACTGATCAATTCAAATAATAGAGCGTGCGTAATCAACTGAGTTGTTGCATTTGCTTTTCTTATTAACGGGCATCAATGGGTGAAGAGAAATTACAATATTGTTATTTCAATTGGGTAACTAGCTATTAAACATATATGTAAAGTAATTATATTCATAAGTGGAGTAAATTAAAATATTTACTGGTCTGCCACGTATTGGCACATGGCCTGTCAAATCGTTCCACGTGTTAACACGTGGTTGGACATGTGTCTCTGGAAACTTAACATGGTCTTTGCGTATCGATGGTCCAGGTTTCGGCCATTGCGTAGCGTGACACCGCCTAATATCGGGTTTTGTATTGTTCCATCGCGTATCGCGATGGGTGTTTGGTTATCCCGCCGTGTAGCGCGACGAACTTGAAATTTCAGAATTTTTATTTTAGTCCCTCTACTTCAAAAATTGACATTTTTGGCTTAATCTTAATAGGAAATTCTCGAAATGTTACGATTGGTCAACTCATGAACCCACCGGTTTGACATGAGCACCTATGTCAGCTAAACGTGTATCGGCATGTACATGTGGGGTTTTATCCAAAACTAAACTCAAACTTGCAAATTCCTGTTAAAATAAGTGTTTATTAAGTAAAAAATAAAACATAAAGATAATATTATGAAAACTTTCATTAGTAATAATGTGAAAACCCTTTACACGAACGGAAAAAAAAACAACTTTATTTTGAAAACAACTAATGAAGTTTGGTAACCAGAATCGGTGAACACAAAAAATATTTCGATCATAAGCTCGATCTTATAAATTCTTATCTGCTCGAAAATTACAATACACATTTCTCTTAATTATATAACCCACAAGCTCGGGTATTTATTCTAATTTAGATTTGAAAATCCAACTAGACTAAAATACAAAAACCATAATCATATTCAAATAATAATTAGTAAAAACAAATCTAAATAATAATTATTAAATAAATTTCTTATTGTTCACCAAGTAATTCATTCCATGTAAACTAAGTTACATGCTCAACTTGATAAACAAGACCCCAAACCTAGGCTTGATGAGTCGATCCAATCTGCCTCATTGAATCGAGGACGGGAATTAAGTCAAACAACTTATTTTCTTGAAATTTATGTCGAAATGCTAAGATAAAAAGAACAACAGAAAACTATATACTCATTTCTTTATATAAAACATGGTGTGTACAAGTTATTTGAAAGAGAATAAATTAAATGTTAAATAAAATATTATAATTAAAAAAAAGTCATGTGTCTTCATTAATTTCATTGGATGTGTACAAGAGAGGTAAGCCACACTACACACACTCTTATATGTAATATATATATATATATATATATATACATATATAGATTAGTACACAGGAACTTGAAAAGATTGTTCCAAACTCCCCCTGATCATAGAGGTAATGGCACACTAGTCAATTACAATAGTTGCATTCATCAACATACTTCCAATCTATTATATTCTTCATTGAATTTATAAAATCATTTCATCTTAGTTGTTACTATTACACTGATTTAATCACCATGCAGATTTACTTATGCATGCACATAATTACAATTTACGCATAGATGTGTTAAGAAATCGACGTAAAAAATTATGCTAATTGTTATGATTCTTGCATTGCAGATTACTAAAATGCCAACTAACATGCACATTGCTAGTTCTGCAAGAGCCTCTATATTTTCTTTTCAGCAAGTTTCAAAGTCAAACAATGCGGTTTTCAGTAATGGCGTTAGCGTGGCATCGTGTGCAAAGGTTAAAAGCTCATGTCACATCACTTGTACACAATTATCATCTCAAAATGTAAAATTCAGATTTGAAAAGATGATCACAAAAGCCATGTCAGATTCTAGTGACACAAAACCACTTCCAGGGCTGCCTGTTGATCTAAGAGGTTAATTTTATAAACCATTGTGAATAATATGCATTTAAGCTTAGATGTTTAAGAAATGAGCTAATATTGTAGCAAAAAAAAAGTCTATTTTTCATTTAAAGTTAATAAAATATGTTATAATTTAATTTTTCTCGGGGCGATTTTTAGGAAAGAGGGCATTTATTGCTGGTGTAGCTGATGCTAATGGATATGGTTGGGCAATAGCCAAATCCCTAGCTGCTGCTGGTGCGGAGATTCTAGTTGGCACGTGGGTCCCAGTATGTAACTAATCCTTAAACGAGCATTTAAATGACCGGATTGTTATGTTCATGTTTGTTCGTTAATAAAATGACTGTGATCGTGTTGGTTAATGTTCTAAACGAATAGTTCAGGAATGTAAATGAACACAAACGTACATAAATGAATATAAAGGAACATAAATGAATAAACATAAACCAACACGATATATCAAAGGGTTTTAAAATATTAAAACCAAACTGATATCAGTAACTAAAAAATTTGAGTGGATGTTTATACAAATAAACAACTATAAACAAACGTAAATGAACAAACATAAACGAATGTAAATGACTAAATGGACTAGCATCACAAGCGTTCACGCCTCATGGACAGCGACATTCATTTGTTCATCCTCATTCATTTTATCAACTGAACAAAAAACCGTGCTCGTTCATTTATTTATAATAATAATAATACAAGTAGTAATATTTCAAGAACTATCTGATTCTTCTAATTGCAGCCCATTCAAACTCTTCTTTTTTTAGCAAATATTTTTATTTGACCCATTTTTGATCAAATACCTCAACCAAACATTCTTATGCCAGTTAAAATGCATTTTGTTTTTTATTATTATTCACCTTTTTTAGGCACTTAGCATATTTGAGACCAGTCTTCAAAGGGGAAAGTTTGACGAATCACGCATGTAAGTAATATATATATTCCACATTTTTTTCACTTAGTTTAAGATAATATTATTGCTTGTTGACTAATCAGTAAGTCCAATTTGTGATGTTAGGTTGCCAGATGGTTCTTTGATGAAAATTGCTAAAGTATACCCCTTAGATGCTGTTTATGATACTCCTGAAGACGTTCCTGAGGATGTAAGTCCACAGTCTTTTAAGGACTTTTTGGAAATTTTATGCGAGAAGAAAAAAAGAAAAAAGTAATGAAATCTTGTGTAACGCGTGACCATTATACAGGTGAAAACGAACAAGCGTTATGCAGTGTTCTCAAAGTGGACTATTAAGGTAGTCATTTCATGAACTATGTTTTGTGTTATTTTCACAAAGTCAAACATTCCTGAAAAAGTCAAAGTTCATGTTTTCGCTTCGCAGGAAGTAGCTGAATCTGTGAAAGAGGATTTTGGAAGCATTGACATTCTTGTGCATTCATTAGCCAATGGACCCGAGGTATGCATGGGACGTTATGTGCCAAAATGGTAATATTTTGTAATGATCAAAACGGGCCAGGTCGACCCATTTGAGATAAAACACAACCCAAACCGACACATTCATAAGTCAACGAGTCAAAAGACTCAAAACTAAAACCTTTATCTTGCAGGTTACAAAACCTCTTTTAGAAACATCAAGGTACGGGTATCTTGCAGCCGTATCAGCATCAAGCTATTCTTTTGTGTCATTGCTCCAGCATTTTGCCCCAATAATGAACCCGGGTATAATTCTCATGTACGCTCGTCTTTTGACCGGTCAAAGTCAAAATTTTAATAATCAAAGTTGACCTTAGCTATTATAATGCAGGTGGTGCTACAATTTCTCTTACCGCCTCAGCTTCTAAAAGAATCTTACCAGGGTAATTTCTTTCATTTTACCTTTTTTTAATAACTTTTAGTTATTAAAATTGCACCGTGTTTAATGCAGATACGGTGGAGGTATGAGTTCGGCCAAGGCTGCTTTGGAGAGTGACACACAAGTTAGTTATCCTATCACAAATTTTTTATTTTTTTTATATAATTGGCTTCCAACATTTATAACTATTTAATAATAAACGCAGGTTTTGGCATTTGAAGCCGGAAGAAAACATGGAATCAGAGTGAACACAATATCTGCAGGTAATATAATAAGTCAATAACTTTACTTTATACATACATAAATTTGGTTGCGTTGTATTAATGCGTAGTAAAAATATACCAGGACCACTAAGAAGTAGTGCTGCAAAGGCGACCGGTATTATTGATATGCTGATTGATTATTCATTTGAGAATGCACCACAGCAGAAAGAATTATCAGCAGGTTAGTGTGAATCTTATTTAGCAAGTAAAGAATAATGTATTTTATAATTATTTTGTTTTATAACGATGAAATCAATTTATTTAAACAGAGGAAGTGGGAAATGTTGCTGCATTTCTGGCATCACCGTTGGCTTCAGCCATCACAGGGGCGGTGTTGTACGTAGACAACGGGTTGAATGCAATGGGAGTTGGAGTTGACAGTCCGGCTTTTAAGGATCTTGACATCCCAAGATAGTAACAAGCGCAACGTTGTTGTTTCGGTTCCACAAATAAAACTGTGTACATAACTTAATAACGAGAAAGTCGGTTGATCTTCGTATTGCCCTTTGGCATTTGTAAAACATTTCTAGATGAGAAAGGTTGTAAAACTACAATGCATTTTATAATATTTCGGGCCCACCTTTTGGAATGAACGAAACGATTCGATAATATATGAAACGAATGTTAAATGTGACAACCTTTTGTTATTTGATAATCAAACTTTTGGTGTGATCGTGGATCCAATAAAGGACTACAAAAGGTAATTCGACATTGTACTATAGATCCATTGAAGGACTATGTCATCGGTTCGTGACCAAAAATCATCAGCAATGGACTTTTCTTTGTCTGTCTTTCTTAAAAGATGAGGAGGACCGGATGGTGTAGAAGAAGATAAATCACTTACCCGAAAGACGTATTACAATATATTTTGAATTGATCTCAAGGGTTACAGACTTTAAGCTTATGATTCAATGTAAAATTGTGAGCCAAAAATAACTAATTTAAACAACTTTATTTGAAAAACCGAAACAACAATGCTGTGATTGTTCACCACCTTAATGTTTGTTGGCTCTTGGGATGTCAAGATCCTTAAATACCGGGCTGTCAACTCCAACTCCCATTGCATTCAACCCGTTGTCTACATACAGCACCGCCCCTGTGATGGCTGAAGCCAATGGTGATGCCAGAAAAGCAGCAGCATTTCCCACTTCCTCTGTTTAAATAAATAAATTACATCATTATAAAACCAAATAATTGTTGGGTTATGAAGGCCTTTGGGCCGGTTTTATTAGGAGGCCCGGTTTTGGCTCCTAATTATGTTTAACCCTAATCCTGTTTATTATATATATCCCATCATGTAATTGTAATCTTGGTTCTGAGCTAATAAGAAAACCTAGTTGCAGCCCGTGGACGTAGGTCCCCTCGCGGGGACCGAACCACGTTAAATTCTTGTGTCGTTTATATTTTCGTTTATGCGTGTTTATCGTTGTGCATGTGTGTGCTGTTTCGCTTCCGCGCGCCGCTTTGTTCCTAACAAGTGGTATCAGAGCTTTGGCTCGTTGTTTACACACGGTTTTGCACGGGTATCGATCGAAAAAAAAAAAAAAAAAAGAAAAAAAAAAAAAAAGGTAGAAGAGGCTGGTTTGAGAAGGGCTGCTACAGTGCCGCCGCTACAGTGCCGCGGTGAACAGTATCCGGCATGAACAGTGTTTCCGGCCGTGAACAGTGATTCCGGCGGTGAACAGTATTGTCAGAGATCTTCGTTTTTCTGGTTAACAGGGCTGTTCGGGGCTGTTTTTCAGGGCTGTTTGGGACGGTTTTCCGGGTGATTTTGCAATTAGAATTCCTGTTTTGGACTTCTTGGAGTTGCAGGTTTCACTCGGGCGTTGCAGGTGAAGCACCGGGTCGGGTGTTTCGGGTTTTAGGGTTTTTTCTTTGGAGGTTGCTCGGCTTCAGGGAACCGGGTTTTGTGAAGACCATTTAGGTTCGGGTTCAGATTTGTTTGCAAGAGATTAGTCTGAGTACTGGTGATGGATAAACTTGGAGAAAATGGAACCAGCGGGTGTGCTGGTGACGGCATAAGTGAAAAAAAAAATGAGGTTAGTGGCAAGTCATGTTAACTATTGCTCGTTTGGATGATCTTTCGGTTAGGGTTTGAGTTAACTGATCGTGTGTACGGTCATAGAACCCTTGGTACCGCTTGATTTCATGAAAGTTCTACTGTTGTTATAGCTGTTTGCCTGTTAGCTGGTTCGAAACTGTGATTATTACTTCTTGTTCGTTTGGAATTGTGAAGTTATATCTTGTTTGGTGGTGATCAGTGGTACACCATTTGAGAGGTTCATAATCTCGTGTTGGGTAAAGTTATTTGCCGGGATAGTACGAGTGGGGTTCATCTCATGGAGTGTTGGTGTGGCATGGGTTGGGATAACAGGAACAGTGGGAGCTGGGCATAGTCGACTTGGTAGGTTGCGTAGAGGTGAGACATTTTAAGAGTCGATGTCGAAAGGTTTGGAATTCTGCTTTTGAGAATGTATCTGGGGTTGATGCATTGAGACTCAGTGAAGGCGGTGAAGACTCTTGGGTTCAAGATTCTAGTTTGCTTTATTTCTTGTTACTCACTTCAATGAAGCATTTGTTGAATCTTTTAGTTAAAGACTTTTGGAAGATACGGTCTCTGTATCGTCGGAAGAAGTGAACCAACTTCCGAGTTATAAGGTCTTGGCTCGCTGAATCGGGTAGAGCTAAGGGGTTTCAGTTTGCAGACATGAAGCCTGGAGCCACAGTGATGTTAGCTTGAGCGTATTCGGAGGTCTGAACATGTTCGGGGTTTTGGTAACAGTGGGAGCACGCGGTGTGTTCTAGGTTTGTTTCCAAAGGGACGTTGAGTTCGGAAGACTGGGAAATCCGAATGTGAAAATCTCTCCTGGTATAGTCTGCTGATTTTTGGAGAGTGATTATCCTCTGGAAGTCTTTGGAGCCGGTAGTGTGAGTAAGTGAGGGCCGGTTAAGATTGAGGATGAGCCATTGGCGGGTTTTGTCATGGCTGGGTCTGTGATGACCGGATTGGAGCTCTCGGGAGCTTCAATGGGCCTTTCAGGTAACTGATGGGAAGGGGCGCTGCAACTGGTGTGGATTGGTAGAAATCTTAGTTTGTTCCTAGAGAACTGGAGGCTTGGAGAACTTCTTTTGTTGAAGTTTTAGCTTGTTCTTGGAACTGGAGGCTTGGTTGATTTCTATTACTGAAGATTACTAGAGTTACTGGATGAATGAGATTGTTATATTTACTTGGATGGCAGGCTGGAATTTATCGCAAGGCCTTCAAGTGGGAGATTGTTGGGTTATGAAGGCCTTTGGGCCGGTTTTATTAGGAGGCCCGGTTTTGGCTCCTAATTATGTTTAACCCTAATCCTGTTTATTATATATATCCCATCATGTAATTGTAATCTTGGTTCTGAGCTAATAAGAAAACCTAGTTGCAGCCCGTGGACGTAGGTCCCCTCGCGGGGACCGAACCACGTTAAATTCTTGTGTCGTTTATATTTTCGTTTATGCGTGTTTATCGTTGTGCATGTGTGTGCTGTTTCGCTTCCGCGCGCCGCTTTGTTCCTAACAATAATTATTAAAAAATACAAATAATCCCCACATATTGACTCAACATTCAGTATACTCTACTTAGGCCTGTAAACTAATTGAACGAACACGAACTAAGCATGTTTGCGTTCGTTCGTTTAACTTTAACCAAACAGACAATCGAACATGAACAATTAAACAGACAAGGGTTTGTTATTCGTGTTCGTTCATTAGGAAAATGAAAGCGTTCTTGTTCATTTATGTTTGTTTGTTAACAGTATAAACGAACTGTTTAAGAATGTAAACGAACAGACATAACCGAGCTAAAATCGATTAAAAGCATATGTGGACAACAATAAGTTGGACCTTAAAAGTTACTAAAACTAGACTAAATTGTAATATGCAAAAAAGAATTAAATGTATATACATAGTTATCACAATCGAGCGCTTTTTGCGCTTAACCGCATTTAATGGGCGAGGCGAATAAATTGTGACTTGCATGCCTCGGATATTTAAAGCGCCAGATTTTTATCCCATATTTCCCATGTGTATTAAATATCATTTAAACAACTTGTTCTTGTTCTCTAGGAGAACCTAAAACTCCACTATTTAAGGGGTTCCATAATCAATCTTATCACACACAAAATCATCAAAGAAACTCAGAATTTACAGGTTATTTTTGTTCTTATTTTCGGATTTCTTTCTTTTTATTCTGCATTTTATGTTCTTTATTTCTTATAATATAATCTAACTTAAATATTTGGTTCAGCAAATGGCCAGTCAATCTTAGTTTTATGTTCGGTTTTTGGTTGTTTTTTGAACTTTTTCAAGAATGAATGCTTGTTTTCGTATTAAGATGTTCTACTTTATTTAAAATTTTGTTTTTTTAATGTGCACTTTTTTTTAAAAAAAATCTGTCGCTTTTTTTGCGCTTATCGCCTGGGCGCTAGGCCCGACCTCAACGCTTTCGAGTGCTTATCGCATTTGATAACTATGTGTATATATTAATGAACGTAAAGTTAAACACTTAAACAAACGAACGTAAACGAATTTAAATGAACGAACATTCACGAACATAAATGAACGAACAGGACATGTGTTCATGTTCATTCGTTTAATTTAATGATCAAAATATTTTGTTCATGCTGGTTTGTTTATTAAATAGACGAACATAAATGAACTTCCCGCCAAACGGTTCGAGACGGCTAACTGAATGTCCAGTTCATTTACAGGCCTCATGACTTGCATGGTAAGATTCACACTGACCTGCTGATAATTCTTTTTGCAGTGGTGCATTCTCTAAGGAATAGTCAATCATCATATCAATAAAACCGATCGCCTTAGCAGCACGACTTCTTAGTGGTCCTGGTATATTTTTGCTAAAAATTAATACAACATAACCAAATTTGTAACGTTTAAGCCTGGCATATGTTTGTAGTACCTGCAGATATTGTGTTCACTCTAATACCATGTTTTCTTCCAGCTTCAAATGCTAAAACCTGTGTTTATTTTTATTATTAATTATTAATTAACAATTATAATTAATGGAAGCCAATTAGAAGAAAAAACTGAGATAGAGTAACTAACTTTTGTGTCACTCTCCAAAGCAGCCTTGGCTGAACTCATACCACCACCATACCTGCATTAAAAAAAAATTTTAAAAAAAAGTTGCAGTTATTATCAACAAAAGAAATAGATATTTTCAACATAAATAAAAAAGGTAAAATAAAATAAATTACCCGGGTATGATTCTTTCAGAAGCAATGTATGTCAGAGAAATTGTAGCACCGCCTGCATTATAATAACTAAAGTCAACTTTGATGATTAAAAGTTTGACTTTGACCAGTCAAAAGGCGAACGTAGATGAGAATCATACCTGGGTTCATTATTGGGGCAAAATGTTGGAGCAAAGATACATAAGAATAGCTTGATGCTGATATGGCAGTAAGATACCCGTACCTTGATGTTTCTAAGAGAGATTTGGTAACCTGCAAAATAGAGGTTTAAGTTATGACCCGTATAATAATGAACGAGTCAGTTCGGGGTGTGTTTTATCTCAAACGGGTCAAATGAGCCAAATTAACAAATTTAGCTAATACGGATGCGGGCCAATTGGATTGAATTAATCAAACAGAGGTTGAGAGGTTGAAACGGAATGAAATATATATTTGATGCATACAACATTAATGACATAATATTGTTTTTTTGCGATCATATTATAAGTAGGCAAGTAGCATCAATAACAAAAAAGGAATAACATGATCCAAAGCATACCTCAGGTCCATTGGCTAATGAATGCACAAGAATGTCAATGCTTCCAAAATCCTCTTTCACAGACTCAGCTACTTCCTGCAAAACATTAACTTTGACTTTTTCATGAATGTTTGACTTAGTGAGAATAACTTAAAACAGGATTCATGAAATGAGTACCTTAACAGTCCACTTTAAGGACCCTGCATAACGCTTGTTTGTTTTTACCTGCATAATTATCACAATAGTCACGTGATATACAAGATTTGTTCTTTTTTTCTTTCTTTGTTTCTTTTTTCGCATAAATTACCGAAAAGTTTTTATAAAGAGTGTTGACTTACATCCTCAGGAACATCTTCAGGCTTATCATAAACCGCATCTAAGGGGTACACTTTAGTAATTTCCATCAACGAACCATCTGGCAACCTAACATGACAAATTAAACTTACTGATTACATTATCTCAAAATAAGTGAAAACATGATGGAATATATACACTTACACACGTGACTCGTCAAACTTTCCCCTTCGAAGACTAGTCTCAAATATGTTAAGTGCCTAAAAAAGTTGAATACTCATCAACAACAAAGCACTACTTTTATTATCACAACCGGTGCAAAAATTAGTTACATACCGGTACCCATGTGCCAACGAGAATCTCAGCACCAGCAGCAGCTAGAGATTTGGCTATTGCCCAACCGTAACCATTATCATCAGCTACACCAGCAATGAATGCCCTCTTCCCTAAAAATAGCTCTCGAGGTTATTAAACTATAACATAACTAACTTTTAATGAAAAAATCGACTATTTTTTTTAACTTTCTTGCAACACTGTTAACTCATTTCTTAAATATCTAAACTTTAACATATTATCCACAGTGGTTTATAAAATGAACCTCTTAGATCAACAGGCAACCCAGGAAGCGGTTTTGTGTCGCTGGAATCTGACATGGCTTTCGTGATCATCTTTTTAAATCTTGAACCGCTGACTTGAACAATTTGAGATGGTAACTGCGTAGAAGCGATGTGAAATGAGCTTTTAAGCTTTGCAGACGATGCCATGTTAACGCCACTACTGAAAACCGCAATGCTTGGCTTTGAAACTTGACGAGAAGAAAATGTAGATGGTCTTGCAACAGCAATGTGCATATTGGTAATATTTGTTGTCATTTCAATAATCTGATTATAAACCTGTATTTGATGCAACAATCATTAAAATTAGCATAAATCTTATTATAATAAAGCTTCATGTATCATTTACAATATTGTGTTAAACAATCAAACTAGTAACATTTAAGAAACATGAGGCCTATCAAAAATAGGGGTGTAAACAAGCCGAGCCACTTGTGAACTACTTACGATCGGGTCGTTAGAAACGCAAATCGAGCCAAGCTTAAACAAGCTCGAGCTTTTATAAAGGCTCAGTTAGTAAACAAGGTAGAGCTAGAGCCCAAGCTTCACATATCGAGCTCGAGCTAGCTCACGACCCTAAACGAGCTTTTTATTTATATAAAGTTTATTAAATATATTTATAATAACTATTATTATATATAAACATACGATAAAAATAACTAAAATCTAAATTATATTATATTATATACATAGGGTGAGGATCCTAAGAACTTTTTAAAATTGATAACTTTGAGAACCATTTTGGACCACAAAAAAAACTCCTTCAAAAACATATTTAAAAAAAAATTTTAAACGAAAATTTTAAAAAAGTAAAACAACCAAAAATTTTTATTTTTCATCCCGGTTTCATAAAAAATAAAAAAATAATAAAAAATCTAATTATGCACATATGTATATTTTTATTTAATCTCGATTTACATAATGTACTCATCTGTGCATTATCATTTATCTTAATTGTACATATGTGTATAAAGAATCAATCAATCAATCAATCATACCCAGTAAAATCCCACCGACAGCAAAGCTATAAGTAGGGTCTGGGGAGGGTGGGATGTAGGCACACCGTACCTCTATCCAAAGGAATAAAGAGGTGGCTTCCAGAGAGACCCTCGGCTCTAAGTACATGTGTATGAAGCAAAATAAAGGAAATCAAAGTTTAACAGTTATATAAAAACTACTACTAATTATAATAATATTAATAATAAGATCACAGTTTAACAGCTATATAAAAGCTAATAATAATATATGTAAGGGAAATACCATTATGTGTATAAAGAATAACATGTATAAAATTAAAAAATAAGTATTATGCATACATGTGTAATTTTGCTAAACCGATATTCATTTTATTCTTTTTATATTTTTTTATGAAACCGGGACGAAAGATAAAAGTTTTTGGTTTTTTTACTTTTTTATTTTCGCGTTTTTTTATAAAGTTTTTTATTTTCTAAAAAGGAGTTTTTTTTCTCAAAATGGTTATGAAAGTCTCAATTTCAAAAAGGTTCACACTATCCCAATCCTATATACATATTATATTATAACTATAAATATATATGTAAATATTTATAAAAAGTTAGAGTGCTCGAACATTAGAATTACAACTATAAGCTTGAGCCCTCCTAAATTAAAGCGAGCCGAGCTCGAGCCTAAAGAAGAAACGCATCAGTTAAATAAACTTTTAATTTCATTAAAATTGAATAAGTAAATCTTGTGCATTTTCTTTGTAGCTGAATAAATGCAAGTAAACAAAAAACTAAAAAGAATTGATTTACCTGAGGGGAATTTGGAACAATGTTACTTTCAGCTTGTTCGTGTGTGTGTATAATAATAATAATAATAATAATATAATAAGTAGATGATTGATTACGATTAAAACGATAATGATGATGAGATCGCCTTTGGGAGTATCGAAAGCAGGTGTGTGTGATATGGGATTCAAACATGGTTTTTATTTATTTTACTTTTTTAAAAGTATTCTTATTTTTAATTTTATTAATTCTTTTGAGCGTTAGCAAGGGAAACTCGAAGCCGGGTAATGGAGACTGAAAAATAAACATGATTATGTTTCAAGGAAAAAAGTGATCGTTTTTCCATTTATAAAAATGTGAAAGCTTTTAGTGTACGTAAAATAACTACCACGATCCCTAAGTTGAAAGATTGAAAAACTGAACATTAAAGAAGACTAGTTTGTTCGATACCCATTTGGGATTACATCTGAAACCTAAGATCCGACCCTACAACCCTTTCGGCGATACACCGGTTGGGTTCCGGTTCCTCGGTTTTGATGGTTCCGAACAGTTTTTTGCAAAACTGTATATTAAGGCCTTTGACAAATGAATTGTTACACACACAAAGTTTAGTTTTCATTTGTGAAGCTTATTTTATATATATTTTATTATTATTAAGATAAAACATATATGTAATTTCAAACCGATTTTAATACAATAATAAATATGACATGTTATGTAGTACACATAAGCTAGATTTTAATAGAACCTATTTCAAACCAAATTATTAAATAGGTTAAGAGATTAAACTAGATTTAACATGCCAACCAAAACATGAAACAATGACACATTTTAAAGAACATTTTGATTTTATATTATTTGAAAAGAATTAATAAAAGAGCAATGCTATTGCTTGACACATAAATAAATAAAAACCCCTCTTTACCAACTACTTCAAAGAAAATTTAATCTCAAAAAACCTGCCTATGAAATGACTATCAACATTCACATTTACTGGGCAAGAAATTCAAAAAGAAGTTTTAAATTTTTATCCGCCAAAAGCGATTCGATCCACCAAAATCATCGTTTCTGAGCCTTATCCCTCCTTAACACCTTCAAGAAATCGTCGCATACTGTGAACTTTCATGAACCTGTGAACTTTCATGAACCTCTCTGAAAATAAAAACCAACCCATTAAGCACAACACGAGTTATAATTTGTGAAAAAGTAAATAAAAACTGTACAAAGTAATGAAGAAGCAAAAGATTCACAAGCATACAAGGACACCATTTTTTGTTCTATTTTCGCTTCAACTTTAAAAATAATTAATGTAAAAAAAAAGAGTTAAAAAAACTCGGGCCCAACGAATAAAACCTACTAAAACGCTATATACGAATACGATTAACAGACATTAATCTAGCAATTTAAAAGGCCATAAAGTATTTCAACTCGTTCGAATGGTTTCAATTTTAACTCAAGTTTTAAGTTCCACCCGAGACCAAATATAACCTGCCCTAAGTAGATGAATAATATTTGTCACCTCTAACAAGCATGCCAATATATATTTAAATTTTCTGCTGATCCTAATATTCATGTGAATTTAAAAGCAGAACGGGTCAAACCGGTCAAAAGAAAAAAATTATAATTTTTTAAGAAAGAAAACATACTTGCAAGATCTCTTATTATGACCAAGGCCTTTACACTTGCCACATTGAAGTTGTCGCTTAAGAAAGTCAGCGGGCCCGACCCGACCCGTCACATCCTTCCTTATCTTAGTGCTGCAAGGTGTCTGAGCAGCAGACGGAGGAGTAACAAGAACCGCAGCATCATCAAACTCAGCATCCATCAATCGTTCCACATTCGGTATGGGATTAATAGAATCCGCATACGCCATCTGGTACATCTCAACATGCACATATCTCGAACAATGATCATACGCGCCCCGACCAGACGATTCCAACACCGCAATCGCATGACAGCATGGCATCCCAGTCAGCAGCCACACCTTACAACTACAATCCCAAATCTCAATATCCACAATATCAACAACCTCACCAAATCTCACCTCAAACTTACTCCCATGTGACCGCAACATTTGAACCGAATGTGCTTTTAGCATCTCGGTTTTCAACTTCTCCTCCATCGCCGGGGTCAATCGGGTCAACCATTGACTCGATTCGACTCGACGCGTGTATATCAATTGCATCATTTTACCCCTTAACTCATCAACCATTTGAGTGATCGATAACTCGTTGGCTTCCGACACCCATGAGTAAATATAATTACCAAAATTTGAAGTCATGTGATTGTACCTTGAACCTCCAAAAAACGCATTCGCCCAGTGATCGGGCTCGCTTCGTACAATCCAATTATACGCTTCGGGTGAAATCGCTTTGATATCTTCCGTATATTTTTCAAAACCTTCAAGTTTCGGTGCATGTGCAGCAGCATAAAGATCCTCGATCATCATTCTTCTCGCCTCATGTGAAAAATGTTCGGTTATATCGTTATTTAGTTTCTCAGCTAAATAACCTAAGCAATAAGCATGATAACATTCTCCACCGAATATTTCAGGCAAAGATTCCCTTAAACCCTTTTGAAAATCAGCCACGAAGGTAATCGGTCCGTGCCCTAAAACAAGATTCTTAAACTCACTCAAAAACCAATGCCAGCTATCACTCGTGTCCTCGTCAACGATGGCAAACGCCACCGGGAACGCCCCGTCATCGCCGTCTGCTGACGTGGCAGTCAACAGCATTCCTTGGTATCTCGAATTTAGAGGTGTGCTATCAAGAAAAATAAGCGGCCGACAACCTTGTACGAATCCGGAAATCGATGCATGAAAACATACAAACAGACGGTGGAAACTTAAATCCGCGTGCGTACTAAACTTAGCGAGGCTTCCCGGATTCGTTTCCATTATTTTTTCACAAAAAAACGGCAATTCGCTATACGCGTTTTTGTAAGAGCCTAAAAGTTGTTCTCTTGCGTATTCTTTAGCGCGTCTTGCTTGTGAATAATTAACCACGATTCCGTAATCACGTTTAAGATCCTTAGCGATGTCTTTTGGCTTAATCTTTGGAGAGTCTTTAACTTTTTCTTTTATCAAATTCCCAACCCAACTTCTCGTGGCCCGAAACGCAGGCTTTATCGACCCACCTTGACAGCTATGCGTCGGTCTCATTGTTTTAATACAAACCAATTGAGTGGTTGACAATTTTGACGCGTGAATCCGCCACTGACAGTTCTCAAATTTGCACTTTACAGTCACCCGTTGATTCTCGTTCTTCTTGTACACGTAGTTGAACCCGTGAGCGATTGAGTATTTCCTTAACGCCTCGCGAAACTCAGCTAACGAATGGAATCTTTGACCGACACCTATAATAAGATTCTCCCATTGTTTTGCACCTATGTGTTCGTTATTGGTTACAGACATGGGAAAAGGATTGACCGAGATCGGGACGGGAACTGGAGTGATCTCATCGACGGTTTCGATGTCGGCAACCTCGTTAAGTGGGGCTACATTTGGTGGGCCCATGTCAGCAGGCGGTAAAACTGCTACCACTTGTGTTTGTGTCTCTGGTTGTGTCGTTTGCGGTCTATGTTTATAAAATAACAAAAACAAAAGAGACAATCATTAAATTGGTTTATAAAGCAATCATCTAAATGCAGTTAGGCCTGTAAACGAACCAAACAAACACGAGCGAGGGCATGTTGGTGATCGTTCATTTAACTTTAACCGAACACGAACATATAAAAGAAAAAAAATTTGTTCGTGTGCGTTCATTAAAAAAATGACCATGTTCATGTTCGTTCATATTCTCGTTTAAAACCTAGATGAAACCGAACATGAACATATAATCAAAACAATTTTTTTTGTTCATGTTCTTTCATTAAGAAAGTGAGCATGTTCTTGTGCGTTCATATTCTCGTTTAAAATCTAAACGAACATAGACAAACAAACTTAAACGAACATAATTAACATATTCCTTCACTTATTAAACAAACTGAACGGTTCATGAGCGTTCGGTTCGTTTACAGGCCTAAAGGTAGTTATGTACTCATGTATTAAACATAAAAATATGCAAATAAAATTAGATCATGAAGATATAATTACCTACGAACCGGCTTCTTTTTTAGTGTTTTTGCAGGCGATGATTCTTTCATTACATAGACCTCGAACTGATCAAATTCATTATAATAATTCACCATTCGACTAAAGTCCTTATCTTTCGAAACAGTGATAAGATTCTTGTTATTTCCAGGAAGGAAATACTTGATTAGCATACCATCAACAGTTGAATCAATGGCTTCAGCTATTTCTTGCTTGAAACCGCTTAGTTGCATATTGATTTCAAGATCAACAGCATAAGAGTCCCCACCACTGTATGACATTAACCCGTCTTCATATGTTTCAAACTCGCCTCCATAGTGGCATATAGCAATCATCTTCTTCAATGGCACAATTGCCATCTCTGTCAACAACAACATTCAATTAGGGGTGTGTAAGAAATCGAAAAAAAAAACGATCCAAAAAAAAACATAAACTGACGGTTTGGTTTTATGTTTTTGAAAATAACCAAACTTTGCATGTAATAAAAAAAGAAAAAATCGAACCAAATTTATAGATTTTCATTTTTTTATTTTAAGTAAATTATATGAATTTAATAAAAATGTAACTTAACATAAATGTATAATAATCAATTAATTATTAATTAACAAAATGGCTTAGATTTTGGGCCAATTTTTTTCCCCAAATTTTAAGCTCAAATGGCAAAACCAAAAAACCCAAAACAGAACCAAACAGAACCCAAACCGAAAAACCGAAACCAAATGGTTTTCAAAAACTCAAAAACCAAAACTGAACATGAGCCAAACCAAAAACCAAAACCGAACAATTTTCAAAAATTCAAAAATCGAAACCTAACCGAAAGTTGAAACCAAACAGTTTTCAAAAATTCAAAAACCAAAACTAAACCGAAACCAAACAATTTTCAAAAATTCAAAAACCGAAACTAAACTGAACCTAAACCAAAAAAAACAAAACCGAATAATTAACCGAAACTGAACTGAAACCGAACAGTTTTCACAATTTCAGAAACTAAAACTAAACCGAAACCAAACAATATTCAAAAATTCAAAAACCGAAACTATACTGAACCCAAACTGAAAAACCAAAAAACAGTAACTTTTAAAAAATTCAAAACCGAAACTGAACCAAACCCAAACCCAAACCCAAAAACCAAAATCGAACGGTTTTCAAAATTTAAAAACCGAAACTGAACCGAACCCAAACGGTTTTCAAAAATTCAAAAACCCAAGTTTCAGTTTCCGGTTCAGTTTCAGCCCAAACCCAACCCAACCCAACCCAACCCAAACCTTACACACCCCTACATTCAATCAATTACAATCAAACCCATCAAAATCAAGAAAATTTGAAACCCTAGAAACTGGCACCCCAAAATCAAAACCCAGATGGGAAACAGCATTAATCTTGAGCTTAATCGAGTAATTATAATTAATATTCAAAAGGGTAATGCTTTATAACGATAATAATAATATAGTCATTGTAAAGAAAGAAAGAAGGAAAGAATTGAATGATTGAATAATAGTATATAAAAAGAGTGAAGTAAGAATAAGAAACAAGTACCTGATTGATGTTCGTACGAAAGTTTGAGGATTTGCAGGTAGTGTTAATAATAATCACAAAAATAATAATAAAAGGGGGTGAGATGAATATACAGGGAGGATGTTACACGCCTCTATTCAACCTTTAAGGGCTCACCTCAATCTTTCTTTGTTTCCTAATCTATGGGATAGCTCGGGTGTACGGTTATTTTAAACTTGTGTTTGGGTTCTTTTGGTTTCGGATTGGAACGGGTTTGGTTTGGATCGGGTTTTGAGCTGATCCTAACTCGTTCTGACTTGTGACCCGACCCGTTTGTTAGTCCTACCAGTTACCATATGATGTCGGCAATTTCAAGTGAAGTTCCTTGAAGTGCAAGGCAAGTAACTTGGCGAGCAAGATACAAGTTATTTAAAGAATATATATGGATCTTAATATTTCCTAATACATGTCGGTTTAGGTTTTTAAGTTTATTTAATTATTTAATTAATTTGCATATTGTTTAGGAATCCTAGTTAGATACAAACGTGTTTAGGTCTGGTTTATATAAATCATGTATGATTTGATTATTGAAATCAAGGTGTGAGCAAGTTTTTAACACAATAAACGAGATTGGGTGTTAGCTAAATTAACGAGTATACCAATTCTTTACCAGTGTTTGTAATACATCCAATACACAATGATTTTAAACTTTGTGTTTGCTTCTTTTTGTTTTGGATCAGTTTGTTTGGTTTCATGCACACCCATTCAGGTGAGTTTTATGACTCTTTGATACGATCATAATATTATCCATGCTCAACGTCTTGATTATGATACAAAAGACTTTTCTTGCAAGCAAAGTAATTAATTAAGTATTTATTTAATTTCCTTATTGTTTCTAGTTAGGTTTGCTTATGGTTTATCTTTTCCTATATTAACACATTGTTTTCTTAAAAATTGTAATTTTCATTTGAGAAAAAGATTAAGAAAAATAATCAGAAAATTGTTCCAACTTCGATTTCTCTTATCTTTTTTGTTCTTGGAGCCTAATCCACTTTATGGGTCTATCGAGAGATTGACCAATCTCGAATCGGTCTCTATCACTCTTGTTGAGTTGCTGGTTTGGAATGTTTTGGTTTGTGATAACGCTAAAAACGTTACCTATTTTTACCTTATGTCTCAAGTGAGACTAGAGCCAACGACCATTTTGTTAAAGACTATACCTTTGCTACTAGACCAAGCTAGTAATTGTCCTAACATACAGATATTCACCACAATGATATTAACATATAAAGGGAAAACATTGGTCAATGTTCATGTGTGGTTGGTCAATCCATTCTTTTGTCTCGACGCACAAAACGCTTGAGAGATTCTTTTGAGAATGGCAGAAGCACGTTCGGCAATCCATTCATCTCTCGACGCACAGAACGTTTCAACTACTTGGCACCGATCAGATGCACGCATGAACTCTCGACAAGGCGCATGTGCACACATTTTAAACAATGCAAGAAGAGCTCTTTTTTGAAGTGACTCATTGCTAGAACAATTTTCCACTAACTTCAACAAAGCCTGCATATGTTAATAGTCAATACTCAATAGTAACCATATTATTAATTATTTGATTATAATACTAATATTAAAATTTTAAATTTTAATAGTCAAAAGTACTACCTGCACTGCTCCTTTAGAAACCATATCATGAGAAAGTTTGCTGGAGTGGCGAACCAGATTGCTAAGAGCGCCCGATGCGTTTCTCTTTGTCGCGTCTTCTTTGTCTTCTGATAGCAGCAAATTTGCAAGTAGAGGGATGACTCCCCTCAGTTGGTCATGATAGAAGTCATTATGATAAGTCACATTACCAATCTATTTAAAGAAAAAAGTCAAGCAAGTACTAATAAATAACTGGCATAAACATATTGTAATAAAAAAAATAGAATGTTAGTTATCTTGCTGCAAAAGAAGCACAATTGCGGGCGTGTTTGTCACCGTCATAGCAACGATCAACTAAGAGACTAAAAATATTATGCTCTGCCTATAAAACACCAAAAAAATGTGTCGGTGTAATATTATTGTTGTAACATTATTCTTGTAATATTATTGCTGTAATAATTTTTATGTACCAACAAGTGATAAAAGAAGTCGTTGTGTCGACACATGTTTCCTAGAACGCTACATGCCTTGGCGCTTATATTAGGATCTTCGTGAGTAAGACCGCCTTTCAAAAGTTCTAAGATGTCTGCTCCCTTTATGTGCTCATAAAAATCCTGCTTTTTAATTCAAATTAGTAAAAATTTATTTATCAAATTTTTTTTTTTATGGTTTGCTATTTCTCATTAAAATCAAAACGATTACAATAAAGTGGCAGGCAAACGGGCAACAAGCTGCGCCGCAACCCCCTTTTGAATAGTTAACAAGAGCTGACCTCATGCATACGCGCAACATTTGAAACTATCGTTAGACCATCCAGTTTGACTTCCGAAGAATTATCAAGTAACCGCCTCATCGTATTTGGACCCAACCGACCGTTGCCAAGGATACTACCAGTGGCTTATGCGCTGTCATTTGGGCTAGAAACGCAACGGGCCTTGCAGCATTCATTAAGTCCACATGTCTCAAGCACTGAATTATTAAAGCTGGAATTCCCATCTGCATATTCAAAAGCAAAATTATTATCTAGAAAAACAATATTAATTAAAACAAATATGCACCTCTAGAAGAATTTGAATATATTTAGCCAACTCTTTGTCATCAGGACAACTTGTCGCATTTTGAACCGCTACAAATGGAAATGAGAGAAGATTGATAACAGAATTAACTGTATCTTTGATTCCGTTTTCTCCTCCACCGGGCCCACCCCAACGTCTTATAAGATTAAACCAGACACAAGATGTGCATCTGATATTAAACCAGACACAAGTTTCACATGCTCCCGTTTAAGCAAAACTTGGCGAAGAGCGGTACTGCCACCTGGTAGACACTGGCACAGTGAAGAAACAGCCCATACAACTCCAACAGGTGATAGTTCGATTTCATTTTGATCCGAACAGTTGCTGTTGTTTCCCAACAAATCAATAAGAGTTTGAGGAACACCACTGGCACACGACTGTTGGATTGCTAACAGGCCGCCTCGTGTTAATTTATAATATAACAAACCTACATAGCAATCTTTAAAACCGTGCCAATACGAGAGGCGGTTCGCATTGTTATTATTACCTGTTAAAGCACTTAAATAACCGCAAAGTGTGACACTTTGGGGAATTAAAGACAGTGCTGTTTGAATTAAAGACAGTGCTGTTTCTGATATTGATGTTTCAACATATGGATTACTTTCGAGTGACAAAATAGAAGCAAGTGCCAGCATGGCAGACATGGAATGAGGCTGCATTCTATCAGATGAAGAGTAATGGTGGACGAGATCCGTGAGGCGAGAATGTTGTGTTTCTGGTGATGATCTAAGCATGAAAAGTGCAGACTTCGGCCCGTTTGAGTTTAAGGATTGTGCAACTGCAGCAAGTAGAAGGCATGAATGGTGAATCAGGACACGTGGGTCGGATATTTTACTTTTCGACAGTTTCGTACTGTTTTTTTCCGTGGAAGCACAAAGAGATAATATTGAAAATATCTCTGAAATGATTGTATTATCGTCACCGCATAGAACACCACTAACCGAGCTATCATGCACGCAACACCTTAAGATGATATGAATAGCAGAAGACCATGTGGCCTCGAGGCGTTGGCGAAGACAGTAGCAAAATGCAACTTGTACACCTTTGGATCTGAGGAATGCTTGTGTAACCACATTAACTACTTTTTCAGAATCTGTACCAGTCAGTGTTTCAGGTTGATGTCTGTCACACCCTCAAAATCCACTAACGGAGTTTTACCGTCAGAGGGTGTGAACTAACAGGATCGGATTCATTAGTTATAATCAAACCATAAAACAAAGTTTCAAAACCATGAGAACGTTTACGAGTAATTAAATGCGGAAGCGTAAAACCATAGAAAGCAATGTTGCGTCACGCAGGACGACTTAAAACCCAATGATAACAGTTAAAAATAAGTTTGCATAATTAAAAGTGTTTCAAGCAATGCATGATCCTAAACCGCGCGCCCGCCTCGGCTACCTGAGAATAACATACTAAAAGTGTCAACATGGGGTTGGTGAGTTCACAAGTTTATATAAAATAAAGCGTTTAGCGTTTGCGTTCAGCGTTTTGCGTTCAGCATTTTGCGTTACCAGATAGTGTTATGTCAATTATATATCTATAGGTAGCTAGCCTATAAAACAAGTATTACTAAGTGTTCGACACCGAAGCTGACTGTTTATCATTTGCCTTGCCACCAGGTCTATCCCGACCATGGTATGTGTTTAGCCAAGATTACACCCACTCGACCTCCAGTCGAGTTTAGCGTTGGGTGGGGTTTGTCAAACCCAGTAGTACTACTCAACAATGACTCGCTATAATCCAATATTAAACGGTTCGATGTGAATGAAGGACTTTAGTTATTGCGTTTGCCACTTAGTCTTTACAAGTGATATATAATCTATATTAACAAAATCTTAAATGCGTTTTCGGAGTATGTTATCTCCCCCAAGTGAAAAGCGTTTGAAACAGTTTAAAAAGGGGTAAGTGAACTCACTGTTTGCGAAGTATTCCCAAAATAATTCACTAAGATGCGCGTCACAGAAAAACTCTCTCTAGCGTTCTAAAACAACAAAGAGATTTTTCTAAGTGTCGGAATATTATCGAGTCTCTAGACCCGGCACATAATACCTATGCACACAACATGTTTAGTGTTTCGTTTGTGAATCGTGTGTGACTTTAACAAGTGTATTTGTGATACGTTACATGTGTAAGCAATTATTTATGTGTCATGTATTCATAATGTACATCACTAGCAATTACTCCTCGTAAGGGCAATTTGGTCAACACATAACAATTAACTAGCAATTATTCCCCACGAGGGCAATTTGGTCAAATCATGACAATCAATTAGCAATTATTCCCCTCAAGGGCAATTTGGTCAAAACACGATAATAAATTAGCAATCACGTTGTTTCATGCAACTTTCACAAAACTCAGCAACTAGTTTCTTAACGACAGAATTCTACTTGAAAAACTAGTCTATCCCACCGATCATAGCATCACAATTAATTTACCAAAAATCATCACAAAAGCATATATGTCTTAGGTTTCCAGAACATATTTTATTATATTTTTATTCCACATAGGTTTCTCACAATAATCAAATCATTACAGCAAACTCATAACAGTCAAATTCATGCGCAACAGAATGTTATTTGAAATTCCCGTTAAACGAAAAATCCAATAAATGCAAGACCACTTGGGTTAGGTTCCTAACTCGATAAGTCAACTTCCAGAAGTGGAACCAACCCAATTGGTCTCGTAGTTCATGAGATATAATATTTACAAAACAACCTAACAGCTGGTCTAACAACTCAGCTTTGCACAACGTTTTTGTAAAATCATAAAAGTTAACTTTTACACGTCCAAAAATTGCAAATTTATATTCTTTAGAAACTAGACTCAACCTAGTTTACTGTAGTATCAATAATCTCAACCAATTTTCACATTTACACCCCGTTACAGTCAATTAAACATCAATAACACAATCTGTCCAGAAACTGTTTGCATCCAAACTCAACATATTAACTATCTATGGACCATAATTCATTCATATAACACTCTAGACTCCATAATCACTATCCATGCACATAAATTACACATTACATACATGATTAGGGTTTTTGTTTGAACTCAAATCAAAGACACAGACAATTAACATGTAACAATATCAATTCTAGTTATCAAATCATCATCAATACATCATCAAATCAACAACAATCATATGAACACCATACACATATAAATCGGCCCCTAGGGTTTTCAATTAACCCATTAAAAATTGAAATTAAGTATAAAGGATGCAAGGGATAGTCGTTTATACCTTCCTAGCACCTTAATCTTCAATCAAAAGCTTGAAAGATTGTTTGTATGTGTGTGTGAATGGCGGCAGCCGTGAGGGGGGGAAGAGAGAGTCCGATCGGGGTAGGGGAGAAGAGAGAAAGAAAGAGTTAGGGTTTAGGTTTATTATTATTAATAATAATAATATGTTACACTCAAGTCCCTCAACTTTCAATTGTTGCTTTTCTAGCTTAATTAACTAGTTCTAGTACATTGAGTTAACGTTTATAACGATGTTATCACACAACACATAAGTCTAACACATAATTATCACATAATTACTGTTTTGACGTTTTTCGTTTATTCACCAATTGTTTGCGTCAACTCGTTTGCGTTTAGGTGCAATTTCCGAAAGACTACACATGTAGTAATTGTCAAGCGTCATTTAAACCCTAGTTTAAATGTAATGAGGTGTGCGTTATAGATTCAGTGATCTTTAAGTTTGAATTGACGGAGTTGAGTTAACGGAGTTAACCTGAAATTGACGATTGTCACAATGTCCTTCAATATTAAGCCGATCTAACGGAAACACATGTGCATTTTCACTTGTAAACTGAATCTCAAATGCATCTATCAATGACCAAATTGCCCTGCACGCTTCACAAGTGGTGCGTAACAAACTTGACGAGCCAGACATTAGACCCGTGCCACAAGTCACTAACTATGAAACCAAAGTATCAGCTAACACTGATGATTTAGCAAGATCCAGTATCTGTTTAAGACCGTTGATAGCCACGTCAGCACCGGTGACCAAAGATGCTTTTAGACCTTATGCTGCTTGAGAAAATATAACAGTAATGCATGCAATTGATTCATATAAAAGTCTTCCGGACGAATCTTCTTTAGTACTAGAAACCTCTTTATAAAGCTTCACTATAGCAACCGAGCGCCTGATGTATGAATCTCCAAACGCACCTCCACGGTTATCCAACAACTTTTTTATAACCGAGAAACACTGCATATAACTAGACGGGTGCCCGCATGATGCAGCGGTGTTTGAACACGGGCCTTGTTAATCACGTAACAATTACGAGTGTTCATGGTTCGATTTGAAACCTTGAAACCGTTTAAACCAGTCATCGATTTGGTTTCACGGCTGGGTTTTTTACATTCGGTTGGTTGGTCGGTTTCAAAATTTTCAAACTGTGGCAAACGGTTTGATTCGCGTTTTATAATGGAAACTGACCATATGAAATCAGACCAAACTGTAAACACTGAATGCATTTTAATTTTTTTGTTATATAGTATTAGATATGTTTGTTATATATAGCTGGATGCATGCACGATGCAGCGGAGTATGTATGCAAACATGACATCTAACGCGTAACCGGTGTTATCGTTCCAGTAAGTGCGTGACTTCACAACAGTATACGCGCAACCTGGCGATAGTATGCTTGTAATGCGACATTGGAAGCTTAACCGGCGTTAGAGAGCACGCCACACAACGATTGTGTGCGCGCAATCAGGTGTCAATTCACAAGTAACTCTACATTGAACGCGTCTTGACCCGCGATCTGTTCTGCTTAACACTGTTCTAACACGAAATTCGTCTCACTTGACCCCTTTCGACCCGAACCCGTCCCGACCCAAACCAGATTAACCTTTTTTGATCGACCCATTCAAACCTTTAACCTAAAAGACCCATGACCCGAATGGCCGAACCCGCCCAACCTGTTTGCCGATCCTTAATGGTAATCATGTAACACATTAAGTTTTTAAAATGAAAAAACTATAGCAATACCATACTCATATTAAAGACAATAATACTTGTTTTTATGGCATAATATTTTTACGTCTGAAAAAGTTATAAACGTTTAAACATCGTGAGGTAGTTGGTTTAAAATAAGGGGTATATATGTAACTATTCTATAAATTAACAAAATGTGATTAAAGTTAAAGAACCAAACTTGTAATTATTTTTTATTAAATTAAAACCAACTTTACTAAAAAACAAAATTGTCAAAAGACAAAATTGTCCCTAAAATGTCTTAATTTTATGCATTCAGGTTTGTACTTAAAGCAACAAGTTTAATACCTCTTAAAATTTAAGAGGTCCCTAACTCATGCTTTATATCTAGTATAGATAAACTGATAAACCTTTTGAAAATTGAACATATGAAGACATTATATACAGATAAAGCAACATACCTTTACCAGCAAGTCATTATAATCTGACTCTTTTAGGCGAAGAATATTATTAGTAAAGCTTATAACTTCCGAAAAAATTTCATCAAGAACCCGAGTAGAATTAATGGCACCAGCAACAACTAAGTTTGAAATAATATTCAAAGACTGGTTTGCAGACAGAACATCTTGATCTCTGAAACCAAAGTGTAACCGTATACGTTAACTCGTTTACACTTCAGAAAATATTCAGGAATTTTAAAAATATGATGTTTCACCTGCACTGCCGGTTTTTTAGAGGCTGCAAGATAAACGATAGTGCTTCGTTATCTCGGCCTATTAACTTGGCACCACTGACAGTGTGAGAACTATTTTCCAGTTTATCCAATAGCTGGCAATCTGATAAGAGAATAGAACCAATCATGCATCTTTACATCAATATTTATATAAACATATCCAAAATAACTGTTTGTGTACTTGCAGAGATCAGACCGTCATCGCTAACTCTAGATGCAGCAGTGTTGGCACGAAGCTCCTTGTTATTAATTAACATAAGATGTCATGTTTTGTTACCATGTTTAAGAACCGACTTTAAAAAAAAATAAGAAAAGATAAGTACCCTAGCCTCAACATCTTTTAGAGTTTCTGCAACAAATGGATGATCAAGAAGCTTCGGCCACGTAAGCCTGCTTTGAGGATCCTGCTCTCACGGTTTTGATAAACTTTACCATATTTAAACAAAAAAGCATAAACAATACAATATATAACTATTCATAGATTTATAGCAGGGTGGCAAATGTGACCCATTGGGTTGAATGAGTTGTAATAAAATGTATATAATGGGTCATAATGGGTCAAACTAAAAAAAGAAAATGATTGAAACGGGTCAAAACAGGTTGACATTTCTTGAGTTTTTTTTTTCTTTTTTATGGAACGAGAAAAACGGAGTAAACTTTTTATTTTTTTTACTTTTTTAGTTTTTGATTATATTTCGAGCTATGATTTTTTAATTATTTTTTTTTGAATTTTTAATGAGGGGTTTTTTAAATGGGTCAAAATGGGTTGAGATTTCAGAATAATTATATAAAACTATTCAGAGATTTATAATTATACCTTATTAAGCAGCCCCCTAAGGAAGCTTTTGAAGTTTGCACTCATGGTTTCTGGATACTTAACCGGATCCTTGATGATATGTCGGATAAGTTTATATACTGAATTAGTGTAAAAAGGAGGTTGGCCGGCAAATAACTCGTACCTGAAAATATAACAAACGAATTCAAATTTAAGAATCGTATAGTTTTTCAAGGAGAAAATAACTTACAGAAGGATCCCAAGGGACCATAGATCGACGGTGTGGTTGTAGAGTTGCTCTTGTACAAGTTCCGGGGCCATATACAACTGAGTGCCTGAAAAAAAATGCACAAATAACTATTTAATTAATATTTGAAGAAGATTATAAAAGAATGGTAACAAAGCTAATTGTACCTTTTATTGAATGCAGATAGACTGTATTATTTGACATAGCACGCGCAAACCCGAAATCGCATAGCTATTTCATAAGACAAAGAGTAATGGTTATACTTAAGTAAATTGATAAAAAATTTAAAAAAAAAACCTGAATTCTACTAACGAGAAAACACGAATATATACTAGAAAAACAAGTCGTTTTGAGTTGCCAACGAACAACCAACCTTAACGACACCTCCTTCACAAATCAAGATGTTCTGTGGCTTCATGTCACGGTGAATTATACGGTTGGAATGCAAATAATGTAATGCACTCACCTAAAAATTCACAAAAAAGCATAAACATATTGTATATAAAAAGATGTTGGTAACATATAATAATATGAACATGTGTATATAATATAAGTTGTACCAATTGCTTTGCAATTTTCCGCACTTCGTCTTCAGGAAGACACTTGTCATGTTCGAGAACTTCAAACAATTCACCCTATATATGAAATCGCATTCGATCAATATATACAAAGTAAAACTTACATACAATACTAGCTGCAATATTAATATATGTATAAAAGAGATCAAACAAAGCTACTTGAGCAAACTCGGTAACAACACAAAACTCTTGTACGTCGACTCTCAAATGAATCCCACATCTGAATAATATTTTCATGTTTCAGTTTCCTCAAGATCTGCAAAAGTAGTCATCACATGAGACAAACTTAATATATACATAATAACATTAATAAATAGTAGCATTAATATTAATTAGTATACCTCAATTTCTTGTCTAAGATTTTGAATATCCTTTTCGGTTCTACCGTGCTTCAGTATGAACTTCATCGCAATGGTCTGTTGTAAATACACAAAAATATAATTAAAACAAACCTAATACGAAAGTATTCAAGTAATAATGAAGACGGATATATACCTGGCTGGTGAACTTTCGTCTTCCCTTGTATACTTTACCGAAAGATCCTTCTCCAACAAGCTCGATCACATGATAATTCTCGACTCCCATAATCTCCGAATTCTACTACTAAACGGCGCAAATAAAGTTTAGGGTTCGGTGATAGCACGAATTCTAGGAAACTATTTAGAATATGGGGTTTAGACTTCACAAAAGATTATAATGATCCAGAAATTTGTAACTGAAACAAGTAGAAGATGATCAAATGGAAGAGAATTATATGGAGGATTGAATATTGTGATAGGGTGGGATTTAAAATGATAACTCTTTTCCCGCTCGTTACCGTTAGGTCTTTTGAAATATTAAGTTACAATATATAACTTTCATTTGTGATTATTTTTGTGATTTAAATTGGTTGAAAATTAGTGGATTTAGTTTGGTTTGATTATGGGAGAAACCCAAACTTTTAACTGATATTTTGGTTTTTATATTTTCATTATCTAGTTACTGGAAAATAATATTTTGTTAATTTGATTAATTATCGTATCATTCGCTTTTGGCGTGGTTGGGCTTAAACTAATTTTTGTAAGGGAATATTCTCAAAATGTATTTTTGTTGGAGAAAGACATCTGTTTTTTTTAACGGCGACTTTTTTGTACTAAGATCACCGCACTCTCTAACTATGCAGTTAATACAGTAAAAAATCGGTTAGCGGTCAAGGGCCGCTATTTGAGATATAGGTTATTGCAGTGGGATAGCTGTGAGAAAGCGGTAATTTTAATATCATGTAACATATATATATATATATATATATATATATATATATATATATATATATTAATAGTAATATCAAAAGTAAAAAACACAAAAAGTATCAATAACTGAAACATAATTCAATCATAAGCAATGAAATCTTCCTCCGAGTCCACATCAACCAAGGAATCGTTTGTAGAGAGCGAGAACATGACTCTTCTAGGGTTTGGACAAAAAAACTGGTTATATAAATAAATAATAGATCAAATTTGAAGTTTGAGCTATTTTTTGGTCTTTTCTTAATTTAGCCCACATATACAATCTTGAAAATCGGTGCTATGACCGCTATCTAGGAATAAAAAATCGGTCAAATAATGGCCAATAGCGCCGCTAATAATGGTTCCGCTATTAGCACCGCTATTTTGCAAAGGTCTGCTAACCGCTATCCTACTGTTATCCCACAGCAATCCACTGCTATGACTGCATAGCTCTCTAAATTTGAAGATTCTCGATGTCCCATTCTAACCAGACTATGTACTAGTTTGAATTATATTATTATTATAACTAATTTTAAATCAATTTTTGTTTATATTTTGTAACTTTTAATATATAAAGTTTTATAAAACTCCGAAGTAGGGATGAGATTTTTTCTCGATACTCGTACGCGTCTATTGGATACGGGTACAGGTACCCAAATTTGCTGATTTTAGGTACGAGTACTTTCGGGTGCATAGTACGAGTATTACGGGTACCGGTGCCCGTTTAGAATATGTAGGGCTTTTATTATGTTTCCAACACTCATGAACTAACTTTCAAGCGAAATTTTCAAAACCTAATATATATCAGTTGAATCAGTTCCTTCTCGATCTATACGTGTATATTCATATATTTTTATTTCATGTATGTATAATTGTGTATATAAAATTTTTCTCTTGTTTTTCTATAGAAATTGAAGAAGCAATAACAAAGAAAATGAAAAGGGGAAATGCAAAGATGACTAGCGAAGATTAAACGTATGTTAACTTTGTTTGTATAAGTTAATTTTGTTTTAAACATTTTGATAAAAAAATTGTGGGAGACTTTATAATTTATATGTTTTAGAATTCATTATTTGATTATGTGGATTTTATATTAGACAAAATTACAAATTTTATCCTTTAAACATATGCGATTTATGGATCAGGTCCTTTAAAATGTTTTTTTGCATGCGGCGTCCTTTACGTGGGATGTTTGTTTGATTTTTGTCCTTTTGACTAACACCCATCCATTTTCGCCGTTAAGTGGTTGCACGTGAGAAACATGTGAGGGGTTCTTTTGTCTTTTCACCCATCCCTGCAACATGTCTTTAACACCCTCACTTCTGATTTTAAAACCCCTAAATAATCCCTTACAAAGCCCTAACACTCTTTCACCTTCCGATCCTCGATCAAACCAAGCAAGCACCCTCAGATGATATAATGGAGCCGCAATTCTACATTGGCAAAGCACACGATCAAGAAGATTATTCAAATTTCTATGGTAATTTCAACTTTCTAGGGCTTACTATGGTAATTTGTACTCGTTTTTAGTTTAATTTTGGTACTTACACAGTGATTACTGTTATTTTGTAGTTGGATTACCTCATATGTTTTCCATAATGTTGCACCATGGTGGTAAATTTACCAAATTCCTTATACGAGTTTATAATAGAGGTGTGGTGCATCATATTCATGAACTTGATATTGACATGTTTTCTGTTCATGAGGTTGATCGAATCTTGGAGCAAATAGGTTACTCTAAAGAAGAAACTAGATACTACCATTATCTAGTTCCAAATGAAGATTTGGATTTTGGGCTTAGAGCTTTGGGAAGTGATGACGATATTAGGGGATTTGCTCGGTATGTTGGAGAGCATAAAGTAATGAGTGTGTATGTTGAGCATGAAACAACCACTCTCCACATATATTTTTGCTCACCATCAAAGGTTGCAATTAAAGAAATCACTGATGAAGAGCATATGGCAATGGAGATAGCAACTGATATGTCTAATTCAGCCAAGAGAAAAAGCTTTTTGTTGGGTTGGCATGCTAGTACAAATGAAGTTGGCCAAAGCAGTGGACAACAAGAGCAAATTGATCTTGTATTAGACGACCCTGAATTCGACCCTTTATTTGGAGACAATACCTTTGGTGATCATGAAGAAGGTGATAATCACCAACCTACAAATGAAGGTAATGTCATGGGAAATGATGGTAATTTCATGGGAGATGAAGGTAATGTCATGGGAGGTGAAGGTAATTTCATGGGAGATGGTGGCAGTGGAGATGATGGCAGTGGAGATGATGACAGTAGAGATGAAAACTATGATGGGAGAGATGAGATAGGGGATGGTATTGACGAGGAAGATAGTGATTACATGTTAGAAGATGGTGACACAACAAATGATGTCGATGTAGATATGAGGGATTTTAGATTACATACTGATATTGATGTTGATCACCAGGCTGCCATTGATAGTTTAGATGGTTTAGAAATGGAAATAGAAGATGTAATGTTGGATAATGATAAAATTTATAAAAAAGAAATGGATGACAAAGACATAGATTCCCTTTTTTATAAGGGTCAAGTGTTTGGTACAAAGGAAGAGGTGAAGAAATTGATTAGATCACATGCTGTTGAAATAAGAAGACAAATTAGGATTTGAAAAGATGATCGTATAAGGGTAAGGGCAGTGTGTGAAGGTGAATTGGAAGATGGGTCCCATAGGGAAAAAAGTTTGGGGGTTGGATCTAGCAGTTGTGGTAAAGACAAAGGGTCAAAAGATAAACATGTTGGGGGTAGAGGAAAAAGGAAAGACCCACATATCAATAAATGCCCTTGGGTTCTGTTGCTTTCTTACCAAAAAAAAACAAGATCTTGGATAATAACCAAGTTGGTGACTAACCATAAATGCCTTCAAACAAGGAAAATTTATGCCTGCACAGCAACCTTCCTATCTCATCACTTAATTGAGGAACTCCAAGATAACCCCAATATTTCAATTAAAGGTATCAAAGATAAGTTCCAGAGGAAGTTTGAGGTTGGTGTTTCTAACATGAAAGCATATAGGGCAAAGAATTTGGCCAAAGAACAAATTAATGGAAATTTCATATCTCAATATGGGCTACTGAGAGATTACATTGAAGAGTTGAAAAATGCTAATCCAGGTACAACTGTTCACCTTGAAGTAGAAAATTGCACCGACCCCACATCTGAGACAAGAACTTTTAAGAGAATCTATGTATGCTTGGGGCCTTTGAAACAAGGTTTCAAAGCTATTGGGAGAGATCTTTTGGGACTGGATGGGGCTTTCCTCAAAAGTGCATGGCCTGGTCAATTGTTCACAGTAGTTGGTCTAGATCCAAACAATGGATATTACCCTTTAGCATATGCAGTTGTAGAAGCTGAAACAATGCTCTCTTAGCAATGGTTTTTGCAATGCCTTGGTGATGATTTGGGCCTGGATAGTAGATCTAAGTTTACCTTCATGAGTGACAGACAAAAGGTTTATATACACTCCTTTTCATTCCATAATTTTTTATTTCTATCTAAGATCATGTCACTAACAGATCTTCATTATATGTACAGGGCCTTATCCAAGCAGTGGAAAGGGTGTTTCCTAGTGCATAGCATAGATTTTGTGTTAGACACATTACTGAAAATATTAAGCACATATTTAAAGGCAAGATTTACACAGATACTATCTGGAAACTGGCCGTATGTACAACAAATGCTCATTATGAGAGGGAAATGGATAATTTAAAAAGGTTGAACAAAAAGGCACATCTTTGGGTGTCTAAAATCCCACCAAAGCATTGGTCAAGATCACACTTTACCGGTAACAATTTCTTTTGCCTTTCTGAATTGTTAGCTTGAGTGTTGATATGTTTATGAAAGGAAGATGTCTTGATCATAATATAGATTATTTTGTTACAATTGGAAGAGCACTATCAGATGTGTTCACCAATAACATGTGTGAAGTCTTCATTTCTAAGTTGGTAGATAGACGGGACAAACCAATAATCACATTATTGGAATACATAAGGGAGTACCTTATGAGGAAGATTGTGAATGTTCTAAAAGTAATTGATAAGTCATCAGGCTTGCTAACACCATATGCTACTAAGGTTATGGACTCAGTGATAAAGGAAGCTAACAGGTCAGTTCTAATCATTTCATGTGTCTTTGAACATAAATTGAATATGCATTATTCATATACATTCAAATAATAGGTACAATGTGCAATGAAATGGTGAGGAACATTATCAAGTAACTGGACCAAATGGTGATCAGTGTGTGGTGAACTTGAGAACAAACACTTGTGCGTGTAGGAGGTGGGAAGTCACTGGGATACCATGCAGACATGTTGTGGCAAGTGTTTGGGTGAAGACTGCTCATGACCCAAATGTTGGTAGACCAGAAACATATGTCAATCCAGTATACACAATGGAGAGGTGGAGGGCTGTATACAATTACAAAGTCTACCCTATTAATGATATGACTATGTGGCCCAAGTCAAAGGTGCCAACACAAATCACAGCACCTAAGTATCATAAGTCTATTGGAAGGCCAAAGAAATCCAGGAAAAAGTTAGTTGTGGAAGTTGAAGAAGGTAAGAAGGGTAAGAAGGCAAATGGCAAAACTTTGGAAGTTGAAGAACAAGGCCCATCCAAGAAAGTAAAAACAGTTAAGAAGTCAAGGCCACCAGGTAGCAGCGCTTGCGGGGGATGTCATCAAAAAGGGCACAACATAAGATCATGCACTGCTGCAGTGGAAAAATAATATTTTGGGTTGTATGCTTGTTGGGTTTTAATTGTGTATTCCATGGAACAATATTTTGGGTTCTCTTAGGGTTGTCTTTTGTGTTGTCTTTTGGGATGTAATATGTGTTGACTGCTATTAGGGATGTAGTGTGGATTGTCCATGGAATAATTATGGTGTATGAAATTGTTGGTTGTTGAATGCATATGGTAATTGATGTTATTGTTCGCATGCTGATGTTGATGTCTATATGTTGTTGTTATGTTGTATGAGATTGTTGGTTGTTGAATACAATGGAACCAAAGTCATCTATTGTTTGACCATTTACATTTCAAACCATATTGGGACACTTTTTCTTATTGGTAATTGATGTATGAAACTATCAGTAGTCAACATTGCAAATTACATTCATTCTCACCATTCAAATTACATAAAAAAGACATCATATTATTACCTTCTAAATTATATTCAAAAAACATCATTGCCAACCTAAGAAGATCCTAACTACATTAACCCAAACTACATTCGGAACATAAGAACAACCTAAGAAGATCAAAGACATTCGAAACATAAGAACAACCTAAGAAGATCAAAGACATCATATCATTTTCATTGCAAATACAATTGCACTAAAAAGATCCAGCTCATTATCAGCTTCTTCTTCATTTTCCTTACGTCTTCTTTACTTTTCTCCAGACTTTCTTCAGCTTTGTTCTTAGATCTCAACAAACCAGGGATTATCTCCATTGCCCTTTCACACATTGGAGGGTCACGCCATCCAAGAAATGGACAAGCTGATGTCTGGATAAAAGAGGAAGATGAAGATTATACGATTCAAAGAAAACTGAAAACAATTCAAGGGCTTACCATGTTGGGACAAGAAAAGAATCGTCGACCAGGATTTCTGTCAGTCCATGATGTTCGAACAACAGCTTGCTTGCCATAAACACAATACATCATCCTCGATTGAGCCCTAATATTTGATCTTGGCATCGAACCCTAATTTTAGATCTATGAATTGAGCCCTAATTTGAGAGATGGAGAGATGAAGGAGATGAGCCTGACATGTTGCAGGGATGGGTGAAAAGACAAAAGAACCCCTCACATGTTTCTCACGTGCAACCACTTAACGGCGAAAATGGATGGGTGTTAGCCAAAAGGACAAAAATCAAACAAACATCCCACGTAAAGGACACCGCCTGCAAAAAAGCATTTTAAAGGACCTGATCCATTAATCGCATTTGTTTAACGAACAAAATTTGTAATTTTGTCTTTATATTATCGTTTATTTCCTTTTTAGTTTTAGTATTATGTTTTGATTTTGTGTTATTACGGTTATGGTTGGGGTGTTAAAGATAATTGTTTGTCGGTATTGTACACTACCGATATCAAGTTTAGTGAAAATTTAAAGAAAAAAAAAGGTGGTACCAAAAAAAGCACTGTACCCGAAAGTAGAGGTGGGCAAATAAACCAGTTAACCGAACCGACCCGAAAACTAAACCAAACCGAACCGGTTTGAAACCGATTATGTAGAAACCGGTTTGTAGTTTTCTCCACCAAACCGAAACCGGTCAAAACCCGAACCGAAGCCAATCAAAACCCGAACCAAAACCGGTCGTACCATGGTAAGAACCCGGTTTCAACCCGAACTGAAACCGATCATAAACCGGTTTTTGACTTCTGCTGACCAAACCGAACCGATTTTAAACCAAACCGGTTTGAGTTTTAAACCGATTTGTGCACCTCTACCCGAAAGTACATGTCCCCATATCCGCACCGTAAAATTGGGTACGGGTACATAGATTTTCTGATATTTCGTGTTTCGTTTTGTTTTAAACCAAAACTCGTAAATATCAAAACATCAACAAACGGTGCATTTGTTGTTGAATAATAATATAGTAATATCCAGAGAGAGTTAGAAATGAGTGTTGGGTTGTTGTTATCTTCTTCTCCATGGATTCTAGGCACCTCTCTTCTTCAATCATCAGCTTCTGAATCCTCAACACCACCACCATCTGCTTGTGTCTGTCGATGTAATTTCAAACCACCACCAAAACACCTCAAATTCGTTCTCCATGATGCTCTCGATTCCTCCGGATTCAACACCACCTATGCTAGGGTATTATTATTATTATTATTATTTAAATTACAACACTGTTCTGATTCTGTGCCTAGGATTTAGCTTTTGCCCTAAACGATGTTTAAACTGTTAGGTTGGTCCTTAATCTTTTAGCTCAATTGATTTTTATAATTATTAGGGTTTTTTTTAGAGATCAGTGTTGTATATTTATTATTTATGGGTAGTTTTTCAAAATCATATATTTATTGTTTAGGGGAAAGTTATCGTACAAACTAAAAAACTGTACTAAACATGAGAATCAAGTAGTAGTTAATTATATATACAAACAGTGTAATTATGAAATTAAACCGTAGTGTAATTTGCAATTACACTACACTATAATTATAATATATTGTATATATAATTACACTACTTGATTCTGGCAGTTAGCATGTTAATTTAATTTGTATTTGATCCAAACCCTTATTATTTATATACAAAACTTTATATATAAATTTTCAAATACTTTAAAGATTTTGACCAATTTTGATCGAAATTTGACTGGTATCGATTTTAGTGGCCAATCACTGATTATTGAACACTTTGGTTATCAAAAATTCCATAAACGATCGATTTCGGTTAATTGTTTATTAGCAGTTAATAGCCTTGATAATCAAACGAGCTTTATTTGAGGCTCGGGCTTAGTTCGAACTTGATAAAAGCTTGACTCGTTTCAGGCTTTTTATCGATTCGGGCTCAAGTAGCTTGCGGGCAACTCAGCTCATTTTCATCCCTGACTAGCGATTAATAGGGATTGACTGGATTGAAATTTTGTATGTAATTAATAATTATGTATAATTTTTCAAAAAAAGTATACATTTTCAAATAATTCAAAGATTTTGACGTCCGATTAGGTGATAAATCGAATCTGTAGCAGTGTAGCACTCCAATTTCCGATTAGTTGCCGATTAATTGGCGCCTAATCGTGATTTTTACAACGCTGCTCAAGATTAATATCTGCAACAGGAAGCAAGGGAGGGATTCTGCTCACAGATCAAGAAATTGTCAAAAACCGAGCGCGAAACAAACATAATCATCAACGGGGAGGTTGATTTAGGGAAAACAGCGCTTTATATAGCTGCAGAAGATGACTCGCTCTTTTCTCACTCATCTGTACCACTTCCTGTTGATGCTTTTGTTGAAAGATTGAATCATCTATCTATGGGTTACTGCTCACTATACAGCTCATCATTTACATCATCTCCTGATGTTTTCCTCGAGTGTCTAGACCGATACATGTATGTTGATAAGGTATATCTGCCTCCATTTCTTAATTCATACTGAAAGCCAACTCATTTATAATAATATTTCAAGTCTGGAAATTTATAAACACCGTCAGATTATATTTTAGTGGATTTAATTCTTTTAAAACCTATTTATTTGATAAAACCGTTTATAGAAATTAGTTTATTTGCAATAAATGGCCAAAATAATTATGGACATATTTTTATAGGCTTTTCCACATAATAATATAATTTCTCAGAACATATATGAAGCATGTAAATATCATTTTAATGCTATAAATATGATAATTGTTATATAAATCGGTTTTAAAATTTGAACTAGCAAAGTATCTATAACACATAAACATGTATGGACTAGGTTTTGTGCACAATGGTAGCATATTACACATAATTGAAATCAAAACCTTCTTACTACTCAGTAATATATCGTTAGTGAAGATAAAGTTTTTTATGCGATTTATTTCCATATCAAAGAGACATGAAACTAATAATGATTTAAGCTCAATCTTAACTTGTATCTTTTTGGTTTTATTCAGGGCTTTCGTAGGACCAAGTCAACCAATCATATGGAACAACGAGCAGTTTATCTTCATTCAGTATGCCTTACTATGTAATATGTATCTGTCTACACAGATTAAACGTTATTTTATGATTATTATCAAATATCCATTCAGGTTTTGACTCATCGTGTGGGATCAACGTCTATGCTTTCACTGATATATTCTGAGATTCTGAAAATGCTGCGTTTATGGGGTCTCCTCAAATTTGATGTTGAAGCTTTTTCCTCCAATGATCAAGAACATATTGTGACAACTGAGTTTCTGTTATTGAAGGTGGCCTGCAGGTTCACTTACTTTTTTTCATATCCATTTTGTTAGTTCCGCACTTTTCATTTTAGTAGTTAGTTTTATCACTTTATTTGCAGATTTTAAGAGATTTGAAGGATGCTTTTTGGCCATTTCAACTTGACCAGAGTAAAAGTCCGTTTCTAAGAGCAGCGGAGGCGGCACACTGTTCTGATAGATCAGCCAATGTTGACAAAAGGTCCTTAAATTGTTTTTATTAAAGAATTATATTATATTTAATGAATATAATTTTGTGATCATTTTTTATACATCTATAGTGGTTTGGAGCTTGCATCTGCAAAGGCTGCTAGACATAGGCTGGAACGTGGTGTTTGGACCAGTGTTCGGTTTGGGGATATAAGGCGTGCACTCTCAGGTATGTTTTTCATTTAAAATTGAAACATCTATTAAATATGTTAATTATATTTCCTGGGTTTGCATTAAAGTTTATCAGAGGGGGCAAGATGACTAACTGGGTCAGATAGCGGGTCATCTTTTTAACTCGTTAGTTTGGTTGGATTGTCCCACAAAACACTTTTTTGTCTTATTTACTAATCATGAAGAGTTCGTGTGCTAATTACTTGATTATGATCAAAATAAATTTTGTTACAATGATAGTCTAAATCTTTGAATGATACTAACATTATTTATTTAAATCTTTGAATGAGACTAAAAATCTTCATATAAAACAAGATTATTACAGTAATAATCTAAATTGTTCGGTGACTTTCAGGGCCAATTTTCGTTTTAGATTTGACCTGTTTGAGTTAAAATACAACCCCAGATATTTAAATATTTCTTCTAATTTATTTTTCTTATAAATATTTGTTTTTCATTGGACAGCATGTGAGCGGCTCATCATTCTTGAAGCTGATCCTACTGAACTAAGAGATTATGGTGTTCTCTTGTATCACTGTGGATTCTACAGGGAGTCTTTGCAATATCTCATGTTATATCAGGAAACAAAGGTACATAAAATATGTTTTTTTTTGGCAATTTTCATTTCTTAGTATAAGATATTGTCAAAATTATGAGAAAGTTACTTGCAGAAAGTGACGCAATTACCGGATTTGTTGATAAAAGTAGAGGAAGAAGCGGTAGAAAAGTTAATCATTCGACTTAATCTTATTCTAATGGAGGATGATTGGACTAGACCTTCATCAATTGCAAGCTCTCTATATAATAACACGGATCCTTGGTAACCAAAACACGTGTCCCTAAATCCCACCGAATGAGTTTATTTCTCGGTGTGAAAAACTTTATGGTTCGTATCATAATCGAGTGGAATTTGAAATACAAGTCATCATGACATGTATCATCGAGTTGGTACGATGAAGAATCTTTTGTGGCAACTACGGACGGTAAAGATGCATGTTATTTTATTATCTTTAAAATGTATGATGAGTATATGGAGGTTATGATGATTGCATACATGTAAATAGTGTATATGCTAAAGTCTTCTTAAGTGGAGCTAAATTGACATGTAGATTTCTATGATCCATATTCTCACCTGTCATTGTTCTTTAAACTTTAAAGCATTCCCATATAAGATATGTAATGATGAATTTGTGACTCTCTTCTTAAAGTCTACCTTGATTATGTTAATTTCTAACGACCAGCTTGAACGGGTTGAAATGTCATGGTTGCCGCCTTGATGCCTTCAACGCGGAACGAAATGCACCAGGCGAGATTCGAACCCACGACCTCCCAACAGTCTTCTCTGATCACAATTATTTATTTGCATAATCTATTTTCTCTTCAAGCAATATAACTTTCATTTTCATATATTTGTACAATACAATCCAGTAACACACACCTTGTATATAAAATCAACAACACCAAAAATGAATATAAGCTGATAAAAAAAGTTGAAAAAAGTAATAATTTAAATCAAAAGTAATCAGACTGAGCCTGCAAGAGTTCAAGTTGTGCTAACAACTTAGCAACTGTTGGTTTCAACTGTGCCTCCCCATTCTGTGCAAGATCAATCAACACCACTTGTGCCATTGCTCCATATTTGACCCGATAATCTTCGACCCGAAAAACCCGTTCCAATATCCAAACCGCTTTTTCTCTCGTCTTCACACTCCCGGATTCCACCACCTTTATAACCGCTTCAATTCCCTCCTTTTTCTCAAGAAACCCGCACCCGTTTTCCCATATCTCATCTTGCAAAAGAGTCGATAGCGCCTCGAGAACCGCTTCATCAGCTTCCCGTTCATCGCCTTCCAAGATTCTAATCAATGGTGAAACCGCACCCGATTTCACCAAACAGAAAGCGGATTTCACAAAACAGTAACCGTTATGAGCTTCACAAAAGGCTTCTAAAGACGGAGGAACGCATAGCCACGTTGACTTCTTTGACTTTCTGAGATTCAAACAGTTCTTCGACAACTGAGCTAACGAAGTTGCGGCCCTACATTTAGCAATTATCGGCCCGTCTGACAGAATCTTTACAAGAACGGGAATCACTCCATTCTCACCTGCATAAAGCTGTAACTTCACATTTGATGTGATGGTAAATCTAATTAATACCCCTGCAATATTCTCAATCAATTGTGATGATAACGGAGTCGTTGAACCCGTCGCTTGTTTTGAGTTCATAATTGATACAAGAATGGGTAACAAATTCGCCTTTTTGAGTATGTCGGTAGCTTTCTTGTCATTAACAGGAATATTACACAGAATGCCAGCAGCTATCGCCTTTTCATTCTCGGATGCTGAAGATGAAAGAATGTTCACAATTGTATGAATATGAGTTTCTCCCAGTTGCTCCATAAGTTCATCTGATAACTCCTTAGACAAAGTGTAGATGAAATTAAACGCACCGATTCGAATTTTGGGATTCTGTTCAGTAAGAAAGGGTAATAGAAGCTGAATCGACCCATTTTCTTTCATTTTTCTTCTGACTTTTGATGCCCTAGGATGCGAAACGATGCTGTTTAAAGCTTCCAATAGGTGGATTTGAATAATGGGACTTGAAAGATTAAGAAGTGAGAACATTTGGAGAGCAATATCATGGTTGACCAGCATATTGTCTGATTTGGCGATTCGGGCTAAAATGGCGGATGCGGGTTCGCGAAGAGTCATCAAAACCGATGTCACGGAGAATAATAGTTGAAGAAGTGAGGGGACGATGCCGGACTTGATTAATCTTTTTGTGTTTTCTTTTAAAGTTGATAGATTTTGCAGTGCATTTAATGATGATAATTTGGCTTCAAGTTTTCCTTCTTTGAACATTTTGACCAATGGCGGAATTGCACCGTCTTCTCCGATGGAAACTCGGGTCTCGTCACTAAGTTCCATTCTTGAAATTGCTGTTGCCATGAGAACTTTACTCATGTCGGACCCTGTAATTGTATCAAGAAAGTAACTTTATTTGGCCCGTTTGAGAAGAAACACAATCCAAAATGAACTGTTTGAGATAGAACACAATTCGAATTGACCCGTTTGAGATAAAACAGAATCCAAATTGACCCATTTGTGACAGACACAATACAAATAGACCCATTTGAGATAAAATACAATTTGAATAGATCCGACTGAGATATAACACAGTCCGAATTGACCCATTAAGCACAACCCGAATTGACCCGTTTGAGATAAAAACACAACCGAATTGACCCATTAAAGACAATCCGAATATAGTCTTTTGAGATGAGACACAATCCGAATTGACCCGCTCAACACAATCCGAAATTCCGAATAGACCCTTATGAGATGAAACACAATCTGAATTAACATGTTGGATAAGCCAATCCGAATTGACCCATTTGAGATAAAACACGGCCCGAATTGACCCGTTTGAGATAAAAAAACAATCCGACCAGTTCATAAGCAAACGCGTGGAAACCGACAAATTGTCAATGAAGGTTTAATTAAGTTACCTTCAGTTAAGTACTTGATTAATGGCTTGAAATAACCAGCTTCTGCCATATGAAGGGCATTTTGGGTATTACTTGATAAAGCAGCCAACAACTTCCCTGCATCATGGGAAGCTGTTTGATCTTCACCATTAGAAATAGCAACTAACATAACTATACATCCCTGTATTCTTCCAATCCTTCTTCTCACAGCTGACACATCAGACAGAGTTGATAACAAGCCTACTGCTTCCCTCTGTTCATCCGCATCCCGAGTCAACGATTTGACCAATGCTGACAAAAAGTCAACCTCTGCCATCTTGCTCTGCATGTTATTTCGCTATGTAAAATACACACATGATAAACAGTAAAAGTGACAATTTTGACCCGTTTAGTTACAAATGGGTTGATTCAGGCTATGCTTTATCTCCAGCGGGTCAAATAAACTGGTTAAAAATTTACCAATGCATAAAATAAGATCTCTTTAAATATTCAAAATTTAGAACTTTTTGGAAAAAAAAAAGAAAAAAAAAGATCGAAACTTTAATCATATTTCCCAAATTACAACATTATATTATAGGCCATACATGCAACAACAACAACAAAAAAAAAAGAAAAAGAAAAGAAAAATGGAAAAAAAAGTAAAGCTAGGTTTCATAGTCAAAACACACAAATTACTGAATTAGTAAAAATAGATATAGTACTTCAAAAGGCACACTCTTAAGAGTAATAAAAAATATACCTTGATTTCATTATCTTGCGCAACGAGGATTCTTAGATTTTTAATGATACTCAACCGATTAACTGAATTTGTAGAACTCAACCGGCTGAACAAAATCGATATAACACCTTCAGTATCAATCCATTCACAAGAAACCTTATCATCACATATCAATGTGTTAAAGGCAAAAAGCGCAACTTTTAACTGTTCATCATTCCCACACTTGAGATACAAAACAACATCTTCAACACTAGAACACGAAAACTCCTTTTCCACTTCAATAATCTCCTCAACAACATCATCATCACCTTCTTCTGTAACAACATCATCCAAAAAATCCGATTTAATATCTGAACTCGCAGCACTAAACTGCCCAACACTCATCAGTTCCCGCCTTAACGCCTCGAGTTTTTCTTTCCCGTGCATCGACACATCATGACTAGCAAACAACACAAGCCCTATCGATCTGCCGAGATTTTCCGTGATTTCTTCAATTCGTTTACATGGTGAAGACGCATAACGTGGACTTGCAACCAATGCCTTCGCCTTTTTCAACTCGGTTTCAAGAGACTCCACAGCTTTTCTAATCGGAGAAGACTCCATGATCTTATTTTCTTTAAACTCACCAAGAACCGAACTTAATTTACGCGTAGAGTGAGATAACTCCGAATAACTTAACGAATCTTTCGTTACACTACTTGTAGCTTCATCAGCATCATAAACATCAGGATGACTTTTACCCTCCATTTCTTGACCACCCAGATGAAAAAGAAACAATTTTTATAACATACAACCAACTAAACTATAAATAAACAAGACTAATAACACCCACAGGGGACACAAAAACCTGAATTATATCCCAAGATCAAGAAAAAAAACTTCCAACTTCGTTGAGGCAATTCATCAAACACTTGGTGGGCAAGGATGATGATGCAGCATATATTTTCATTCCGAATTAACCCGCCAACATCAAGCTTAATTAACAAGATTTAATCAATAAAGCATACCCGAATACGCCAAACCAAGACTGAACTGAAGAAAAAAAAATTCAACTTCTTTGAGGCAATTCATCAAACACTTGGTGGGCAAGATGAAAAAGCATAGATATTTACGAATTTAAACAACTTTGAATAGTGGGTATTTGTCTTCCAGACGTGATATACAAAGTGTGATAGTATGACAGAGGAAGATTGAAGGCATAAGAAGAAACAAGATGATGATGAGTGGAAGTTGACCAGGTCTTGTGGGTTCATTTTATTCCAAATTATTATTATTATTAAGTTGAAGAAGAAATGAAAAAAGTATAAATAAATAAAGGATCTTCTTCCGAATGACGTGACATATTAATGGGAGAGACAAAAGGAAACCAACAAATGTCCGGCGGCTGATCGGTTGCCGGAATATTCTTCTAATTGTAATAATCGGTTCATTTGATTTTAGTGTTAAATAATATCAATCCATCTTTTCCGGTTGCGGGTCGGGTCGTCACGTTATGTTTTTTTGAACGGAAAGGTGGTCTATTTGCTAGGGTGATTTCGGATGTCGGGTCTTTATTGTTCAAAATGTAATAAAAGAAATTTGTAGTTATACATTGACCGATATAATTTTAAGTTTCACTTTTGTTGTTGATGACAATCTCAATAGCATAATCATTATACATTTGATTTATATTTATACTCGATTTTAGTTTTAAGTTTCTCCTTTTTATTTATAATCATCATTGTGAGAGAAATCAGGTGAGAATTAAATATAAATTTATGATAATTATGTTACTAGTATTGTTTTGCTAACAAAAATGAAAGTTATGATTTTCATTGTAAATACTTTATATTATTAAAATCTAATTTTTCATTATAAAGTTAAGAGGATACATTCATAACTCATTTGAGCAAAAACATAGTTTTTGATGATATACTAGAGCGTCATGGTATTAAGTGATATGTCATATACCTTGACCTGTTTACCCGTATTATATTAAAAGATTGTATGATGTAAAAGTATAATAACAAATATGTTGAACCTGTTAAAACTTTAAACTATTTAATTTTATAATTATGGATGAATATTTGATATTTTATTAGGTTTTTTAATGTGAGATCAAGATCGATTTCGAGCAATGGAAAACCTAACTGCAATTTCTAATCACCTAAGATAACAAATGAGTATACATAACTATAGTGTTAGGTGATTTCAGTTCCATAATGCCATTTTAGTTAAGACTAGTTGAGAAGTTATTATATACATTGTATTGAGTTAGGAGGTGTATAGTGCACGTTCAATGAAAACTATTATAACTTATGTATTATGGAACCTCAAAGTTTGTTAAAGACGTAGCCATTATACCAAACGGGGTTTGGGGGCAGCACCCCTAGTCGCAAGGTCCCAGAGGCAGCCCATAGCGGGGGTCCTAGGGGCAAAGTTGCTAAGAGCTGCTTTAATGATATTAACTTTGGTCTTCAGAACAAACGTTTCTCAGAAATCACGTGTCGTTCTTAAGAAAACATTCTATTATCTTAGCAAATTTGAGTTTTTGTACTTCAATTATAAAAAAAATTACAAAGTATATCTACTCATGACCCAAATGGTCCTAATGGATCTTGAGTAACAAGTTTAAGACTAAATTACCAATATTCTTCCGAGTATAAGACTAAAATTACTAATATTCATCTCACACCCGACCTTTATTATTTGATACGTAGCATAAAAATAATATTCATCTTACTTTCATCTCTTTTCTTATTTTTATGAAGTCATAAAAACTATTCATGTTTAATAAATAGAGCATATCATGATAAATCATTTATTAAATTCTTCAAAGGAGTATTTTTGCAATGAAATTTACATCACGACGAATTTTCTATACCCGTTTTTCTAGAATATATGCAAGTTTAATAGTCCACCTTTTTAACAATAGTAACGACTCTTTCCCATTTCTTTTTAATAGAAGAAATATTTAGTTGCAAATACAAAAAATCAATATTGAAAATGATGTTTTATTTAAAAACATTTTTAATATAGTTTTAAGTTTGATATTAAACTATTAAACAGTTTTATACTCGAGTAAGTTACATTCTTCGTCATTTATCTATGGAATATCTTGCGGATCGTGTTTTTGAGATGGGATTGTCCATGTCAATCCTTTTTACCCACTTGGCGATGATGCATAAAAGTGACGTCTATACTAATTTAAAATTTAAAATATAGATTAAACATAAGGAGTCGACCTCTTAATCCAACTGGTTAAAACACGTATTAAACAAATACAAACCATGATAACAAATCTAAAGCCACGTACACATGACTGATTTAGATTCAAACACGTAACCAAACCCCTAAACAAAACAGCTCGTTAAGTTTTAGAATCAAAGCCATCCTCTAAAGTAAAAGGAAGTACAAAAGCAAGAACATAGAAAATAGAAAATAGAAAAAGAAAAGTTAAAAAGATCCCAAATTCCTTCTAACATGCATACTAGTATACACACGCTTTTCTTTTGATTTTCTTAGCCATATTTCATTTACTTTTTTCTTTTTTAAATTTATTTATCTTTATTTGAATGAGTTTGCATACTAACTGTAGGTCCTCTAGATGAATCTCAAAACTTGACTCGGATCAATCCGTGTTCTTGGTTAGCGGAAATCACCAACGACACTCGGATCTCGGATCTTAGTTTGTTTGATTTATTTTCTAAAAGAGAGAAAAGAAGAGAAGCGGGTGAGAGAATTTTTTTATTTCCAAGAGTTGTGAAAGAGTTGGAGAGTTGGAGAAATGGGTTAAGTGGCCCTTTTATAGGGTCCCCATTTCTTCAATACTTACAAAATAAACGTACCGAGTATGCACTACACTGACAAAAAGCAAACTAAAACGACATATACAATCCTCAAAACAATATATAATATTAGACCAACAATCTCCCTCTAGGATTGAGTATGTCGAGGAACAGTCGTCAAGTTATTTGCTTTATCTTTATTTCTTGAAACTTAGTACTTGTCTTGATCCAGGATCTTGAACCAGATTGGATCTTGAACAATTCTTTATTTTCTAGTCTTGTAGACTTGAATTTCCATCTTATTTCTGGGAAGGATCGGCAACAGCAAATTTTAGAAACATCAGATGCGGGAGGCTCGACATCTAATTTTCTTTTGTTGACTTTCTTGAGCTGACTGGTTTCTTTCCTTGTCTTCGAATGCAATCAGTTCATTTTTAGCTTCAACCACCAACTTTCACGTTATCGTTTTCTTTTAAGCGCTTCAGCATCTGCAACTCCAAGCAGACTTGATCTTGATCTACTTGCCCATCTACACCTGCACAAACTTAGAACGAATAAGATTCGTTCACAGACCCTCTCAAGGGTCAAAAAAGAATTTTCCTTTTCAAAACAAGCTCTTGGTTTGAAGTGTTTGCACAATAACCTGAAATTTTATTTTCAATCTCTCAACTTGTAAATGATTTGTTTAAGTTCCAGATTTCCAACAAACATTGCATGAACGACCTTGATAACAAAACACATGATTTTGAATAAAACAAGGTTTAATAAAATATGTACGAACATAATAAAAACTTAAAATCTTTTTGGCATTTTCATATATTTTAATATTACGAAAATATATACATAATATTTTGAAGTTGAAACAAAAAATAAAACAAAAATAAGATAGGAGTAAAGATGAAATTTATATTATATATCAAAAATATTTACTTTAAAAGTTTACTAAATTATTTTTCTGAGAAAGATCACAACAGGGAATCACATTATCTGTTAACGTTCTAGACCACACTTCTATTTGGACATTATTATGCCAAGAACCCAAAGTCGATTGTAGATATAATTTGTCCACTTTAAACTTAACAAGTATTTTGATGTCAACATGATACGTTAAGGTACAATTAGGCACAATGTTTGTGTGGTCCCCATTTAATCCGACAAATTACAGACTCCATCATACCTCGGGCTTAATTTGTTTTCACATGTCACCTCAACTTGACTTAAACCTTTCTTAGTTGATCACAGTAATCTTATTAACACACTTGACACTTTGACTTTGTGCACTTGAAACTTTGTACACTTAACTCGATCTAGAAAGATTAAAATAAAGCAGAAGTTCAGGCCATAACAATCAGGTCGGATAATACCATATTATCGCGCAGAAAAAGTCCAAGGCTTGAACAAAAGAAAGAAAATAAAACAAGCAGAAGATTCAGGGCCTTAACAATCAGGTCGGATAATACCATATTATCGCGCAGGAGAAAGTCTAAGGCTTGAATCAAAATAAATGAAGAAATAACGCAGAAGTTAAAATTCCTAGAACTGACTCTTTTTCTTGATTTTTCTTTTTCTTTTCTGACTCTTTTGTTTTTCTTTTTCTTGCTTTTCTTGATGCTTTACTTGACTCTTTTCTTGACTCAATAAAAATTAAAAATGACACTGATTTTTCATAAAACAACTGTGATAAGGTAAAGAGAGGCTTGGGTATGACATGTTTAATTGCATTTCAGCCTTCATTAATATGACTTTAGTTGGAGTCGGCAACCGCTTCATAACGTGTAACCACTAGCATAGGCAGATATTTAAGTTTATATCACTATGACACTTACTCATTTGTTAAGCCTATCTACACATCAAGCAATGATCTTGTTTGCTTTTGATCTACTCTTTTCATGTGCTAGAGTCGTTAGAGATAATTTCTTATCATTTTCCAATGGTCGGATCAATTTCTCAAAATTTTAAAAATTTTAAATATCCGACTCCCTCTAAGCAGGAGCTCCCTCTAAACGGGACAATTCCTTTTAGATTTTCTTAAAAGTAATATAAAATCTTTTTGGTAAATCAAATGATTTGTTTTTGCTTTTCTTAAGATGAATTGAAAATCTTTTTGGTGAGTTAAACTTAACTCATTTTCTCCCTCTAAAATTGTGACATATTTGAAAAAATATTTACAATTTTATATACAAAAAGATAGATAGGTTGTTTTAATCAAAATTGATCATGCCGAACGATTCGACAAGAAATTCAAATCGGGTATGATCGATAGCTTTAGTGAAAAGGTCAGCAAAGTTGTTGTCAGATGGACTATCTTAAGCAAGCATTATCACATTGTATGACAAAGTTGAAGAGATTCAAACCGAGACCCAACAGCTGATGCAGGATCCATCACTTGAGAGAAGTAGTTGGACGAGGTTAGTTTGAGAAACGCTCGAAAATTTGTTGTTGAACCATTTAAGCAAGGCTTCCCTTCTTTGAAGTTTGTCCTCCCATGCCGGGTGCAATCACTATCTAAGTACCTAATACTATTAATAGTCCTCCTTGATTGACCCCACATGCACTAAGCGCTTAAATATACATGGGTTTCCGGCACACTTTTGTCCCGGGAAGGTCAACCGTAAATCGACCAAACTTGATTTTATTTCTTGAAAACAATTTATTTCTTGTTAGGGCCTCACTTGATGAAGAGCAGTTCATAGGAATCCAAGCAAAAACATGTTCCTTGGTTTTGGCAATTTTGGACTTCTCTTTTCTTGCTTTTGAAACTGTTTTTGGTAAATCCTTAGACTTTACAGTCTTTGGATCCTTTTTAATTTTTCCTTGGTTTTCCAAAAAGGTTTCTTTTTGTGTTTTAATTTATTTACTTTGGATCTCACATCCATTTCATTGGGTTCACTATCAGCTTGATCAGTCCTTGAATCAGGGCTACTAAAAGCTCCTTTTGGGGACTGACTAAGCCGCCTTTGAATATCACCAGCTGCTACACAAGACACATTGATGTCAGATTTATCAGATGATGGGACTGGAGCAGTAGTTTGAGAGGCAGCAGGAACAAATTTCATAGGCGTTGGTATTCTACCAACCCCGTATTCCATTTCTTCCTCTGAAAAAGTATTATAGCTAAAGTGGGGCAAACTGGTGTAGTTATCATTGAATGGTGGTGGTACGGCAGTGTAATCGTACCCCAACCCCGCTTTAACTTTAGCGCTTCTCTGGGCTCCAATAAGATCATCTAATTTTTCAGATGATGCCTCAAATCTTTCAACTTGTTTTTCTTTTTATTTCTTATCAGAAACTTCGAGTTTTAATTTCTTCTTTTAAATCATTAATTATGTCTTTATAATAAATGACATTATGCTTTTCTCGAAAAATTTCAAGTCTAAGATTTTCTACATCATCGTGATGAGTTTTGATCTTTTCAATGTAGATCTTGTCAGCTTTTACATATTCAGTGTTCAATTGACGAAGTTTTGCATTTTCTTTCAAAACTTCGCCTTGTAAGTATCTATAATATGTAACCTTATTAACACAAGCTTGAGTGCACAGATTGTAATTTACCTAATCGACTGGTGATGTGTCGGGAATGATAGGACATGCATGACTGCTTTTAACGGCAGCACTTGTCCCAACTTTATTACTTGTCCCAACTTTATTTTCTTTGGACTGATTGTTCATTTGGAGCTTATCTTCCATTATTTCAAAAGACTTGATGGTAGAAGCCAACTCTGAGAGTGTCATGGTATACAGATTTGTGGTTCTTTTGATGGTAACCACATTGATGCTCCATGTATAAGGCAGTGAATTCAACAGCTTCATGTTGATCTCAGACAAACCATTGATAATACCGACACTTCTCATTTTAGTGACGAGTGACTCAAATCTGTTGATGAGAGAGGAAACCGATTCTCCTTTAATATGTGTAAACATGTCGAATTCTCTTTTTAATATTTCCTTTCGGCTTTCTCCCATATCCAGATTTCATCCAAGCTCCAAATACAGCGTCAAGCTTATCCTCCAGACCATGAAATTCGTCTTCTTGAATGCCCATGAGGTCCGAGGCTGCCTGGTACTTGCTCACAATATCTTCATTAGTCTTGAGCTGTAGCTCATTCAGACGGTCTTGTTCCTTGATCCTTTCTTTTATCGCCGTCATTTCTGCTCTGAGCGAATCGAGAGAGGTGGAGGAAGCAAGTTGATTTTTCAGATCAGCAACTCTTGAGTTCGTAGTTTCCTTTTCAACATCCCACCTTCTCGTAGCATCTTCAATCTTCTTATTTACGCTTGATCTGAGAGCACTAGCACTTGGTAAGTCTTTTTCAAGTGTAGCTAGTCTATCTCCAAGTCTAGTGTGATCTGCTCTCAGATTAGCGTTCTCAGAGGCCTCATGATTCATCAATGCTTGTAGATTATGGATTCGGGTGTGGAAGGTGTTTGTCAACAATCTTTGATTTTCGGCAAGAGCGTCACTTGCCTCCTTCTGCTCTTCTAACACCCTTATCCTATCCTTCAGGATAAGGGTGGAAGATGTTTTGTAGTGTAAATCATCCACCCAAGGGGAGCTCACCTTGGGTGGGTCGGTTCGTTTATTAATATATCAAATCTTTTAACCGACAACGAGATCGTTCATTTATTTTATCTTTATATTATTTATGTTCGGTTGTTTGATTTACTGCACTCGTCTCAAGCACTTATCAAGAGCAAAGTCGTTCGTTGTCGTATTCGGTTTCGGCACCTACAATTGGTATCAGAGCGGGTCGAATCTCATGATTCAACTTTGTTCTTGATATTCGGGTTCTATTTCCGCTATGACACCATATGTAAATATGAACAGAAACAAAAAAAAGACTTTTGAGGTCTGTCATCTTGGGCCCCAGCCTACTTTTTCCTCTTCATTAAATGCCACGAATCCATCCAATATATATGAAAACCCCAAGGCAAAATCAAGAAAACCCTTAAACCCTAACGCTTCTTCATGGATGATCAATTGACTCAGCCTTGAACTTTGATTGGGTCCAACGAAGACCTTTTAACAGAAATTTTCTCCGGCTCCCTGCTGTCTCCATTGTCCGTTTCAGATTTGTATCTAAACACTGGCAGTTGCTTTCGAGTGACACACGTTTCATCCACAGGTATGATAAGGTTTCAAAATATCCTGGTCTTTTTGCTCGCAATGTATATGTTCCCTTTGATGTTGAAAACCCAAGCCCTCCTCTTTAGCAGTCTTTATTCCTACTTTAAAAGTCATGGTACTGTTAGAATTGTGCAATCTTGTAACGGCTTACTCCTTTGCTCTACCGATAGAGGGCCTAAAGGTCACAAAGGTGCCCCTAGTTATTATGTATTTAATCCTACCACCAAGCAATTGGCCACCATCCCATCAATCTCTGGAGGTTATAAAGTTCTTAAAACCATCTGTTTTATGGCTCTGGCATTTCATCAAACAGATTGTGCTCTCTATAAAGTTGTTTGTATTCATTCTTTAGAGCCTCATGGAAATATGCTTCAGATTCAAATCTACTCATCATCTACTAAGAAATGGAAGATTTCTGTTGAATCCTTCTATGCCCGTGAACCCTTCTTTGCCACGGAGTTTACTGGAATGGAGCTGTTCACTGGGCTCCCTTATATCGCAATCACTTGTACTTTAAAATAGATGATGAACAGCTGCAGACGTTGCCCTTGCCCGAAGGGTTGATTTCTTCTGAATTAATGACAATGTATTTTGGGGAATCTAGAGGACATCTACATTTAATAGTATACAAGAACCAAGAAGAAAATGCTTTACACCTGAATGTGTTTGAGATGTTAAGAGATCACTCGGGGTGGTTTGTCAAGTATCAAGTAGAGCTTGGTGAACTTTTGGCTGCATTCCCTGGGATGATGTATCCGTCAGGCGGTTATAATTTCTCGGTCATTGATGTGGTTAGAGGCGAAAATGAAGAAGATACATTTATGGCGCTGAAAAATCGGGAAAATATTATAACGTACAACGTTCATGACAAGAGTTTTAAACAAATTTTTAGTCTTCCTAGCTCGCGTGAAAGAAGTTTCCATCGATACACCGAAACCCTAACTTCTTTCTAAAAGACAATTCAGTTTGTTATATTTTTCATTATTAAGATGTTTGAATGTGTTTTGATGTTTGAATGTGTTTTAACTTACTAAGTTAGTTTGTAAATTATGCAATTTCCGTGTCCTACTATGCTTATCTAAACATTAGCCAAACACTATAAAATTTAAACAATTTAGCTTTAATTGATTGAAAATGACAATTCTTGCCCATCACCAAACATGTTACCATAATTAGTGTGTGGGATGGAGAAAGAGATTCGAATCGGTAGAGAGAGAATAGGCTCTGGTATGCAAATGAGAGAGTGAGATGGTAGAGAGAGAGAGTGGGATTCGGTAGGATGATGTTGAAGTAGAGAAGTAGCTGGATGGTGGTGACTAGGGGTGGCAAATGGTTGGGTTGGGTCGAACGGGTCATGGGTTGAAACGAGTTAGGTCAGAATGGGCTAGGATCAGAACGGGTAAATAAAAAATGGTTGTTTTGGTTTGGATCAGAACAGGTTAAAGTCGGAATGGGCCACAATGGGGTTCAAGGGTTTTTTTTTACGAGGATAACGACAGAAACATTTTAGTTTTTTTAGATTTTTCGTTTTTGATTTATATTTTGAGTTATGATTTTTTTTTTAAATTTTTAGGGGTTTTCAATCTTAATGACCCATTCCAACTTTTAGCTTGACCCATTCTGATCCATTCATCACCCCTACTTAAAACCCATAATAACCTATGCTAATTGTAGCATATTCAAAGACCGTGTTTGAAGGATGAAGTGATGAACTATTGAACATTGAAAGGAAATCATGTTTAGAGCTTAACATTACTAATTTTTTGTGTGTTTTTTTTATCTCTTCGGTTTGTTTATATCAATCAAAAGAAAGATTTCAAAAGTTCTAACTTCTAAATAATCGAGAATTTGCCAAAATTTTGATAACATTGTCATTAGTAGAAACAGCCATAGAACACCATCTTTATTAAACCATAACATTAAAAGACTAATGCTTCACAATATCACTGGACAATAAAAGTATCCCTCAAAAACATTAAATTGTTCAAAATAATTTGTTGGGCCACGTTTTATATTTTATTAGTCTTTTGTATTATTTATGTTTTGTTTAAACTTGTCTTTGTACATTTTCATGTATTGGGCCCAAGGCCTTTGTAAACAAAGCCCATTGGGCTATTGTAATATAATAGTGGCATGCCATGCTTCCCTATAAATAGGAAGCATGTGCATGAGACACATAAGCTTTTGAACAACTCTTATCCATCCATATAACTCTCATCTCAAGCAAAAGCCGAAATAAACAAACACACAAGCAAGATCTGAAATCTAAGGTACTTAGTGTGATTTCCACTAAGCACTAAGCTAGATTGATCCAAGAAAATTGTTGTTTGACCTACAATTGGTATCAGAGCTTTCTGTAACACCCCGGCTTTAAGCGGAATACGCCCGGGTGCAACGTACAGATCACTCATAAGCTCGTAACACTATTAATAGCGACAGTATATTTATTTTATTCCATATAGTACACAAATAGTTTGATAATGAGACAATCAACATTACATCTACATGAAACAAGTGTTATTCATTGAAATAATCCTAAGGTATAACTAGTTTTCTTGTCCTGACACTTTATCGTATCAACCTGCAGCACGTTTAAAATAATATATTTTGTCAACAACACATGTTGGTGAGTTTTCATAAGTTTTTGCGTATATAAATATATATAAAATGCGCGATTCAACGATCGTCATGCAATAAATATTCAAGCATAATATAAATAAAATCAAATAGTGTCGTCCTCCCGTTCATTTAGCCGAAGCCGTAGAAGTCGGGGAAATGAGAACCACCTTACGTAAACAACCGAAGTCATAACGTTAGACGGCGCAGGTACGTCCCGTCGGACCCTCCCACTATATGTATGCGTTTGCGTAACTTCCACCAATAAAGCAATAAACACATTGCAAGCAAGTTCACATATAATCATAAACAATATGCACGAATAATATTAACATGTACGATATGAGTGAATCGGTTTGTAAACAAGCGCATAACTAACGAAATAAAAACTTGTGACGTGCTACACCCCAGGACATTATAAAGCATTAAAAATGGGGTTATGAAGAACTCACATGTTAAATAAGCAAGAATGAGTAAATAAGCGAAGATGTCTTTAAGCGAGTGAACCGACAGGGTTCGGTTCAATAGTGACCCTAGATAAATAGATAACTATGACAAAATAATGTTGAGGAAAGATAAGAAATAGATGGCCGACATGTTCGATTTATAATTCTTAAACGAAAAGTTTGTTAAAAATTTACTTTTGTTCTATTTTTATAAGTTAAATGAAATAGGTTAGTTATTTGATTTTTAATCAATTTTATTTTAGTTTTAGAAAAAAAAATAAAAATAAAGGTTATAATAATTATTAGTTAATTTTAATGATTTCGGTTCGTTTCCGAGCCGAATATTATTTAATAAAACAAGTTTAACGAGTGGTTCATGTTTTTGGTTGGACATGAACTCGGTTTGATTCGGGTTTATATTTTACATGCTTGAAATGATAAGATGGCGTGACATGTTGGAAATTCGTAGTCTTGTTTATTAGTTTTGCAAAAGTTACTTTTTAACTTAAAACTTATTTTTAAACGAACATTAACGTGCCGATGAGTGATAGTGAAAACACAACCACGGTTGTTAATTTAGAGTGACAACATGATGATGATCACATGATATGTTGTACATAAATAAGACAATAATTACCCGATGATGGAATATCAAAGAAGAAAGAAGAATTTGAAACTTGGATTTTTTGCACCATTTGAAAAGCAATAACACAATTGAAAGTGTAAAGTGTTGTGGTGAATGATTTGTAGAACTTTAAGAGACTTTATATTGGCTTCAAATCGTTAATAACAAGGTTGAAGTGATTAATTGCATAAGCTAGTCATAAGGCTAGTCTTAAGCAATATTAATCACCAAATTAATGAGCTTTGACCCAATTTGGTGAATTAGGAAGTTAATGATCAATTAAAATAGTCTAGGTTCATCCAATACTTGGAAAAACGAGTCAAATGGCGGGAATTTAGAGAGGATGAGAAGAAGGCGGTTGACCCGTCTTGAAGAATACCAATAATTATAAACAATTAAAATACACAATTAATACTCAATAAATGCAAAGATTTTATTAATAATCCGAAAATATCAAAATTTTAAAATGTTTCGGTTTTTCGGGTTTTTTAAAAATGACGAATGTCACAGAATTCACAACTTTTAGAAATTTCGTCCTGAAATTAATTTAAAAATAATAAAAAAAACAACTACTATATGGAGTTGTTAAAAGTTTTAACAAATTTTATATACATATGAAAAATAAAATCGATAACTAAATAAATTAACAACACTGATGTAACACCCGTTAATTTCCAGTTTAAAGAATTAAAACATGTAAAGTATGTATGTTTCTCGGGAGTTATCAGGCATATTTCGTCGGCCTTCTCATCAATCCAGTACGTTAAAATATGTAACTTTTCCACCAAGATGTTAACACTTTAAAACTTGAAGGGCCGAATGTGAAAATTGTTTATATCATAAACAATCTAACCCTAACCCACTCCACACTTCCGATCGGCAGCTTCCAAGAACCCCCCCCCCCTGGATTTTTTTCTTTTTCCGGCCAAGTAGTGAGCGTAAAACATCAATTAAAGGTTAGTCTAACGTCCATGCAAGTCTTTTTCACCACTAAACCCGTTATCGAACACGTTAGGGTTGAGTTTTGATGATAACAGTTTGCTGACAGATTCGTATACGTTTATTGTAGGGTCTGTAACGCGATGATAATCCATTTTTTTTGATCGATTATTGATTCTATGATGTTCTACTTTGAGTCTAGTTTCCAGAAAGGTATAATACGTAATTTTTGGACGAGATTTGAATGGTTTTTATGAATTTATAAAATCGAGTGTCAAAGCTGATGCGGGATGACGGATTCTGGTCTGTCTTCCCGACGTCATAACCCTTTTTCGACAGGTCCAAATTGGTTGGTTTCATTTCTGGAAGTTAGTATTTTGAGTTAGGAACCAAACCCAATTGGAATCATTTAATTTGACTGGGTAATGATTTTTATAAAAATAAAACCATTTTGTTGCGCACTGAAATAGCTGCACATACCTTTCTGTGTTGGAGGAATTTTTTTGAATTTTGTGTCCACTAGAAAAATATAATAAAAATATTTTTATAAACCTAAGACATTTATTAAAGTCTGGTAAAAATTTAATAATTTATTTCAAAGGTTATCCTATATAATTAAATCCATCTTCGCATGCTAAAATCTGCATGTTTTACTTGTTATTGATCAATAAGTTCGTTTTGGGCTTAACCGGTAGATGTTCTATTGTGTTCTTGTCGGGGCTGTTTGAAGTGAGTTTTCGCACCAAAATCTTCCTAGGTATGTCCCATATATCATACTTTAAAATCATGTTCATTGGTGTTCGTTAAAGTTCATCTTATTCCCTAAATTCTCCTGTTAGTTTCCCATCCTCTCGAACGCTTTGCGCGTAATTGTTTAGCTGAGGCGTAGCATGCTGACACTCTGGGTTTCTTGGTACTTGGCCGCTTAAATTTCTTGCTCCTTCAAGAATGTATGTGCAACTGTTTAGCTAAGTAGGAGGGTAATGTTATCCCAGATACCTTTCTACTTGATGAATTACAGGCGTCAGTCTTATTTGATTCGGGCGCCAGTAGAAGTTTTGTGTCTACCGCTTTCTGTTCCTCGTTGAATAAATCACCCGAGCGCGTAGTCGATGTGTTTGAGGTTGAGGTCGCCGTAGGAAAATCTGTTTCTGTGTCTAGAGCTACCCTCGGTGACGTTCCTATGGTTCGGGATTTCCCGGATGTATTTCCAGATGATTTGTCAGATGTGCCGCCGGATCGCGAGGTCGAGTTCCAGATAGACCTTGTGCCGGGCGCAAAAGCCGTTGCTCGATCCCCTTACCTTCTAGCACCGAATGAGATGAAAGAACTTGTGACCCAGTTGGAAGACTTGCTCGTCAAGGGCTTCATTCGACAGAGCATCTCACCTTGGGGTGCCCCGGTCCTGTTCGTTAAGAAGAAGGACGGTAGCATGCGGATGTGCATTGACTACCGTGAAGGAAAAGCTCCCCAGTATCCTGATTGCTGCTGCGATGGAATCCTTGCTGATTGTGTACCCAAGGATCTGGGATTCTGAAGGATAGAAGATCCCGGAGAATCAAAATAAGGACCCTGGGAATGATTGGAGTGGCCTCCTGCCCTGGTTTCTTTTTGATTCCTTCAAGAAGAAATCTTCTTGAATACCCTTGAGTTGGTCTTCTCTTGCTGCTCCATGTGTGTTTTGACCTGTTTCATCAAAGCAAAGATGTCATTGTTAGAAATAACCAGGTCTACCCGTGTAGAGGATCCCGCGAATGGTGGAAGTTCTCCTCTGGGCTGAGTATTTTTCTTCGGCAGTGGTTGAGGTCCTGGGTTGACACTAGAAGCAGTAGTGACCACCAGATCAAAGACTGAGCTGGTTTTTGGCTGTGAGGCCATTGTAAAGAGAATGAAGGTGAATGCAATAAACGGATTTAATGGATTAAAGCACCGTTAGCCCCACAGTGGGCGCCAAATTGTTTTGGTTAACAATAATGATTTCGTAACCAAATTAGTAAAAGGGACTTTGTGCTTGTATGAAATGAACGTAACAGTGCTTAAACACGAGGATTTGTTGCATGGAAAAAACCCGTTATCCTTAGGATAACAAGCAAAAAACCCCGGGCGATGAAAACTATCACCACCGGTTTATTAATAATAAAAGTGATTACAATTGTGGAGCTCAAACTTGATCGTGATTACAGAGAATGCGAGTACTAGTAAGTTCTCGAGTGCTAGAGTGTGTGTTATGATCCGGTTTTGAGCTCTATTTATACAAATATAAAACTAACAAGAAGTTCTATATATAAGGAAACTCTTAGACTAAATCAATTAGCCGTTAATTCCGTTAGATAGCATGTTTCCTTAGTTGCCACGCTCCAATAACAGTAAGTGCGAGTTCTTAGGAGATCAAGCAACGGCCTTTGACCTGGTAAACATGGAAAGTAGCAAATATCGTGTTAGTTATATAATGTAATTAGGATACCAGTTACTTTTGAGGATACCACATCCTGGATTTGTCTTGATTATAATCTTTGCTGAGGATACTGAAAATCCGTGCCCTAACAGTCTTAACATCACTCTAGTCAAGGATCAATGAAGCTTCTATTCGATAAAGATAAAGGATATATATATAGAAACAGATATATTCCCAATTTCTATATCTGGTGATGGGAATTTCTATCAGACAACAATGAAGGAAAATTTAGACTCATCCGACATCAAGGCCCCGTTAAACCCAAAGAATACAAAACCAGAATATGCATGGATTAGGATCAAGTGAATCCAAGAAGCCAACGATATCAAAAGGAAAGGAAGTAATGATGCATTCAGAAAAATATCCATAGGACGAGAATATTTTAATCATCTGGCAATTCAAGATCTATACTTGTTCATACGCAAGAAGCTATGTTTAATTAAGGAAGGAATACCGAAGAAAGGCAAAAAGAGAAAGAAATAGACAAAGGATGACAAGGATAAGAAATTTAAGGATACCAACAGTTATAAGTAATTTTGTGCAACATAAACAAAAGATATGTTTTATTAAACTTATCTTTAAAGATTTATGTCAAGAAAAGATGGTACAAATTCCCAAAGTAATTCTTCTAGCAAATCTGGAAGTAAGAAAATATCAACAATAAGATGAAGGAAAGGTCTAGGTGGACAAATTTCAAAGAAAAGCTAACTTCGAGTCGACACTAGAAAAAAAATATATGTTTAAGGGAAAACAGGATAGACCCAGAAAGAGAATTAAAGAAATTCTCATGGTATGTTGTACACAAGGTATGTACTAGCCACTTCAAGAGTATATGACAAAGGAATTATTGCTACCTCTTTAAGAACATTCGTCAACCATCACTATATATGGAACATGATTATGAGACATCTAAATTTAGTATCTTATACCATTACCCTAACATCATTGCCAAAGAAGCAAACATTTGGATCGTGCCGTATATAACATAGAAAACCACAATAGGGAATTAGTTGAGGTCAAAGACAAGAAAAGGAAACATTAGAAAGAAATCCTCCCTAAATATTAAACTTTTCAGACCTTTCGTATTGTTGTTTCAGTATCTCTGTCATACTAAATCAATTCCATTTTTACAGAATGTCGAATTCTAACAATCAAAGGAATAATGATGAAACTTCAAGCAACAAAAACATAACATAATCCACCCAGGAGATTCATGAGCAATATTTTGTTAAAATGAAGGAAATGATCCACAACACAATAACTCTATACATTGACACAATGAGAGAAGAGATACATAAGATTCAACATTCAAATAAGACAATTAGAAATTATCCATACCGAAATCCTTCTCGTCATAGTAAATTCACCAAAGACAATTTAGTAGCCCAAGGTTGTAGTTTTGAGGAATTCGAAGCCTTTAAACCAAAAGAATTTTATGGAGACCAAGGTGTCATATCAGATTTGTGATGGCTTGATGAGATTGAGACCATTGTCATTATTAGTCAATGTACTGAAATTCAAAAGATACAGTATGCATGATGTGTGTCTAATAACCCTTTAATAATGACCCTCACAACTAAGCTTTAATATTAAAACGAAAATCCTAAAACCACACACAATCGGCAAGTGTACCGATCGCAAGTAGTATAGACTTAGGAAGTCCGAGTATCGAACACGTGGACACGTAAGAACGCTAAAGATCACTAACCCTAGACAAGACCTACCTTAGAATAATATTTAATTAATTTTTGATTTTTAAATACTTAACTGACTGACAAAACTTACCAAAAATAGAAAACTTAACGGAAAACTAACTGAACTGACTTTGGATGGAGAAAAACGTCTACCTAGGTCTGAATCAAATTGTAGGCCTAACAAGCTAATGGATTGAATAACTTCAAGACACCGGTCCCTAAAGATGACACGACTAAGGATCGCTCGGGCTCACTGGATCACCTCTCGGTCTCACTCAACAAGCCTAAACTACTCAAAATCGCCTAAAGCGACCAAACCGGGGAATAATTGCTAACGTGTTCTAATGAAGGATCACCTCTCGGTCTCACCAACACTCGACCCTAATGGTAATGAATACTACACAACCAAGGATAGAGGAACAATTCAACTTAAACCAAAATAGATCAACTAGTCGCTCAAATACCTAAACCTGACAAGAAACGAACTCGCTCTCGCGCAATCCCTATTCTAGCATGCAAAGGCAATGAGACGACCCTACTTCCTATCACCTCTCGGTCTCAAGAAAGATGTTTAACCGCTGTACTTTAATCACAAATTCACACAACAAAACCCTACGGTGGTACCTACCGCAAACAAACCCTAAACACAAAGTCTAGAATCAAACAATGCACCGATCAATCAATACAAAACTAATCAATCAACACACGGGGTTTATGCAATGAATCACTAAAATTTCCAGCCACTAAACACAACCTATTTCATGTCTAAATCAAACTTTACAATAGCAATTCAAGTCCATTAATCAAACAATCCATTAAACTCATCAAAACTCAACAATTTTCATCTTCCCTAGGTAGAACTAACAAGTTTAGCCGAACATAGTTTTTGGACAGCAGCTAATGATCAAATAAAACATCATAAAACTCCTACTAATCATCTCAAATATCATTCAACAATCAACAATACTCATAAACAATTCAATCTATCAATCAATTGCAAAAACTAGTAAACAATTGAACAAGATAATCAAAGTAATGAACAATGTGAAAAAATGAATGATATATGATGAATTCCCGGCCGTTCCTTGCTGTGTAAACTGATGTCGAACCTTCCCGAGGCTAGATTCTTGTGTATTCTTCCTTCCCTAGCCGTCACACGATCGAACCCTAGCCGAACAACACTTTTTTTTCTTTTCTTTTCTTCCTGCTGCTGTTGGTTGCTGCTGTTGCTGATGCTGTTGGCTGCTGTTGTGCTGCTGTTGGCTGCTGTTGTGCTGCTAAATCCCATCAGCAGCTCTCTAGGCTGATTAGGGTTTTATTTTTTTTATATAATATAATATAATATGGTCTTGGGCCTCCATGATGCATACGGGTCGGGCCTTGAGCTTTGTCTTGAACTTGTATGCGTAAAAGGCTCGTAAAAAGCTCGAAAAGTCCCGGTTTCTTCCTTTCTTTTACCCAAAACCTACAAGATTAATAAATGTATTTAAAACCTATCTAAAACGAGTTAAAACATATAAAATATAATATAATACGTAGATAAAACGTGCAGAAAATACTAGTGTTTTACAACACATCAATGCATCTCTGAAATTTGAAGGTGAAGCCCTAGAATGGTGAAACAATTTAGTCATGATAAAGGGCAGAGAAACTGTATATCAAATGAAATGGGAAGCATTCAAAGAACTGGTGTTACAACAATTTTGCGCCATTAGTGAAATCGACCATATTCAGATCAAGTTTCTATACCACAAAATGGAAGGCACAAATTTCAATGACTATAATGCCAAGTTCTTTGAATATTGCGAATCAAATCCACGCCTAGATAATTCAGAATACAACAAGGTTATTCAATACATATACGGGTTACCTGAGGAAATAGGAAACATAGTAAGAACCCATATGCTACCAACAATATACTTGGCCATGAGATTAATCAAATACTTGATCAATAAAATGTCAAAGGACACGGAAGTTATAGAGGAAAATAATGCAAAGAAAAAAAGAAACAGCAACAGTAAAACAAATGAAAACGAACAAGGAAAGACCAACTTGTGAGAATTGTGGTAAACAACACTTTGGAAAATGTCGAAAACAAAACAAAAGCTATACATCAGTCATATGTACCTACTGTAATAAATGTTAGGGCACGGATTTTCAATATCCTCAGAAAAGATTATATTCAGAACGAATCCAGGATGCGGTATCCTCTAAGGTAACTGGTATCCTAATTACATTATATAACTAACACGAAATTTGCTACTTTCCATGTATACCAGGTCAAAGACTGTTGCTTGATCACCCAAAGACTCGCACTTTTAGTTGATAGATCGTGGTATAAAAGGAAACGTATTGATTGAAAGATTAACGGCGAATTAGATTTAGTCTAAGAGTTTCCTTAAATATAGGGCATATTGTTAGACTTTGTTTATTATAAATAGAGCTCTAAACAAATGATCAAACACACACTCTAGCACTTGAGAACTTACTAGTACTCGCATTCTTTGTAATCACGATCAAGTTTGAGCTCCACAATTGTAATCACCTTTATTATTAATAAACCGGTGATGATAGTTTTCACCGCCCGGGGTTTTTTGCTTGTTATCCTAAGGATAACGGGTTTTATCCTGGCAACAAATCCTCGTGTTCAAGCACCTTTACGTTCATTTCATACAAGCACCTAGTCCCGATTACTAATTTGGTTACGAAATCGTTGTTGTTAATTTTTGACCAAAACAATTTGGCGCCCACCGTGGGGCTAACGGTGCTTTAATCCATTAAATCCGTTAATTTCATTCACCTTCATTCTCTTTACAATGGCCTCACAACCAAAAACCAGTTCAGTCTTTGCTCCGGTGGTCACTACTGCATCAAGTGTCAACCCAGGACCTCCACCACTTCCGAAGAAAAATACTCAACCCAGAGGAGAACTTCCACCATTCGCGGGATCCTCTACACGGGTAGACCCAGTTATTTCTAACAATTATATTTTTGCTTTGATAAAACAGGTCAAAACACACATAAAGCAGTAAGAGAAGACCAACTCAAGGCTATTCAAGGAGATTGAAGGAATCAAAAAGAAACCAGGGCAGGAGGCCACTCCAATCATGCCCAGGGTCCTTGATTTTGATTCTCTAGGATCATCTATCCTTCAGAATCCCGGATCCTTGGGGACACAATCTGCAAGGATTCCATCGCAGCAGCAATCAGGATACTAGAGAGCTTTTCCTTCGGTATCCTCGGAGTTTCCTGGACCAACGAGGCCAGGGTCCATCAACATGCAGCCTCGCTCAACCATGCCTGCCGGCATATTCTCATCAGGATCCCCTATGATGTCCTCAGAAGTGCATGTTGGAGATGACATCCCTATGCAGGCACCGCCTTATCCTGGGGATACCATCAATGGAGGAATTAACCACCCAAGCTCAGGATACCAGAGACCTAACGAAGATCCTGGTAACAGTTTACTTATTTCTAATTTATACACTAACCGTGGAACCGTGCAGGACAAGGGGATATCCCCCGATATAGCCAGGGAATTACAGAAGATGAAAGATATGATTTTCAGTATCCCCGGGATAATCCGTCCCATAGCTGAAGTTCCGGCGGGCAGTCACAAACTTACCAAGTTCACTTGGCCCATATGCGACGTGGAGATCCCCAGGAAATTCCAGACGCCCAACATGAAACTTTATGATGGCACTACGGATCCTAAGGAACATGTAGCTCAATATAGAGAAAGGATGGAGGTCAACCCTATTCCCGCAGAAATCAAAGAAGCCTGTCTATGTAAAGGGTTTGGTTCAACACTAACAGGGCCGGCCCTCAAATGGCTATTAAGTATTCCTTCCAATACAATCACTTCCTTTGCTCATTTTATTAACTTGTTTAATAATCAATTCTCTTGTAGTAGATCTTTTGAGAAAATGACAGGTGATTTACATAGAAGTGTTCAGCATAACAATGAATCCCTAAGGGATTACATAATTAGATTTAGCAGGGAAGCTTTAGAAATCCCCAACCATGACATGGCAGCTGCTGTTGAAGCCTTCAAGATGGGACTTAGGAAGGATTCTCCTTTCTACGACGACCTCGTCATAACTCCATGCAGGAATCTAGATGAAGTCAGAAACAAGGCGTTGAGATACATTCGGCTGGAAGATGATAAGAAGGCTCATGGAGGTTTGGTTATCCCAAAGTACGAGTCTACCAACATGAAATCAGACTCTCCCCAAAAGTTCTTTAGGCCAAATCCTTATTCCAAGCAGGATAATCCCAAGATCAACGCTGTGGAGGAAGACAAAGATGACGAAGAATATCCTAAAATATCTGAATATTGCTTTAACCTTAATATTGGTGGTGTAATTTGTGCCAGGCAGGATTTAGGTGACAACGCCAGATGGCCTAAGAAGAATGAGAAGCCCGGATCAAACAAAGACAAGTCAAAATGGTGTGCACTCCATGAAGACTTTGGCCATCGGACAGACGATTGTATAGCACTCCGGAAAGAGATAGGATACCTACTCAGTAAGGGACACATGAAGGAACTATTTGGAAGAAATAAGAACAAGAGTCAGGATCCTGTCAAGATACCTGAAAGGGCACCTTCTCCACCACCCGAAGCTAAGGTGGTATCCTTCATCTCGGGAGGATCTGACATCTGCGGGACCTCGTATTCAGCAGCCAAGAAGCGTTCCAGAGAAACGAAGATGGACAACGGAGAAAGACCTCTCCGTACTTCCACATTGACAACTCAAAGAATCATATCCTTCGATGAGGAGGATAGATGTGACCTTGTGGATCCCAACCACGACGGTTTGGTAATCACTTTATGTATAGCTAACTGTTTTGTATGCTGGATACTCATGGATGGAGGAAGCTCTGTAAACATTATCCAGATGGATGCCTTGAAGAAAATGGATATCCCGGAAACAGAAATTATCCCGAAATCCTCAGTCCTTGTCAGATTCAGTGGCAAAACCAAGAACACCTTGGGAGAAATCAATCTTCCAATATATATTGAGGGAACTAACTCCCTACAAAAGTTTTGCGTTATTGACTCTTTATCTTGTTGTAATATATTTTAGGTAGGCCCTGGATCCACAGCATGAAGGCAGTACCTTCAACCTACCATCAATGTGTGAAACTCCCAAGTCCTTGGGGAGTCATCAAAATTAGTGATCAACAAGATGCCAAGGAAATTTATGCTTCGTCAATAAAGTGGACTACAAAGCCTACTCAAGCATAGCAATTACAGAAACAGCCAGGGAAGGTCCTGCAAGCAAGAGAACAGGATGTAAAGGAAGTATCTCTGAATCCTCAGGATACTGAGATCAAAGTATTGCTAGGATCAAGTATTCCTGAGGATATTGAAATAGAGTTGATATCATTCCTAAAGAAAAGAGCTTCTACCTTCGCCTGGAAACATGAAGATATGACAGGTATCTATAAATCCATAATAACTCATAAACTTGGTATAGATAAATCTTTCAGGCCAGTACATCAAAAACGAAAAAAGTTTGCTCCTGAGAGAAACGTTATCATACAAGAAGAAGTGCAGAAGCTGCTCAAGACCAAAATGATAAGAGAGGTCCATTATCCTAAATGGTTGGCCAATCTAGTTGTGGTCCAAAAGAAGAATGGGAAGTGGAGAGTGTGCGTGGATTTCACCGACCTAAATAAGGCCTGCCCAAAAGATCCATTTCCACTCCCACACATCGACTCAATGGTGGATGCAACCGCTGGCCATGAACTGCTAACCTTCATGGACGCATCCTCAGGATTTCAGCAAATTCAAATGGAACCTTCGGATCAAGAAGACACAGCCTTCATGACTCCCACAGGTACATACTGTTACACTGCAACGCCTTTTGGACTTAAAAATGCAGGTGCGACATACCAAAGGCTCGTCAACATGATGTTCAAAGACCAACTGGGGGACACGATGGAAGTCTACATATATGACATGGTTGTGAAGTCAAAAAAGGCCGATGATCATCTCAAAGACTTGGCGACAGCATTTGATATCCTAGATGAATACAACATGAAGCTGAATCCAGCCAAGTGTCACTTTGGGGTCAAAGCCGGAAAATTCCTGGGATACATGGTCACCAAAAGAGGAATAGAAGCAAGCCTAGAGTAGATCAAGGCTATCCTGGATATCAAATCACCAAGGAATGTCAAAGATGTCCAAAGGTTGATCAGAAGAATAGCTGCTCTCAACAGATTCATCTCAAGATCTTCAGAGAAGTGTAAAGACTTCTATAATATCCTGAGGAAGAATCAAAAGTTCGAATGGGGAGAGAAGCAAGAAAGGGCATTGGTATCCCTGAAGGAATACTTATCCTCAGCACCACTCCTAATGAAGCCAGTTGATGGTGAGCCATTATCCTTGTACTTAGCCGTTTCTAGGAGTGCAATCAGTGCCGTCTTAGTCAAGGATCATGAAGGTTAATAACATCTAATATATTATGTAAGTAAAAGTCTACTAGATGCTGAATACAGGTATTCTTATCTTGAAAAGTTAATTTTAGCACTTATAATGGCTTCAACTAAACTAAGAGATTACTTTAAAACTCATGCTATACATGTAAAAACTAACTATCCTATTAAAACTGTTTTGAGAAAACCAGAAATGTCAGGTAGGATGGTAAAATGGGCTGTAAAACTTAGTGCATATGATATCTTATATGAGCCAAGGACAGCCATCAAGTCTCAAGCACTTGCCGACTTTGTGGCTGATTTTAGCCAGGATATACTTGAAGAAGTTGAAATGAAAGTTCAACAATTGGAGGTCAAGGAAAGTTGGACCTTACATACTGACGGTGCCTCCAACATAAGAGAAACAGGTCTAGGTATCCTACTAAAATCGCCACAGGGGACATTATACCTCTATCTATATCTTGTGAATTTCAGGCTACTAATAATGAGGCTGGATATGAGGCCTTAATAGCTGGTTTGCAATTAGCTAAGGATATGAAGGTCAGGTATCTCCAAGTTTATGTTGATTCTTTGTTATTAGCTAACCATTTCAATGGCTCTTATGCAGCAAATGTAGAAAACCTAGCAAAATATTTAAAAATAGTTAAGCAACTAGCTATGTGTTTTGAAACATTTGATATAATACCTATCGTACATATCTTGACTCTAGCAACAAAGGAGAACTTTGAAGTCCTAGAGACCTCAAATTTTAAGGATAATCCAGCATCTTGGACCAATCCCATAATACGGTATCTTCAGGATAATGAGATCCCAGAAGGGGAAAATCCCAGAGCTTTCCGAATGAAGGTAACCCAATACATTGTCTTAAATAATGTTTTGTATAGAAAATCACTTGCAGGTCCATACTTGAGATGTTTGGAATATCAAGAAGCACAAGAAGTCCTTAAAGACATACACGAAGGCGAATGTGGAAACCACACTGGGGGCAGAGCCTTAGCATCCAAGATACTAAGGACAGGTTACTTCTGGCCAACAATGAGGAGAGATGCAATGGATTTCTCCAAAAAGTGTGATGCTTGCCAAAGACATAGCAACATATTTCATCAACTAGCCAAACCATTATATCCTATCATATCCCCGTGGCCATTTATGAAATGGGGAATGGATATTGTGGGCAAGCTACCCAAAGCTCCTAGTGGAAAGGTCTTTATGCTGGCCATGACATATTACTTCTCCAAGTGGATCGAAGCAGAGGCATTTGTTCAAATTAAAGAAAGGGACGTGATTTCATTCATCAAGCGAAACATTCTGACAAGATTTGGTATCCCAGCAGAGATTGTTTGCGACAATGGATCATAGTTCATTGGAAGAAGAACAACCAACTTTTGTGAAAGTTGGGGAATCAAGATGGTGACTTCAATCCTAGTACATCCTCAAGCTAATGGTCAAGCAGAATCCAGTAACAAGATCATCATCAACAATCTGAAGAAGAAATTGGGGTCCAAGAAGGGAAAATGGGCTGAAGAACTACCATCTGTTCTTTGGGCCGATAGAACCACTTCAAAAAATGCAACAGGACAAACACCCTTCTCCTTGGTGTTTGGGGCCGAAGCTGTTATCCCAACAGAGATGGTGATCCCCACAGAAAGAACCAGCATTCAGGATACTGAGTCCAACAACAAAAATCTTACCAAAGATCTAGATACCATTGATGAACTCAAAGATCTCGCCAGAATCAGAATGGCTGCATACCAACAAAAAATAGCCAAGTCCTACTACAACAAGAGTATCATAATTCGAAGATTTCAAGTAGGATACATGGTATTAAGAAAAGCATTTCAAAATACCACTAACCCAGCAGATGGAAAGCTAGCTCCAAAGTGGGAAAGTCCTTACCTAATTGATTCTGAGGCAGGAAAAGGGGCCTACAAGTTAATCACTATGGAAGGTGTTCCTATACCAAGGGCTTGGAATGCTATCCATCTCAAGGCGTATTTTTGTTAGTGTACTTAACTGGTATGTTTGTATCCTCTAGCCGAAGGTATGTTCCCTTATCTATTCTTACATTTTTTAACTTTATCAAGTTTACTGACTTAAGCATCGGAGGGGTGTTAGCCAGGCTAACACCCACCCCTCATCAAGAGCTTAGTGTTTTGCAGTTATCCTAAGAATACATTATCTCGACAACAGTCAGAGGCTGATCACCTCCCACACGAATATGATATCCCTGATATCCCACAAGGTTTAAAGGCCTTCACCTTTCCAACAAACGCCAGGGGCGCACGAATATGATATCCCGGATATCTCAAAAGGTTTAAATGTATTCACCTTTCTAATGACGCCTGGAGTGCACGATGATTCGGGTATATTTCAAGGCAGGCTGACCAGACCAGCTGACAATCCGTCTGTTGTTGGCTTAAGATAAGTAGCAGACGTGTCACACATATGGTTTATAACATTTTCATGTTATCTAAGGTTTATAACACGTCCGTGCTATCTAAAGTCTTGGCATAATCATGCCCATGCGTTTGGGACCTTCCCCAGTTTTATCTCAAGTTTAGACATTTTCATGTCTCTAAAATAAAGGCCTAGTCGCTAGTAAAAAGGCTTTATCGCTAGTTAATGGGCTCTGTCGCCAGAATTATCTAACTTTGCTTCGACAGATCGCTAATCTAAGAAGGTTACTAAGTTATCTTTAACTTAGAAAAATCCCTTATACTTAGAAAGATCAACGGTGGGGGGCATCACGTGTAGGCCCATTAGATTTATAAATGATCTCCACGAAGGTATGCTTTACACTTAGTTTTGTTACACAATTTATATTGCAAGGTATGATCTTTTGGTTCGATTGTGATAACTCACACAAGGAATAAGGATACATTATCCTTAAGATATTTTTTATCGGTTCCTAATAATTCTTTTGATTATGTTTTCTAAAAATATATAATCATTAGCACATTTTATGATCAGAATACATTAATCTCTAAATGTTTTATTAAAAGTCTTAAAGGTATATAATCCTCAAAATGTTTGAGAACCATATTTTCAGGATACGTTATCACCAAAGTGACTTGTCTCCGAAAATGAAATATATGTAATATTTTAACTAAAACTTATTCAGATAAGTTATGTAAAAGTAACAGACACAATGCTTAAGGCCAAAAGATTATGTTATTACTAATCATAAGTGCAGGAAATTAAAAAGGCAACACCCAGGTTCCGTCTTGAAAAACCAAGATCCCTCCACCCGTATAATGCCAGATGTTCAAAAGTCAAGATAACATGGGCTTCGTCTTGGAAAGTCAAGATCCCTACACCCATGTATCCTAATATCCTAAGCATACTACTGTTCAAGATAACATGGGCTTCGTCTTGGAAAGTCAAGATCCCTCCACCCATGTATCCTAATATCCTAAGTATACTACTGTTCAAGACAGATAAAGTAAATTGTTCAAACAACCATTACAACCCAACATCAAACCAACAAACACATAAAAAATTGGGCTCATGCTTTTTCTTTACCGCCATCACTGCCCAATTGCACCTCATCACCAACAGCCTTCACCGCTCCCTTGATCGTCACATCCACTGCCTCCTCAGCAACCTTCTCCGCTCCGCTCGGACCAGCCTCCTCTACCGCTTCCCCATTCAGCTCAGCCAGTATCTTCTCCCAACCAGCTACATCCCAGAAGGGAGTATCCAGACCAGCATCCTTCGCCTCTTTAGCCATCTTGAGCCGGGATTGAAATACCGAAACAGCAGCAGACTTTTTCGCCCCTTCCATGGCCTCGTAAACCTTTACCAAGCATGCAGCTTCTTGATGAACCAACTCCTTCTTGGCTAGTGACAGCTCCAGTTTCGCGTCTTTCAGCTCTTTGGTCTTCTTATCAAGAAAACTGGTCTTTGTGACTCCTATCTTCATCAGTTCGGAGATGCGAGTGTTGGCTTCATGGAGTTCGAGGCTCATAGTGGCAAACCGGGAGGAAAGATACTCGAGGCCCTATAAGGATAAAGGATCCTCAATATAATTATCCTCAAGATATAAGAAATCATGACAAATTAAAAAGATACCTGCTGAGTCTTGTTCATTGCATCGTGGAAATCAACATCGTGCACGGGAATGGATTCACTGGTCTCTTGACTCTTTCGCTTCTTAGAGCCCTTTGCGCGGCTGCCTTCAGGTCGAGGGATAGAACTAGGGACATGTTCCTTCTTGATAGTGCTTCGGGTGGATACCATGCTGTCAATATCTTCAAGAGCAAAAGCATAAGCAGACTTGCCTACAAATACACAGGTTAGTATCTCTGATCCCTAAAAATTCTAATAAAATCTTGAATATTTCTTACCAGACATAATGGAGCTCACAGACGGAGACGGTTCTTAGAAGCTTGAATGGAAATGAAACGTTCTCTCTTCCTCGTCAATGAGAAAGAAAGAGGCAAGCTTATCCTCGGTTTCTCTGGTGGGAGGAGCGATCTCAAAGAACTTCAAAGCTGCAGAAACAAAAGAAAACACATCAGTCACAAAAGATATCGATATATATTCAAGATACAGTGTCCTACTTTTGGAAACCCAGAGATAAGGAAGAGTATCAGGCTGTGGAAGAGAATCTCTCCTAACAAAGAAATATTGTCTCTTCCACTGGTCGTTATTCTGGGTATTTTTCAGAACCAATGGAGATCGACCAGATTTAATTTTGAGAAGATATCTTAAAAGACCCATGGCTGCGAAGGTCATATACAGAAGCAAGTTCCGATAAGGTAAGATCTAGGGCATGGTCAGCAATTAGTCTCTCCAAAACAAACAAAGTCCTCCAAACCATGGGCATGGTTTGGGCATAACTGAGTCCAGTTCTTGAAAAGAACTCGGTGGTAAAGACAGGAAATGGATAGAAAAACCGATTTTAAACGGCAAAAACGGAAAGCAGATTCAGGTTTTTGAAACACAATCGAAAGAAAGGGTGGCATCAAATGCCCGGAAAAGAGTTTCAGCGGGAAAACAACCCCGAGATCGAAGAGTCGCGATATCAGTATTGCCAAAAGATACATATCTCATTCGCAGGACTTGTGAGGAGATTTTGAGACACAAAATCCTCAATACCGGAAGGACGAAGTTTAGGACTCAAGATTCAAGAAGAAAAAAGAAGAAAAGTTACCTGGATAGAAGAAGAAGATGAATGGAAATATTATTCATCCAAGTAATTATAAGGCTGGCCTAGGGTTTACCCGAAGAACGGATGATTGACACGTGTATCAACAATCTACCACGCATGCAAAGATTTGAAATTCAAAATTCAAAAATTTCACAGTTGTAAACCATATCTACAACTGTCAAATTTGGGGACAATTGTTAGGGCACGGATTTTCAGTATCCTCGGAAAAGATTATATTCAGAACGAATCCAGGATACGGTATCCTCTAAGGTAACTGGTATCCTAATTACATTATATAACTAACACGAAATTTGCTACTTTCCATGTATACCAGGTCAAAGACCGTTGCTTGATCACCCGAAGACTCGCACTTTCAGTTGATAGATCGTGGTATAAAAGGAAACATGTTGATTAAAAGATTAACAGCTAATTAGATTTAGTCTAAGAGTTTCCTTAAATATAGGGCATATTGTTAGACTTTGTTTATTATAAATAGAGCTCTAAACAAATTATCAAACACACACTCTAGCACTCGAGAACTTACTAGTACTCGCATTCTTTGTAATCACGATCAAGTTTGAGCTCCACAATTGTAATCACCTTTATTATTAATAAACCGGTGGTGATAGTTTTTACCGCCCGGGGTTTTTTGCTTGTTATCCTAAGGATAATGGGTTTTTTCCTCGCAACAAATCCTCGTATTCAAGCACCTTTACGTTCATTTCATACAAGCAACTAGTCCCGATTACTAATTTGGTTACGAAATCCTTGTTGTTAATTTTTGACCAAAACAATAAAGTTGGTCATTTTGAGGACGACTGCAGAAAGAAAACTGTTACATGTTTCAGTTGTGGTGAAAGGGGACATTTCAGCACAGAATGTCCGAAGAAGACAAGTCTCGCAAGTGGAAGTGGTATTAAAAAAAGAATGGCAGAGTAATTATGTTATACACAAGAAGAATATGGCAATCAAGAAGGATAAGAGTATGCCAAAAGGAATGTTCAAGAATCCAAGGCATTGAAAATAACTAATAGTTTAGTTAAACTCTTATAAACTGCCTGTAAACTCGTTTTAAAACGAGATGTTTTGTAACCATAACAGGGTCTTTAAATCCCTAATGTAAATAAAGAAAGATATTATCATACAGATCACTGTGATACCCAAGAATGCTCATATTTATTATCCCTAAAGGAAGACAATCAAATGTATAAAAATGGAAAGTTTTCCGACATTCAGAAAAGATACCATATTGAATTAATTCATCGTAACGAGAAAGGAAAAGACAAATTAAATGTCAGGAGACATCAAATATGTCAGGACAGTATACCATTGAGATAAATTTTTATCTACAAGATCTGTAGGAAATACAATTGATAGGATATCAGCTATGGTTGATCAAAAGGTCAAAAATATTCAAGGAATTTGAAATTTAAACATGATTGATCATTAACGCAACATCACTGTTAGAATACAAGAAAATAAATGATCACGATCAAAGATAGAGTAGATTCAACAGACTGAATCAAAGGAACAAACAGAGTTAACATCAGTAAATATTTAGAATACAAAAAGTTGGATAAATAATTAAACACAATTGGCCAATGTTCTGAATCATTGACTGGTAATATCAATTAAGATGCAACAATTCAAGAGTTCCAACTATTCATCAACTTGGAGTAAAATAAGAGAAACAAATTTGAGAGAATTTAATCATCCAAACCTAAGTCAGCAAATCTCGAGGACGAGATTCATTCCAAGGTGGGGAGGATGTAACATCCTAGAAAATTCCATATTTATCTTGGACTAAAAATGTCAACTTTGAAAGTTGAAGGATTAAAAATATTCACAAGACAAGTGTCACACCCCGTTAAGCGATTTGCGGAAGCGTAATACGGAAATGCAACAGATACAACTGGTATCAAATACATTGTTCATAAAGTAACATTACTAACTAATTTACAATATATTACATCGTTTTAATCTCTTTTACAAACTAGGTGATACAATCAAACCGGTTCTTCAATTACTTTACTTCTAACTCAAATGCCCACAACATCAATCATCAGTCAGACACGTAACGCACAGGAAATTACTTCTCATATCTGATTACCTGAAAAGCATGTTAAAACAAGTCAAATACGAATAGTTGGTGAGTTTCATAAGTTTAACGAAATCAGTTCTGCGTACCACACAGTCATAGTTTGCATGTACGCTTGTATGTAAAAAATATGTATTTACGTTTGTATAAATATGTACAGCCATATCCTTGTGTGTGCATATGCACACATGTAAGTTTATAATATGTATTCGAAATTTCGGTAAAATCGAGATTGTTTGTTCGTACTACCTGTTTCCAATTTCCGTGTTTAAACAACCACTGTGGACCCCCTTCCTCCCACAACGGTTCCACATAAACTCAACCACTGTGGCCCCCTTTCCGCCTACAACGGTTCCGCGTTAACATCAACCACTGTGATCCCCCTTCCACCCACAATGATTCCACGTAAACTCAAACATTATATAGTGTACACGCAAATAATTAGTATATTCTACACATAGTATTTCCTACGGCTAATCGCATAGCATGTATATAGACACATAAACATATATAGTATTTATCACGAATCACCAAATACGGTGGCTCCCCATCCGCCCACAATATGCATAATCACATTATTTTCTTAACATTCATGTCATAATCAAGTTAGTTTGTTTAATAAGTTGCAGCAGAACTTGGCTCATAGGCCATACTCAACTTTAGTTTATAAGTTGCAGCAGAACTTGGCTCATAGGCCATACTCAACTTTAGTTTAGTAAGTTGCAGCAGAACTTGGCTCATAGGCCATACTCAACTTTAGTTTAGTAAGTTGCAGCAGAACTTGGCTCATAGGCCATACTCAACTTTAGTTTAGCAGAACTTGGCTCATAGGCCATACTCAACTTTAGTTTAGTAAGTTGCAGCAGAACTTGGCTCATAAGCCATACTCAACTTTAGTTTGTTACTATTGTGGTCCCCCTTCCGCCCACAATAGCCCCATAATCATCACAGACCACGTTATCCCCATGGCCATTACAGACCATGTTGTTTCCCAAATTAGTTATGTTTAACATTACATAACGTGTTTGTATAAACATGCTGTCACGTGTAATTTCATTATGTTTTGCAATTCGTATTATCTCCATTCAATATATCAATCAACGATAATAATCATCTTTCATCAGCACGTAGTCAATCATTATGTTTGTAGGGACTTTTCATATATAAATGTTCAGATATTTTATATCCTGAACCGTTTTCAGATAGATAACGTGTATAAACATGCTTTCCACCCCAAAAGTTCGTAAAATAGTTTCAAGAGTGGGGTCATGAAACTCACGGTTTTGTAGGCACTCAGTGCGAGATCAGCACAGGGTTCGTTTCCCTTGCTATCACTTAGTCCCTATAGTCCATATTATAATAATATTAATAATTTAATATTATTATAATCTCAGTACTAAACTGGGCTGTATAACTAATCTGCGTATAGCTGGAACGCCCAGAAAGTGGCAATAGGCTTAGGTTGTGATGTTGTTCAATGTCTAATACTTAAAACCGAACTTGGCTCAGACTCCCGTTTTTCCCAGCTGGGCCAAGTTACTCGTTTACGCGTTCAGAAAACACTTATGGGAAAATAAGTTTGGGTAAATGTATTGGTTAATAAAATGATTAAGTTATAAAGAAGGATCACCTATCAGGGTCCCGGATTAGCCATGGGGCCCGTTTCCGTTTATTCAGTTTGATTTGAGAAAAAACGCGCACAATCCACCCGGATTGTCCAGGTTTCTCATAGAAAAGTTCATTTTTACTTAATTAGTCCAAAAATATGATTTTTGATCACTCTTGGTGTTTTGATTTTCCCGCAGGTTCACTAGTCGCGAACTTGCCGGTTTTTATAAAAACTGAATTTGTTTAATATTCAGATTAGCATAATTAATTAACCGTTAATCATTAAATTATGAAAATTTAACCACTTATCAATTAAAATATGCATATTTTAATAAAAATATTTCTGGAATTTATTTACTGATTTATTAATTTATAAAAATTCATTTTATCAGCTATATTTCGACTGAAAATCGTCCGTTTACCCCAAACAATTTCCAAAAATTCCACAAAAATTCCTGAATACTCAAATCATGTCCTAAAACAACCTGTATCAATTCCAGAATGTAAAAAGCTCGTGCGATATTCTTTTCGGCCCAAATTCGGCTGTAAAAATTCACATGAATGCAAATAAACAAAACACATTTAAACTTCTCCAAATAATCCCAAAATTCATATGTGATCAAAATACATCAAATCTGAGTTCCCAGAAAAATTTCATAATTTTTAAAGTATTTTAGCTATTTTTCCCAAATAAACGTCCCAATTCGGTAATAAATTCGCCAAATATTCTCGGATGGTCGAAAAATTACCAAATTTGAACAGGGACTCATTGACATGGTCCCTGATGTCCCTGAAAAATTTCAAGTCCCAACCATATGCAAATCATAACCTTAACCTAAATAGCCCATAAGCGAGTGTTTCGGCATTACCTTAGCGGGTTTGGCTCGTTTCCGACCTTTTAATCAAGTTTACAGGTTCTTGTGCTTCTAAGCAAGCTAGGTAAAAGTCCTATATCACAAACCAAGCAACATTTCATCAACATAACAGCCCTTAAGTTAGGGTTTCGGCTAGTGTACAAAAACGAACTTTTGAACCGTAAAAACGTCGTTTCAACCCTTTAATCCGTGTTATGGCCAAAAAAACTATCAAAATAGGTTCCTTACCATGTGTATGATCAAAATATGTTTATGGACCATTTTTAGGATTTTTACACGGTTAGGAATGATTTTTAGTAACCAAGACATGTTTTTATGGTATTAAACAAGTTTAAACAAGTTCAAAAGCTACTTATTTAAGCCCTTTACCTTAGGGTTTGGAGGTTTTCTTGAATTTTAGGATGCAGCTACTTGGACCTCAGATTTTATAAACCAAATTGGATAAACAAGCTTCCTAAACAAGTTATATAAAAAAAATGGGGGGTGGGGTGGGCTGCCGATCGGAACTCCCTTTGGGCCCATGATGGGCTGTTTTGGCCCATTAATCTGGTTTCCCAAGCCCAAATACAAAAATCCCGGTCCAAATTTAGTTCGGGTTCGGTTTTTGGCGCGAAAAACTTATCGGGTGCGTTAAACAGCGCGAAAACGAGTGTTTTTCGGCTAGTTTTGTGTAAAATTATAAAAACATACTATATGTTTGTAAAAATCAAAAATATTTTCACGGATCGCTTAAAAATTTTCAAAGAAGTGTTTGGTAAGTCTTTTTCGGCTTAACGGATGATACAATGCTTGGTTTGTAACTATCTTTCATGTTTAAATCTATAGCGGGTGGTTAAACGAGCATGTTTTCGTTTAACTTGTTTGCTATCGAACTAAGACCATATTATCAGTATGTTGGCTTATAATAGACATATATCTAATATAGATGGCCCCTCGGGATATCTGGGTCATAACGAGACCCATTCGGTTAATCGTTCGTTCGTTACGCAATAAGCGTTTAATCGCTTATTCGATATATGAATACTAAGGTGTACTCGGTTTTGCCACGGATGTCACAACAAGTAATGGAAAAAATGAGATAAGGAAAATAAAGATATCTCATGTTAAGAAAATAAGGAAATTCCATCCCACATGGAAAGATGGAAGAAAATGGAAGCATTCTACATGGTATAAATAAGGAATGGAACTTTCATCCCACATGGAAACAAGAAAAAAAATGGAAGCTCTTTATAAGGAAGCAAGTTTCCATGGAAATTTTTTAATGTGGCTATCCACTCTCCATAGTCCTAGCGGAGGGTGCGAAGCACCCGACACGCACGCGCTCGGACACGGACACGGGCGATGGGCGTAATGTGGCGTTTTGATGGTGAACTTTGCACTTCGCACGCTCACATCGTCGCGAGCCGTATAAGGGCCGCTTTAGTATTTTTGGAAAATGGAACTATGATCAAGAAGTGGCAAGTTATCAAAGACGAAGGACCAAAAGTGAAAAATCTGATTCCAGGACCCATCGCGCTACGCGATGAGCCCAGAAACAACACCATCGCGCTATGCGATGGGGTTGTATGAGTCATCAGACACGTGTCGCAACGGGGGGACACGTGGCAGACGCTAGGGCTGAGTCAGCATAACACGTGTCATTCGCTGACATCGCGCTATGCGACGCCCAAGTAGAAAGGACCATCGCGCTACGCGATGGTACCCAATTTCGGCTATAAAAGGGAGGCTCACGGCATTTCCATTCTCACACCCAACACCACCACTTTCACATAGTTAGCCTCGTTTTGCGTGCCATACCTCGTAGTGCGTTCCAAGCTTTGAAGTTCCGACGGTTTGAGCCTCAATACGCGTTAGAGAGTAGAAGTACTGCCCGTACAAACTTAAGCATATAAACTCCAAATACCCGCGTAAGGTAGGGGTTATGCCTAAATATTATTTTATTATTATATTATATGGCTTTGACCATAGTCAGGGGTATAGCCCAAAACCTTGATCAAATTAATGTTCTACATGCTTAAGAAATGTAAGCATTCACATACAAAAGATATAGTCAAAAGTTATATTTCTTTATGACTAAGAAATATAACATTCACAGGTTATAGTTAAGATAATGTTTCTTCATGATTATGAAACATAAGCTTTTACATACAAGAAGATATAAGTCATAAATAGTTTCTTCACAATTAAGAAACATTATATGCAAAAGATATAGTTAAAATTTATGTTTCTTCGTGATTAAGATTTTACATATCAGGGTTATAGTTATTCAATGTTTCTTCTTGAAGAAGAAACCTATCAATAGATATTTCTTCATGAAGAAGAAACTCAACACATGATTTGTAAACAAATGAAAAGACTACGGGTCTAAATATTTTATTCAAACAAATAATCAGTCAAGGTTTAAAGCTATCAAAACCAGACTAAAGGTCTGTAGCTGGATCAAGAGACAGTCCAGGTATTTATATAAACCTATTTTATAATAGGTCAATCATCATTCATTCATAAAGGTTTTCAAACGAGATCATTATATCATTCAGACAGGCAATCACAATCACAGGTGAATACGTTCAACCTTTTTATAATGTGAATACGTTAAACCATTATAAACATTCAAACATATTTATACTCTATAAGATAAATAGGTTGTTTGTCTTATTGATTCAGTCAATTATTTGCATGAGATTACGTGATCTCTAAAACGTTATAATACAAATTAGAAAACAAAACAACTCAGACCGAATACGCATGTGTCTGGATCCAAACATAACTGTTCAGCATAAACAATCAAAGGCTACGTGGCCGCGAGCTAACAGTCATATCTTGTCCTCCGGAATAGGCTACGTGGCTCGGAGACTTGTATGTGTGTAGGGCAGTGTTACAAATACCGGGTATAGCAATATATCTGCTGGGATATGTTGAGCAATCTATATTTGTATTATAATTGTTATTTAAATGCTTTTAGAGTCAACGATTCACCAGCATATCGCTGACGTATTTTTCCCTACATTACAGGAAAGCAAGCATAGTACACATAGCAAGGCATAAGAGTTATTTATGGAGTTAGATGCTCGCAGATGGAGATGGCTTAGTTTTAAATAATTAAAACAAGAATAAACAAGGTTTGTAAACTAAATACTTGGATATTTATTATCCAAGAGATTTTCAAATTAAATTATATTTTATTATAATCAAAGCTTCCGCTAATACCCCGCAACTCTGACATATTTACAAAACAGGTATCAACTATTGGTCACACGCCTAGGCCCAGATTTGGGGTGTGACAAAAACACATGATTCATTAAAAGACTCATAATAAATATAACTTATTTATTAAAAGATTCTACCAAAATATACACAAGTTATTAAAAAAAACGTGTTATGTTTACCTTGTACTTTGAGTAACCCATCCAACAAGAATTGCATGCCACGCCAAGCCTTGAATCTATTGGCATATAACAGATACGTTTTACTAATTAGATAGAGACATGATAGAAATCTGGTTAATAAATGGACTGCGCATATTAATATGTATTATACAAAAATTTGAGTCTAAATTATACATGTTTTAAGCAACTGCTACACAAAAAGAGTTTGTAGAATTCAAAGAACCTGAATGGATGTGTTTGCTGCTGATAACATATCTGCATTCTTAGCTCCCGCATATGCTGAAATGTATAGCCGGATCCGCAATTAAACGACACTGGTCAAATTCACATTGGCATGGTTTTATTTGTGCTTTAGGATCGAGAACCTTTTAATGCTCCAAGTCTAATTTTTTATGTATAAGTTGTCTACATCTAGTTGAAAAGAATTGTTAGACAAAGAAAAATAAATCAAACCAAGTTCTTATTCCCGATTAGTGCCCATTCTCTGCGTATCTTTATAAACAAAAGCATCGTTATACCAAATGTTAATTCCACAAAAAAAAAAACCAAAGTCGATATCTGATGCTGCACCTCAGATTTATCCTCCACAATTTGACTAGTCAAATACTTCAACACAGGTCAACAAATGAGAAAATAAGAGTATGAAACAACACTATTGTCATTTCTCAACAATGGTTATTAGGTTATTAACAAATAATATTTACATTACTTGTGAAATTGTCACTGCTGATTTTGTACAAACTACAATACAAGACAAAGTGACAAACCACTTCAAATATGATGGCATATCCACCTGTTTCACTCATAATTCAACACCAAATCCATGAGTTAGGGTTTGCAATTATACCAGCTCAACAATAACACATTACAAAAATCATAAGCAAACAAAAACAGAGTTTTGAAAACATAAATCAGTGCAAAATATAGATATATCAAATAAACCTGCTTCCCAAGTGAAGTGGCTACAAAAAAGAAACATGAACCTGTAACTCATATAACCACTTAGCATCGTCTATTACTACTTTCAACGCTACATATAAGCAATATAACCTAAGTATGCAGTAAAATACAACATCTATATACTATATAAATATAATGCATAAATAATGCATATACGTAATATATCATCATTGTGTATACGCAATACAACAGCATTGCTGTAAGGCCCCGATCCCGGAAACCCTACCTTGGCGTTGGATTTACTCATAAACACAGTTCTAAAATCATAGTTAATTAAAACTTTCGCGGAATAATTAAAAACTTCATGCATTACATTACAAAACATCGAATCTTGTCTTAACATACAAATTATCCATTCATAGACATAACATAAAACAGTCATGACGCTTCTTCATAGATACCCGTCTCTTTAACTCATGCCATGTGTCTCTCCCCAAGCCAGCTGCCTCAACCTATTTGCCTGCGTGCATACTAAAAGTCAGCTACGCTGAGTGAGTTCTAGTTAAGCAGGTACATACATTTCATTCTCATTCTTTACATTCTTACTTCCATACATTCCTACTTTTACTTACCTTCATTATTTTATACATGCATAACCTTCCTACGTTTTTAAAGAGCCTTTCGCTCTATAACCTTCGCATATATTATTAGGGTATGCAACCCTTCATTCTTCGCTTATATTATTAGGGTAGGCAACCCTTAATTCTTCACCTATATTATTAGGGTAGGCAACCCTTTACTCTTCGCCTATATTATTAGGGTAGGCAACCCTTTATTCTTCAGCTCTACATATCATACATACCATTCATACACTACACATATCGTACATACCTTTCTTTCATTAGCTATATCTGTTCTCATATACCTCTTCACACATACGTTTAACTCTTTCTACACTAATTAGGTATATTTATAAACATTCATACGGCATACACTTACCACTTAAGGTAAGTGTATTAACTAATCACATTGAGTATGAACACAGCCCCAAAACATAACACATAAATGGGGCTAGAAACTCACCTGGAGTCGATTTCTCTCGCGCGTTAATGGTAGCGCCCTTCTTTAGTTGTGTACAGCTAACTGTACAATACATTACACGTGTCAATTATCTATTACCACTACTTCCTACATTTAAGTTTACGAACCCTCAACTAACGGGGGTCCGGGGGCAGCGCCCCTGGTAGCGGGGTCTAGGGGCAGCAGCCCCTAGCAGGGTCCAAGGGGCAGAGCTCCTGGCTGGGGTTGAGCTGCGAAATAACATTTTTCGCTTCGCATGGCTGTGCGATGCGAAACAACCTTTTTCACTTCGCATGGCTGTGCGATGTGAAACAACCTTTTTCGCTTCGTATGGCTGTGCGATGCAAAATTACCTTTTTCTTCGCTTTTACCATTTTAAAGCCATTTTTCTCCTTATTTCTTCCTTAGGACCCCTAGGTCGTACCAACTTTGTATACCCGTGTTTTATGAGGTCCGAACATCACCTTTTTGTCCTATTTCATACTCGTGAGGCTAAGACTCACCAAGTTTATGTTTTTCTTACATCCTACAACCCGATCAACTAAGATATCGATTTGCATGTCGAACTCAACCACAAAACTTAACCTTGTTGGCTAAAACTCACCTTTGGCTTCGGGTTTGGTTCGGATCTGGACAACTCGAGGATCTAAACGTGATTCTTGTTGTTTGAAGACACTTGATCACCAAGATCTTACTTACTTTAGCCCGGAATCGGATTCGGGTCTTGAGAGAGAGTATGTGTGTATTCTAGGGAGTGTGTGTGTGTTATGGGAAGAAATGGTGAAGGGATGGGGGGATGGCCTTATATAGAGAGCTATGGACCCCACCACCCACTTCTTTCACCAATCCTAATCCTTATCAAATATAAACACGCACCCATTTAAACGAGCGACTCACACGAAACAATAATTTTCTTTTATTTAGTAATTTCGTAACACGGATGTTACAATTGCATATACACAACACATCACCACTGCATATAGGTGTTATAAACCAGCAATACATATATGTAATACTTGGAAAATCATGTAAAATACACAAGCTGGTCCTTATTTTCATAGTTATGGCTTTCAATTACAAATTAATGTTCTTCAATGTGGTATTGATCATCGATTAAACACAAAAAAGACAAAAACAGAGCATGTCTAGCAGGATAGCCGTGTGTACTCGATTGGGTGTATAATACGCCTAATCGATTAGATATTGTGTGAAGATGAATACTATAATAGCTTACCTGATATTGTTCTTCTGATTTGTGCTTGATTTCGTATTAGATTTAGACAGTTTAGACGACTGAAGTAGCGAATTAGAAAAAAACCCTAACTTTCAGCAAAGAGTCAGGAGCGATGGTCAACCTGTGTGAAGAAAGAGGAACGAAGATTTCGATATTTGTCTATTCCAGTTTTACCCTTCCTGCTTTAAACACCCATCTTTTATTGTTTTTTCCTCTCCTTATTTTTTTAACCACTGATGATCTAAAAACAAAAGTGTTGATAGGAGTTCTCTAGTTCTCTCTTGATCTCACCCCTTCATATATATATATAAATGGTGTTGTTCATGTTTCCTATGGTGCAGCGTTGAAAACGTCTATCCTTTCTAACCCTCACTACACAATCGTTCTAATTCTATTTTTACGCTGGCAGATCTAGACACTTTACCCTTGTTGGATTTAAGACTTTCGGCCGCTTCACCTTGTAGAAATATCCGTTCAAGTTTGTGTGTTTCTTCACAAATGAATAAATATAACTAGAAAACTTGGCTCGCTTAAATTTAACTCAAAATGCTTAAAGAGAGTTCATGGATTTCTAACCAATTATGTTATTGGAGCTTTTTATGGTTTTTTTAGTATCCATTTGAAAGACGAATGTTATAGAAATGCTCATCCAACACTTACCAAATTACGGTAATTTACGGCAAGTTATTTTTTCCCTTCATTTTATGAATGGATGTTTCACCACTGTACAATTGGAAATGTGAACATCATTTATACATAAAAAAAATAATTATTTTTACATATAGATGAATAAAAAAATTGAGAAAAATTAAAAGTGATGAAAAAGTAATTTGCCAATGATTTAAAAAAATCTAATTAATAAGAAAGATTAATGTAATTAATGTGAAATGATAGTTTCAATAAAAATATTCAATATAGTAAACGCTAGTTGCATGTGCCTTGGGGCATATATTAGAAAATCTCTTTAATTAGTAATAACTTTGTTCTTGGAATCTATGGCTCAATCTATAGCTTTGATTAATCATAAAGTGTCATGAGCTATTGATCGCTTTCAAAACTGCATCAATCATTTTCTAACCTTCTTTTTGTTATTGGTAGCTTACCAATGCCATATTTTTTTGGATCCTCTTGTACAAAATTAATGTTTTTTAATTTTTAATATTCTTTGCATGTCCATATATGATTTTTGGAGTTTGGAGGTTACACTAGAAGTAATTTTTTTATCGCCAGAGATATAGCTTACATACCCAATACTTCCCATCCTCCTCATACCCTAGCAAGAGATTTTGCTACGTATGTGATTTAACTTGGTTATGGTTGTTCGTATATGAGGTCAAATATCATATTAAGAGAACACATAAAAGGATCTGTTGTAAGCAAACTCTCACTAATGTAATTGGAAAATTACTTAGCAAGATTTTATTTAATCGTTCTCTTCAAAATAGGATGAAACTTGTGATTTACTATTCATTTTCCATATGTTTGCGAGTCTAAATGAAATAAAGATATTAGGAAATTGAAATGGGCTGTGAATCAATGTGATTATGAGATTTGGGAATACTCAAATGAAAATGTTAGGAAGGTTGGCCTGTTAAAAGATATCGGACTGAAATAACATTTGTGTAATCCAAATGATGGGCTTGATCCAAATTGTTTGGAGTCGTTGGGTTATGAACATTAAGCACTAGGTCCACTAGGATATGCATAGAGCATTGGGCTTCCAAAACAATTACAATTAGGAACACATATGAAAGTATGTCTATATAATACTGTCTAATATATATATATATATATATATATATATATATATATATATATATATATATATATATATATATATATATATATATAAACGAAACCTCACTAAATTCTCTCAAGTCACCAGATTGTTTTATTTGTAAATAAAGGCTTCCTATACATTTGAACATTAAGCAAATTCTCTCAAGTCGTTTCCTATACGAAACCTCACTAAATTCTCTCAAGTCGTTGGGTTATGAACATTAAGCACTAGGTCCACTAGGATATGCATAGAGCATTGGGCTTCCAAAACAATTACAATTAGGAACACATATGAAAGTATGTCTATATAATACTGTCTAATATATATATATATATATATATATATATATATATATATATAAACGAAACCTCACTAAATTCTCTCA